>NC_045629.1:34333919-34644422 GCF_009829155.1 Mustela erminea | reverse complement strand
CACACTCTCAGAATTGATCCTGGACACCTTGCATGGTAAAGAGAAAACTAATTGCTTTCTTTTATTACTAATTATTTTTATTAACATATAATGTATTATTTGCCACAGGGGTACAAGTCTGTGAATCATCAGGTTTACACACTTCACAGCACTCACGATATCACATACTAATTGTTTTCTTTTTTTTTTAAGATTTTATTTAGTTATTTGACAGACAGAGATCACAAGGAGGCAGAGAGGCAGGCAGAGAGAGAGGAGGAAGGAGGCTCCCTGCTGAGCAGAGAGCCCGATGTGGGGATTGATTCCAGGACCCTGAGATCATGACCTGAGCCGAAGACAGAAGCTTTAACCCACTGAGCCACCCAGGCACCCCACATACGAATTGTTTTCTTTAAGACTAGTATTTTTCTCCAGATTACCTGGTACTCTATAACTTTTGTAAGCTTTCTGCACCACTTCTCCCCTGTGAACACATGTTCCCTGAGGAGGGATAGCCAGGCACTGGACAGTAGACGCACCTCCGATGGCTCTGAGAATTTGAACTGCTCTCGGTCACATTAATTTTTGTTTTTGTTTAATTTGGCTCAGAGAAAGCTCCAGTTAATTTCCCTTTAGGTTTAAGTAAAAGTTGCCTTAGTAAGCTTTTGGCTGGTGGTTATTATTTTGCATTTTTTAATTTATAATTACATTGAAAAAGAAAGCATGTATATTAATAACATCTTATAAAAATCAAACCAACTTAATCTTTTTTTCCCAATAACCAAAGTGTTTCAAAATAAAAATACTAAGAACATTGTTGAAATGGAAGTATTAATTTAATGGCACTAAAATTAAAAGTGGAATTTTAATGTAGTTTTACTTAATGGTGATAGGATAATTAGAAATTTTAGATATTGAAACTTTGAGGCATTAGAAAAATTAATAATAATTTCTTAAGATTTATCTTAATTGAGATCTTACTGCATGTTGCTATAATGTCTATGCATTTAGGAGCTAGGCATGCATATCTTACTTTGGGTAACTCAAATGTGTTGGTTAATTTCTGAATACTGCCGAGTCTTTTATACATTTGGTGTATATTTTACTTTAAACGCTAAGCTTCAATATGTTTAAAACTGGACCTAATCTTAATCTGTGATTTATCTATGTTACCACATTACTGCATTAATAAGCTAATTATTTCATTTCTAGTGGCTAGTCAGGAGGAGATGTATAAATTCTTAGCTAGAGGGTGGAAATTAGATTGTTCATTTTATTTACTTAATATTTCCACTAATTAAACAAGTCCCTTCTTTGAAATCCTTTGAGGGCACACACACAAGGAAATTCATTCCAAATGGCATTTCATCTACAAAATTAATTTAACATCTTTCTCCTCGACTAAAAATACTGTGCCAAAAACAAAAATCCAGAATTACTTTTTCATCAGATTCCAAGGGTTCTTCATGTTGGTAGGGCACAGACTCAGGAGGCTTGAAGCAAAGAAGGTCCTTCTTTTAGTCTGCATCAGCAGCCCTTTTTAATCAGTCCTAGTTAACCCACGAGCGACAAACCGCTGAAATTCTTTGATCCAGCTAGGCTCAGATGATTATCTGGATCCAACTAAGCCAGACTCTTGCTTGAGCAGTATAAACCCATTGATGGCCCAATGATTTTCCTAGAGAAATGTATATATTTCTCTTTGCTACTTGTGCAGTTTTGCACATGGTGTAATCATACAGTGACACCATGAAAGAGAAATTAGCTTTCTTCCCTAGAAAAACATTCATGGAATTGCCTATCCACTTGAATAAGAATTACTGGTGCAAACCATTTACGAGTATTTTGTTGTGAGCCCTTCCTCCTTTTTCTCTTTCCTTCCTTTCCTTTCCCCTTACCATTTTCTATCTGTCTCCTTTTCTCCTTCCTTTCCTCTTACCCTCCCTTCCTTTCTGTTTTCCTTTATTATATAAAACAAACAAAATAACCATTCATTCATTCAAAAATATTTATTAAACATTTGTTATGTTCCATGCCAATCCCTAGAGATATACCAATGAATACAATATGGTACTTTCTGTGTACAGTATAGTGGAAAAGAAAAACAGATTAAACAATTATAAGATGGTAATTTCTCCTACCCACCAAGTGACTGTTGATACTAGAAAATGAATTAGGCTCTTTGTAAGTATTAATGTACTAGCTAGATGTAAGACTCCCATGGTGCTGCTCTTGTGTTGATAGTAGGCACTGAGACAGAAGTGATACGGTGGAACATCCTTACTCAAGGACAGTGCACTTCCTGCCTGATAGCAGGCCTTCAGGAAGTGGCACCATGGCAGGACATGGCAGCTATTTGGTGTCACCAGAGCCACCATGTTCCACTTCACAAGACAGTCTTCAACTAAACCTGCCTGCCATCTTCCCGTCCTATATATTTAAGAGAGACCTGAAGCTTTAGCTCCTAAAGCCCCTTATTCAGACTTCTGCTTGGCTTGATAGGCAGCTAATACCAATAAAATCATCAAAAGCTCCTCAAAAATCTTTCTACTACTGAAAAAAGAACCCTTAAGTCTAATTTGGAAGTGTGACTAAAAAGTGCAGAACACGGAGTACTTTTTAATTTTAATGAGATGTATATTAAATATAAGAAGGCTAAAACACTATATTTACCAGGTATGGTGGGATGGATTGAATATCTGGATAACATAGATATTCAGCCTGAATCATTCATGCTGAAATGGTTTCTTTTTCCTTTATTGGAAGAGAAATTTTCTCCTGAAGTGAGGTAGATAAATTTTCTTAACTTTCAATTTCGCTTTGCTTACTTCGATATGGCTATGCTTCTAAAACCCTGACAGTTTTTGGAGGACAAAATCATACCTTTTTTTTTTTATTAATTCTTTAAATTTTAGGATGACAGTCATTTCTGCAAGGAGAATATTTAATAAAAATATATTATTCTGAATCCAAAACCTATGAAGTCAAGTGTAGCAAAAGGTAAAGAGTCAGCTGTTCCAGATTCCTTACTAATTTGTGTGCTGTCACTTGCTTCTGTTGCTTCTTTAGGATTTCCAGACTCACTAAACTAGCAAGGAAAAAAAAAAAATTACAGCATCTGGGCATTCAACCAAAGCTCACATGCTGTCATTAAAACTGAACCACCTTGTGAAATAGATTTGCTCAAATTATTTTCTTTTCTCAATGCAGGTGTCTAAATTTGTCAAGCTGTCTTTTTAGTTTGGTTGATTATTTTGGCTCCTGCAAATTTATTTATAACAATATGCACAATCATTAACAGTGTGAGGTGACATATTTATTGTTCTTGTTGTTTTCCACAAGTTAGAAACTAAGTGTACTTTTACTGAATGAGGTGATCACATTTTCTATGGAACTGACCTTTATATTGTAACTTTAGGTAACAGTTTCATGATTGTTCTTTCCTGATATTTAAGCTTAAAGATGAAACCAATTTTCTTAAGGGGGAGAAAAAGTAATCAGTACAACTGTACATCTGCCAACTCTGTATGAGCTAAATTTCTTTTCCAATTAAAACGCAACGTCTCTTACATTTCTTCAGATGAGAAAAGTGTTAGGAATAAGTGCCACTTAGAAGTAAAATTGAGAAAATATGACTTAATTAGCAAGGCATTTTTCACCCTGAGAATCCTTACCTGGTATTAGAAACCAATAGAATGATGACATATTAAATTTTAAATTTAGATAAATATTAACAAACTAATACTGTAGATCTTCTTAGAGCAAAACCTAGATTTACTTCAGAGAGAGACTTCTTCAAGAACCATAGATGTGGCTCAGTGGGTTAAAACCTCTGCCTTTGGCTCAGGTCATAATCCCAGGGTCCTGGGATCAAGCCCCAAATCGAACAGGGCTCTTTGCTCAGCAGGGATCCTGCTGCCCTTCCTCGATCTCTGCCTGCTTCTCTGCCTACTTGTGATCTCTGTCAAATAAATAAATAAAATCTTAAAAAAAAAAAGATGAAATGCCTTAGACTGAATTATACGCTTTTTGCATCAATAGAGAGTAAGTTCCTTTTCTCTGTTGTAGGTGGACACAGACTATTGGAGAATCATTCTCTTTTTTAATGTTTGATATACTTCATTTCTTTGATATACTTTATTTTTTGCCATTAAGCGAAATTCCAAAGCAAGTCCTCTGTTTCCATATGCTTCTTTATCCTGGTCTTCCCCTTTATAAATCTTATTTAAGGAAATAGCTATCCTTTTGGTTATAAAGGATCCTGTAATAGTTACTCAGTGCTGCTACTATATCCTAATCCTTCTGTCTCATTCTCTTGAATTACTGATGAATTTTTTAGGACCTAATCAGCTTTTTCTTAATTTGTCTATTTGACTACATATGAAGAAACACTGCTACTTAGCTGCAAATTAAATATATTTTTCATCATAATGCATCTTTTCATATTAAATGCAAAAAGTAATGGGATTTATATTGTTTTTATTCAGACAAAATTGTCATTATATGTTCCATTTTATACATAATTATCTCATTCTTGGTTTTCTTTTTTAACTACACAACATTTCTGTCATTTATGATTTATTGAACAAGCTGCTCATTTGAGATTCACAAAGAATTAAAATGAATCAATAAAATTTGGAATTGTTAGTCTTTTACAATTAGTAAATACTTTGCAAAGTAGGAAAACTACAATCTTCTGTTTACTCTGAATCATTCTAGAACATCATAAACAACTTAATAATTTGGAACTAAAAATAAAATAATTTTCAATATAAAAATACAGACCTGTTTCTTTACTATCCTTTGTTTACTGTAGCATGTGATTCCTTTTTCTTTTTTTAAAGATTTATTTATTTATTTTTTAGATAGAATGCAGAGAAAAAAGAGATAGTGTGGATACAAATTAAGAGTACAGTGTAGACTTGGGAAAGATAAAGGAAAGTAAACAAAGTGCACCTAGGATTTATAATTACATTAGAATTCAGTGTGCCCTTGGTTCAAAAATCCCACTATAAGAATTCTAGGGGCTCGTCAGAGCATTTTCTTTCTGGCTTCCTCCCCTACACTCTCTATTCCTCTTTAAGGGCAAGGCAGTACCAGAGGACATTAACTTTTTAAGTTTTTAAGGAAAAGTGGTGCTCGAAGAAGAAATTGGACAATGGAAATTAGATAACATTTTGAGACAAAATATGAACAAAATGAAGATACATATCCTAAAACATATGGAGAACAGATAAAAGAGTGCTTAGAAGTAAATTTACAGGTGTGGGCATCTAAACAAGAAAAAAAGGAATAACCTAAACTTCCACCTTATGATAATAGAAATGAAAGTAAACTAAACAAAGCAAGCAGAAGGAAGGGAAACAATAAAGATTAAGGCAGAAAATAATGAAATAGGAAATAGATAAACTATACATTTTTTAAGAACCCCACAAAAGTTGGGTCTTTAAAGAGATTTTAAAAATTGACAAATCTTTATGTAAACTGACCAAGGAAAAATAAAACTCAAATTATGGATATGGAGAATGAAAAGGACAGGTTACTACCAGCCATAGAGAGATAACAAGGATTATAAGATAAAGCTACAAACAACTGGATACCAGCTACTTAGATGACTCAAATGAAAGGGACAAATTCCTAGGAAGATGCAAACTACTAAAATGTACTCAAGGTGAAATGGAATATCTGAATAAACCTATAAAAGATATTAAATTAGAAATTAGAAAACTTTCCCAAAGAGAAGCGCAGGCACAGATGGCTTAACTGGCAAATTCCACCAAACATTTCAATGAGGATTTCTTCCAATTATACCTCTTCTTTTTTTTTTAATTAATATTTAATGTATTATTTGTTTCAGGGATACAGGTCTGTGATTCATCAGTCTTACACAATTCACAGCACTCCCCATAGCACATACCCTCCCTAGTGTCCATAACCCAACTACCCTATCCCTCGTAGCCCCCTCCCCTCCAGAAACCATAAGAGACTAAATCTCAGGAAACAAACTGAGGGGTCTTCCAATTCTTCTTATACACCACAAAACAGTAAAATAGGAAGGAGCGCTTCCTAACTCATTCTATAAGACCAGTGTGTTACTCTTTAATACCAAACCATTTCAAAATGTACTTAAAAAGCTACAGCATGCAAAGCAATGAGATTCTTTCATAACAATTAGGCATGCAGATCATTGAAAAGGAATTGAGGATTTAGAAACAAACCCTCCTATTTATACTTAATGGGTTTTTAATAGAGGTGTCAAGGTAATTCAAAAGGTAAATAATTCAACGAGTGATATTGGAACATGCTGGTCCTATTGTGTTCTGAGTATTTTTTTTTTAAAGATTTTATTTATTTATTTTTTTGTTGGAGAGAGAGCATGAGCAGGGGTGGGAGAGAGGGAGAGGGAGAAGCAGACTCTCCACTGAGCTGGAAGATAAATGCAGGACTTCATCCCAGGACCATCATGACCTTAGCTGAAAGCAGACACTTAACGGACTGAGCCACCCAGTGCCCAGGTTCCATAAAAGAAAACGCTGTTTTTGTTTGGTGAATCCTTGAGAAGGAAACAAAGACACTGATGCTTCAACACAGGGTGGTAATTATCCTAATAAGAACTGACAGATTTCCTGTGCCAACTTTTACCTTGAGAGGGTACAGTATGGGACCTAAATAAGCTTACAAAAAACTATTACCTTGGGAAGTCAACCATGGGACTCTAGATTTTTGTCAGGGGTGAAATATGGGACTGTTCCTCTCAAGAACGTTGAGACCTGTGCTTGGATGTGAGTGAGTGAGGAAGTAGAGTAGCATGGTCTCCTCTTCCTTAAGCAGGACAAGGCTTCCAGGGTGACACCATACACAGTAACAGTGGAGATTGTTGGCCTTGTGGGAGACTGATGGAACTTGAGGGCTCACTCTGCTGCTTAGATATGGTTTCCACTCTACCATTCCTGGCTCTCTGCTACTATTATAGCATGTGGGGTATCAGATAGGTTATTGCAAAAATGTCTGAGTGCTGACTGTGTTTACTCCCAAAGTTTATGGAAGGAGTCCCAGCAGGTATATAAAAAAAAAATACTATTTTAAAATTTTAATTCAAAGAAAGTAATGGTTGTATACTGGATTGCCAGGGGTAGGTAACTATTGAAATTTGGATCACATAGACTTTAAATTATGAGCAAATACATTAATGTAGCTATAACTCTATTATATTTTTCTCACTCAGATAGACAAGTGAGTCAGAATGAGAGTATGAAAAAAATGACTTTGAATTTAATCTAGTTGAAAAAGTTTCACCAATTTCAGTATTTTAAATATTTTAGAATATTACTTTTTAAACATTCTTTATAACTAATTTTTTAAAAATACATACTTTTTTATAGTCTTAAAATAGTTTTCTTAAAATATAATTTACTTACCATTTTGTTCACCCATGGGCAATGTACAATTTAATGGTATTTTGTACCATAACTGAGTTGTGCATTCATCACTTAACAATCACTTTTAAAACATTTTCATCACCCTCAAACTAAATCCCATACCTATTAGCAGTCACTCCCCATTTCACTCCAACTCTTCTCAACACAGAAACACTATTTTACTCTCTGTCTCAAAACTCCCTACTGTAATCATTTCCTATTAGAGGAATTATATGATATATGGTATTTTATGACTAGTTTCTTCTGTTTTGCATATTCCTAAGTTTTATCTATGTGATAGCATGTATTATTTTCAATTTAAATTCAATTAGCCAAGGTATAGTACATCATTGATTTTTGATATAATGTTCAATGATTCATTAGTTTAGTAAAACACTCAATGATCATCCCATCATGTGCCCTCCTTAATGCCCATCACCCAGTTACTCCATCCCATCCATCTCCCTTTCCGCAACCCTCAGTTTGTTTCCCAAAGTCAAGAGTCTCATATCATTTGTTTCCCTCTCTGATTTCTTCCCATTCAGTTATGCTGTAAAATGTATTAGTGGGTCATTTTTATGAACAGATAGTACCCCATTGTATCCATTCCAGAATGGATGAATCTCGCTCTGGATTTTCCCCTATTTCACTCTTTACCTTTATAAAAAAAAAATTTAGATAGAGCCAAGTTTCTCTATCTTGATTTTCTCCTTGCATCTATTTAATACATTGTAATATAGTCTTCTTTCCCAATGCTTGCACTGAAGCTATACTTATGAAGGGATGTACTGTTCTCCCAATTACAACAGTTTGTGCTCCCTTCTTTCTTATATTTGTATATAAGGCTTCTAGATTTTCCTTTTAATATTCTTCACTGTTGATGCAATTTTGAGCAATTATGAGAGATGGAAGTCTACATTTTCTAACCAGCTTGGTAATACTGTATTTGATATCAGATGTAAAGAACCACATTTGACTAATTGCATGTTTGTGAGCTGTTTCCCAGAATATTCCTTATTGGCCACATTAAACTCTAAACTTATATTTTCAGCTTTTAGCCACAGTTTGCAATCTTAAAGGGTCTTTGCAATTGGGTACTTTTTCCTCCAGAAAGCCACGTACTAAATAAAACCATTTCAGCTGCAAATTACCTTTCATGAGTGAATGAATGCACTCTTTTGAGTGAATGATGAACACCATAGAAAATCAAATTTCTGAGTAAGAATATTTGCTTTAAACAGGATGCAAGCATTGCTGTCAAATTACATGTGTATACACAATATTTTTCCATCACTAATTAATTTTTCTATAGTTAACATTTTAATCTTGGTAAGGGTCAATGCCCAATTTTTCCCTTATAGATGGGTTCCAAAAAGAGATAAGTATCTTCTTCATTATCTTAAAAATTATATCATTACGTAGTTAGAGATTAACAAATTCAATGTTATATATCAAAAGATCATAAGTCTACTCAGTACTAACATTGACTTTTCTATGACTCTACAGATATCTTAAACTCGTATTTCTTTTCTATGATTTTATAGAATGCATGGAACATTGATATATTATTTACAACATTAATTATATCTTGGCATAGAGAAATACTATTGAAATGATAATACTTTTTTTTTCATCTTTATTTTTATTTTATTTTTAATTTTTTATTTTTTATAAACATATATTTTTATCCCCAGGGGTACAGGTCTGTGAATGTCCACAATAGCCAAACTATGGAAAGAACCTAGATGTCCATCAACAGATGAATGGATCAAGAAGATGTGGTATATATACACAATGGAATACTATGAAATGATAATACTTTTTAAAAAAGGTTTTATTTATTTAGAGAGACAGAGAATTAAAGAGAGCGAGAGAGAGAGCAGGGCAAGGGCAGAGAGCGAGGGACAGAGAATCTCCAACAGATTTTATGCTAAGCATGGAATCCATGGGGCTCCATCTTGTGACCCTGAGATCATGATCTGAGTCAAAATCAAGAGTTGGATGCTTGGGTGCCTGGGTGGCTCAGTGGGTTAAGCCGCTGCCTTCGGCTCAGGTCATGATCTCAGGGTCCTGGGATCGAGTCCCGCATCGGGTTCTCTGCTCTGCAGGGAGCCTGCTTCCTCCTCTCTCTCTCTCTGCCTGCCTCTCTGCCTACTTGTGATCTCTCTGTGTCAAATGAATAAATAAAATCTTTAAAAAAAAAAAAAAAGAGTTGGATGCTTAACTGACTAACTTATCCAGTTGCCCTAAAATGATAATACTTCTTTTAAGAAAAAAAAAAAAAATGGAGCAATAAGTTGCAAAAATTTTTAAGAAACTTGCAAGAGAGAACAAATAGTTAAAAATTTTAAATATTGAAGTTTTAATATCCAATAAAATTGTAAAGCCATGCATGTTGAAAATGAATTACAGAGACAACTATCCATTTTTTTTTCTTTTGAATCTTTAGACTAGTAAGTAACAGAGGTGGTTTGGAAGTCAGAATATCTTCATTGAAATAACAGTTGCCTCAACTTGTTAGCTGTTTAACTTTGGCCAATTTATTTGATGACTCTCTAAGACTCTGAATTTTTAAAATAGGAAGACAAACACTTGTCTTATACTTGTTTTAAAATTAAGCAATACGGATACTTTAAAATGAGTATCTTCAGGGCAATTTAAACCTATTATACAGGCAGCTACAACATACATATATACATGTGCCTGCATACATAATTTAAAAAAAATATTTGATCCAACTATGTCTCAACTTTCCTCAAAAGTGTTGGAACTCCCATACGATAAACCATGTGAGACCTTATAAAATTCTAACAGATTCGTCCCCAGAAAACTTGACCTGGAAAATAGAGCCAGCAGATGATTTAAATGACTACATGATCTAAAGTAAACCATCTTATTTTCTTTCTTTTTAATATTTAATTTTCTTTTTGCTGTATTTGAAGATCAAGTATTCAAGGGTTCTGCCATCTCATTTTCTGATCCATACATTTATATGCATGATACATTTCAATCTGAAACTTGCTGTTCCTCTTCCCTACTTGTCTTCTCTTGAATTATTTTGCCTTTTTCTTTCCAGAAAGAGATAGCTATTTTATCTTTGTTTCTACAGCTTATGACTTTCATGTGTTCTTATATTCACTTCCTTAGCATATTCTGTTTTACTCTATTGCTGTTAAGCTGAAATCATCCTCTTTCCTCAAAAGCTGTTGAATAGCTGGACGCATTGAAGAAGAGGGGAAATTATTTAATAACATCTTTAACAAATACAGACATTCACACAAGGTTAAAAAAAAAAAAAAGAAAAGAACAACACCGATTTATTTTCCTTGTAGGGAAAATATCCCTATAATTGTTATGCAAAATATTAACATTCTAATTTACCATTTGTGTATATTTTCAATCACAGAAATTACTATTTAAGACATAAAGATTAATATATAAGAAATTAATATTAAATCTTTCCAGGGTAGATAGAACCTTGAAATAAGTAAAATACAGAGCACATCCTGCAATCAGTATAGGCCTTGTTCTCAGTGAACATTTAATTGAAATATAGGCCCCCTTGTGTTCATTTTGTTAGATGAATATCATTAAATTAAAATTACTAAAGTTCAATAGTACAAAACTTAATACCATGTATAGGTTGAATGGAACAATTTATTAGGCATAATCAGCAAATTCATACCTATTTCTTGAATAATAGAAACCTTTGTGGAAATGGCATTTAATCTTTTCTGAAATATTGCCTTTTAAATAATCTCAACAGTAAAATTTGGGGTGCCTGTGTGGCTCAGTCGGCTTAGTGTCTGCCTTTGGTTTGGGTCATGATCCTGGGGTCCTGGAGCTCCCTGCTCAGCAGGAAGCCTGCTTCTCCCTCTCCTCCCCATTTGTGCTCTCTGGTTGTATCTCTGTCACTATCTCTATCTCTCTCTCTCAAATAAATAAATAAAATAAAATAAAATAAAATAAAATAAAATAAACCAGTAAATTTTCTGTGATGAAATGATGGCTTTTGTATTTATTTATATGGTCTATGGTGTGTCTAAATATTTCCCAAGAATTCTCTTTTGCTAAAGGAAAGGTTTTCCTTGAGATCCAGTCTCTTCCTGGATCTCAAGGAAACAAGAAACCTTGTTTGTCAGAAAGACAACATTAACAGGAATAGTATATGAATCAATGCCTTCTTGGGATAACATCTGGGGGCAGTTTATATTTTTGTAAAACAAAGAACCAAGCAAACATAAATGTCTGAAAAGACAGCATAGGCTATTTTAAAAATACTTTTTTGATAGTCTTTCCTGCTAGGTTATACATTTCTTGAGGAGAGTTATTAAATCTTCCCATTAAATATAGTTAGTTCTCAATAATTGTTGAATTAATGAACAGATTAATATGAAATTACATATATGTGTAACCATAATGCCTGTTATGAAGAAATTTTTAAAAAGCTGTAGTCCTTATATATTTTGGGGACTGTAAAAAAAATCTTCGAAATCTACATTCAGAACTATTCAAAAGCAAGGACTGAAGAATAGACCTTTGCAGGAACTATGGCATAATATATTTAAATCCTTAGTTTTGGTGATGACAGAAACATATACTACACATGCATTTGATACCTGCTCAAAAACCAGGCATGCAAAATCTACTTTTGATACATTCTGGTCATGGTAGAAATTGCATTCTGCATTTTGTATCTACAGAAATGTTAGCATATTATTTAATGTATATCATTGGAATTCAAGTCTTATTGCATATTTTTATGGAAATGTACAAAAAATGCTTTCTGTGGTCTCCCTTGAAGAACTTGATCCATGACCTGTAGGATCTTATTAATGGATTTGTCTAGTTTTTCCTAAGTACACTCATAATAGCTAATGATAACAACGGCTGGTCATCATGACCTCACATCAGGAACCTGCATTACCTTTTTAAAGCTATACACGAATCCTTCCCAGAAGATTACAGTTATTGTCTTCACCAAACTCCAGGGTCAACTGCCTGAGTGTCTTTTCAGTGCTGTCTTTCAGGTAACAGTCACTTACTGTCTTGACTCTCCATTTTAGAATTGCCCTTCTCCACTGTTTCTGAAGAGGGCGGGAGTGGGGTTCTGGTGGTGGTAGACCACCTGTGCTTTCAAATTCATGTTGAATTTTGTCTCTCTCTTTTCTATCACATGCTGTGACTCTTCTTTTGCCTGTATCTCATTGTTTCCCCTAAAGCAGCACCATCACAGGATCGCTGTGGCTGACAGAAGTTTATAGAAGGCATCATCAGGGGAAAACTGAGGAGAGAATTCTCCCCAGAACTATAAATAATTTAAAATTGGCTGATAGACTTGACTGTTTTTCAAAGTTCTGTCCTTCTCACCCCAGAAATTGCTCCCCAGCCACTGTTTTCTTTAGGCTGTATACTCATCAAGGGTTTGGGTCTTCTCTCCATTTTCCTCTGACTTTGCTTCTTTGTCTCCTTTCCAAGACTTTCTTCCCATCACCTATCCACAAAGGAAACATCAAATACCTCTTATTTTATTATGCAAGAGATTTTTGCTTTTGCTTGATTCTTTTTAAGTTCTGCCCACACTGGAGTTTACCTGTCTCTAATTAAGATGTCCTAATCAAGAGACGTGGCTTAACAAAATAAGGTTCTTACTTGGGAAGATGCTGAATTATTTCAATTTAATATTTGTTTCTTCTACTTTAACATGATCAAACTATGGCTTAAGACTAAACAGCCAGTAAGTAACAAAGATGAGATTCGAACCAGGCAGTTCCCCACGTTGAGTGGATATACTGTTGAAATGCTACGTGATAAGTAATAGTGACAGACTCTTGGCATGCTGAAAGCTCATCTTTCTGCTTTATGTCTTTCTAACCAAGACTGCCTAAAAGTTCCCTTCATCATGACTAAATTTTACACTGGTTTCTTCCTGACAATAAGCTCCTGACCTCTCTTTTCTTAGACCACTTACTTCAGAAAAATTCCAGTTATAAATTCTTTGTCCATTTGTGATCTAAATCTTCTAGTTCTTTGACAGTTTTATATCCTAGGAAATTCTTCCTCAAGGCTCTGGGAACCATCCCATTAAAATGTAATCATTGAAGGAGAGATCATCCCCTTTCTCACAGTCTCCGTGAGTGTAGGAGCCTAACTTTGAAAAGTGACAATTTGCAAACACAGATGGCCTAATCACATTGGTGAACCTCCCACTTAACATTCTCTAGTACTTTTCCACCAGTTCATCTAATGTTAAAATCCCTCCTGCCTTTTGTTTTGGTAGAGTTGAGTTCAATCTCTTCCCTATTGCAATATTCTTGAATGAGGTATTCCTTGTCTGTTTAACTCTCCACAGTGCATTTTTCTTTGACGTGTCTTTTATCCAAATATGTGCATTGCTGAAAAACGGAAGGTTAATACCTGATATCACAAAACACCTTCAAATACATTTTTGTTTCTTGAAAATTGTCTTGTAGTTCTAAAAGTATTCTGTTGGTTAACTAGGTCAAAGCTATTATCCTGTTTTTAAAATGAGGCTGATTAAGCCTTTCTTTGTCTAAACTACCGCATATCAAGATGTCCTTATGAAGACATAGTGAGGACAAATATAGCTGCTTTTTAATTTTTTTTTATTTTTTATAAACATATAATGTATTATTAGCCCCAGCGGTATAGGTTTACACACTTCACAGCACTCACCATAGCACATACCCTCCCCAGTGTCCAAAACCCCACCACCTTCTCCCTCCCCTCCTCCCCCCAGCAAACCTCAGTTTGTTTTATGACATTAAGTGTCTCTTATGGTTTGTCTCCCTCTCGATCCCATCTTGTTTCATTTATTCTTTTCCTACCCCCAAACCCCCAACGTTGCATCTCCACTTCCTCATATCAGGGAGATCATATGATAGTTGTCTTTCTCCAACTGACTTATTTCACTAAGCATGATACCCTCTAGTTTCATCCATGTCATCACAAATGGAAAGAGTTCATTTTTGATGGCTGCATAGTATTCCTGTGTGTGTGTGTGTGTGTGTGTGTGTGTGTGTGTGTGTACCACTTCTTCTTTATCCATTCATCTGTGGATGGATATCTAGGTTCTTTTCACAGTTTGGCTATTGTGGACATTGCTGCTATAAACATTCGGGTGCACGTGCCCCTTCGGATCACTACATTTGTATCTTTAGGGCAAATACCCAGTAGTGCAACTGCTGGGTCGTAAGGTAGCTCTATTTTCAACTTTTTGAGGAAACTTCATGCTGTTCTCCAGAGTGGCTGCATCAGCTTGCATTCCCAACAACAGTGTGGGAGGGTTCCCCTTTTCTACATCCTCGCCAGCATCTGTCATTTCCTGACTTGTTAATTTTAGCCATTCTGACTGGTGTGAGGTGGTATCTCATTGTGGTTTTGATTTGTATTTCCCTGATGAAATATGGCTGCTTTTTAAAAGGAGGATTCACATGCATGATACTTAGGTTATGTCACAAACTGCTGACATAGTTGTCAAGTTATTTGTATTGAGTCTTCAAGTAATTCGTGCTGCATTTACCAAGTATTCAATTTTAATTCTTTTTCTCAAATGGAATCTGTGACCTAATATGTTATAAATTAACTTTTATAAGGAATTCTCTGTGCTAGATTCTCTCAGATAAGGGTACTGAATGCTTTCTTTATAACCTAAAACCTCAACCATTGCAATCTCTATTAACCAGACAGTTCTGAGATGGCTTCTGACTGTACCAACAAAAATAAACAAAACACTCTCCTATTCTTTTGAATTAGAATCTATCTCCGGAGATCTGTTTTCTTTATGAAATAAAGCTATCAATCTAACAGTTTATCCATATGTATTTTTCCTCTCAATGCCAGTGTCACGTAACAGAATCCAAAGCTCTCTACTAATGGTGTCCTCAGCAAAACATTTGTCTGCCTGCCGTGCTAATCTCTGGTTTCAAATTCAGAATGAGATCTATTTTGTTTGGTATTATTTTTTTCCTTCCCTCTTTTCTCCTTCTTTCTATTTTTATTTTAACAATGTGATGGAAAAATATAACTAATCCCATATGACAGCAGGGTTTAATATCTACTGAGTTTCCATCAGCTTCTTTGAAATCATGTTTCACAGCAGTCTTATTTAATTTCTGAAAACTGTTTTAGTCCCCTGATTAGTTAAACTCTAAATACCAGAATGTGATATACGATGTGGCTTTATCAGTGTGTGTGTTTAAGTGTGTATATCTGTCTGGTTTGGGGTATATCTAGTCATTCCTAGAGCAATATACACATAGGAAGATAGGTATATTTATTTGCATATAAAGTTTACTCCATGAATTGATTTGTGTGGATCATTATTAAACAGTCTTTTTGTTTATTTATTTATTTGTTATCGAAGCATAGTTGACATACAAAGTTATATTAGTTTTAGGTATACAACATAGTCAATTTACAATTCTTTACTTAGTGCTCACCATGGTAAGTGGTATCAACATTTGTCATCGATACCATGTTATTACTGTATTATAGACTATATTCTCTGTGCCATACTTTTCATCACTGTGACTTACTTACAACTGGAAGTTTGAAATGAAGAAAGCTGAGAAAGAAGACTTTTTTCTTTTTTTGATAGACTTTCTCTTTTATAATTCTTTTAAAATTTCTCTTCAGTGTTCCAGCATTCATTGTTTATGCACCATACCCAGTGCTCCACGCTATACGTGCCCTCCTTAATACCCACCACCAGGCTCACCCAAGCCCCCAGCCCCCTCCCACCCAAAACCTTCAGTTTGTTTCTCAGAGTCCACAGACTTTCATGGTTCATCTCCCCCTCCAATTCCCCCCAAATCACTTTTCCTCTCCATCTTCCAATGTCCTTTGATTATTAAATAGTCTTAAACATGAACCTGAATTGCTTGATAAAATATAACTGTTTATTTTCAGAGTTTTGAAATATTAGTTTAAAGTTATTTATACTTTAAAGCTATATACTTTAATGTAAAGTAATGTATTAAATGTAAATGTAAATTATATAAATTAATTATACTTAATACATTTAATTTTGATAAATAAAATTAGATGTGCTGATATATATCCTTTTAATATCTTAATCACTCTGTGTCAGGCACTGTATTAAAGAATAAAATTTCAAAGACCAATAAAACATGTTTCTATTCTTGAGGTTGGATAGTCATGGTTCTTCACCCTTTGTGCATCTTAAATCATTTGGAGAGCTATGAAATATTATGGACCCCAGCCCAGGAGATGGTGTTTAATTTAATTTTAATGTGCATCCACTAATAGATCCATTATCTTATAGTCTGTAAGGGGAGGCTAAAATGCATTTTTGTTTTAGAGTCCCAAAGTGTGAGGTCCTCATCTTCTTGAGAACAAAAATTGGTAAGCAATACCCACCACTTAGAAGTCACACTCAGCTTTTCATTGTCTCATTCTTGTGACTGAAGATCACCAGGTTTCAGATAAAAATTTGTAAAATGAAAGACCTGAAGGTATTCAAGCATACAAGATGACTTTGGTGTAGTAGTGCTAACTGTGAGATCAAAGAAAAACAATTTAAATCAAAAATTTAAATTTGTTGCATTGAAAAGATTAAAGGAGATATTTTATCACCACAAGACAAAACAAAACAAAACAAAGAATAAGATGCAATAACAATGGGATGATTAGAATACAAGAAAGAATTGTATTAAATGGGTTAAACAACAAAAATTCAACCCCAAAATTCAAAGATCGATCAGGTGTAAAAAGGAAATTATTGGAAAGAACGCATTGTTTCAAGTAAGGTCACCCTCCTAACGGGAACAAAATAGGTCTATAGAGTAGGTTACCTCATTAGAGTTGACCAAATAATTTCAGATTGACTGATTAAGTTACATTCCTGGAAGAGGTTGAAGCTTCAGTTAGGTTAGGTATTAAGTCTTGGTTTGTTGACATGGGGCTTAACACAGTGACTCCATTTGGGCCTGTTGTCTTTTTTTTTTTTTTTAATTAATTTTTTATATTTTATAAACATATATTTTTATCCCCAGGGGTACAGGTCTGTGAATCACCAGGTTTACACACTTCACAGCACTCACCAAAGCACATACCCTCCCCAATGTCCATAATCCCACCCCCTTCTCCCAAACCCCCTCCCCCCAGCAACCCTCAGTTTGTTTTGTGAGATTAAAAGTCACTTATGGTTTGTCTCCCTCCCAATCCCATCTTGTTTCATTTATTCTTCTCCTACCCACTTAAGCCCCCATGTTGCATCACCACTTCCTCATATCAGGGAGATCATATGATAGTTGTCTTTCTCTGCTTGACTTATTTCGCTAAGCATGATACGCTCTAGTTCCATCCATGTTGTCGCAAATGGCAAGATTTCATTTCTTTTGATGGCTGCATAGTATTCCATTGTGTATATATACCACATCTTCTTGATCCATTCATCTGTTGATGGACATCTAGGTTCTTTCCATAGTTTGGCTATTGTGGACATTGCTGCTATAAACATTCGGGTGCATGTGCCCCTTTGGATCACTACGTTTGTATCTTTAGGGTAAATACCCAATAGTGCAATTGCTGGGTCATAGGGCAGTTCTATTTTCAACATTTTGAGGAACCTCCATGCTGTTTTCCAGAGTGGCTGCACCAGCTTGCATTCCCACCAACAGTGTAGGAGGGTTCCCCTTTCTCCGCATCCTCGCCAGCATCTGTCATTTCCTGACTTGATGATTTTAGCCATTCTGACTGGTGTGAGGTGATATCTCATTGTGGTTTTGATTTGTATTTCCCTGATGCCGAGTGATATGGAGCACTTTTTCATGTGTCTGTTGGCCATCTGGATGTCTTCTTTGCAGAAATGTCTGTTCATGTCCTCTGCCCATTTCTTGATTGGATTATTTGTTCTTTGGGTGTTGAGTTTGCTAAGTTCTTTATAGATTCTGGACACTAGTCCTTTATCTGATATGTCGTTTGCAAATATCTTCTCCCATTCTGTCAGTTGTCTTTTGATTTTGTTAACTGTTTCCTTTGCTGTGCAAAAGCTTTTGATCTTGATGAAATCCCAATAGTTCATTTTTGCCCTTGCTTCCCTTGCCTTTTGCGTTGTTCCTAGGAAGATGTTGCTGCGGCAGAGGTCAAAGAGGTTGCTGCCTGTGTTCTCCTCAAGGATTGTGATGGATTCCTTTCGCACATTGAGGTCCTTCATCCATTTTGAGTCTATTTTTGTGTGTGGTGTAAGGAAATGGTCCAATTTCATTTTTCTGCATGTGGCTGTCCAATTTTCCCAGCACCATTTATTGAAGAGGCTGTCTTTTTTCCATTGGACATTCTTTCCTGCTTTGTCGAAGATTAGTTGACCATAGAGTTGAGGGTCTATTTCTGGGCTCTCTATTCTGTTCCATTGATCTATGTGTCTGTTTTTGTGCCAGTACCATGCTGTCTTGATGACGACAGCTTTGTGATAGAGCTTGAAGTCCGGAATTGTGATGCCACCAACGTTGGCTTTTTTTTTCAATATCCCTTTGGCTATTCGAGGTCTTTTCTGGTTCCATATAAATTTTAGCATTATTTGTTCCATTTCCTTGAAAAAGATGGATGGTACTTTGATAGGAATTGCATTAAATGTGTAGATTGCTTTAGGTAGCATAGACATTTTCACAATATTTATTCTTCCAATCCAGGAGCATGGAACATTTTTCCATTTCTTTGTGTCTTCCTCAATTTCTTTCATGAGTACTTTGTAGTTTTCTGAGTATAGATTCTGTGTCTCTTTGGTTAGGTTTATTCCTAGGTATCTTATGGTTTTGGGTGTAATTGTAAATGGGATTGACTCCTTAATTTCTCTTTCTTCTGTCTTGCTGTTGGTGTAGAGAAATGTAACTGATTTCTGTGCATTGATTTTATATCCTGACACTTTACTGAATTCCTGTATAAGTTCTAGCAGTTTTGGAGTGGAGTCTTTTGGGTTTTCCACATATAGTATCATATCATCTGCGAAGAGTGATAATTTGACTTCTTCGCTGCCGATTTGGATGCCTTTAATTTCCTTTTGTTGTCTGATTGCTGAGGCTAGGACCTCTAGTACTATGTTGAATAGCAGTGGTGATAATGGACATCCCTGCCGTGTTCCTGACCTTAGCAGAAAAGCTTTCAGTTTTTCTCCATTGAGAATGATATTTGCGGTGGGTTTTTCATAGATGGCTTTGATGATATTAAGGTATGTGCCCTATATCCCTACACTTCGAAGAGTTTTGATCAGGAACAGATGCTGTACTTTGTCAAATGCTTTTTCAGCATCTATTGAGAGTATCATATGGTTCTTGTTCTTTCTTTTATTGATGTGTTGTATCACATTGACTGATTTGCGGATGTTGAACCAACCTGCAGCCCTGGAATAAATCCCACTTGGTCGTGGTGAATAATCTTTTTAATGTACTCTTGAATCCTATTGGCTAGTATTTTGTTGAGTATTTTCGCATCTGTGTTCATCAAGGATATTGGTCTATAGGTCTCTTTTTGGTGGGATCCTTGTCTGGTTTTGGGATCAAGGTGATGCTGGCCTCATAAAATGAGTTTGGAAGTTTTCCTTCCATTTCTATTTTTTGGAACAGTTTCAGGAGAATAGGAATTAGTTCTTCTTTAAATGTTTGGTAGAATTCCCCCGGGAAGCCGTCTGGCCCTGGGCTTTTGTTTGTTTGGAGATTTTTAATGACTGTTTCAATCTCCTTACTGGTTATGGGTCTGTTCAGGCTTTCTATTTCTTCCTGGTTCAGTTGTGGTAGTTTATATGTTTCTAGGAATGCATCCATTTCTTCCAGATTGTCAGATTTATTGGCGTAGAGTTGCTCATAGTATGTTCTTATAATAGTTTGTATTTCTTTGGTGTTAGTTGTGATCTCTCCTCTTTCATTCATGATTTTATTTATTTGGGTCCTTTCTCTTTTCTTTTTGATAAGTCGGGCCAGGGGTTTATCAATTTTATTAATTCTTTCAAAGAACCAGCTCCTAGTTTCGTTGATTTCTTCTATTGTTTTTTTGGTTTCTATTTCATTGATTTCTGCTCTGATCTTTCTGATTTCTCTTCTCCTGCTGGGCTTAGGGTTTCTTTCTTGTTCTTTCTCCAGCTCCTTTAGGTGTAGGGTTAGGTTGTGTCCCTGAGACCTTTCTTGTTTCTTGAGAAAGGCTTTTACCGCTATATATTTTCCTCTCAGGACTGCCTTTGTTGTGTCCCACAGATTTTGAACCGTTGTATTTTCATTATCATTTGTTTCCATGATTTTTTTCAATTCTTCTTTAATTTCCCGGTTGACCCATTCATTCTTTAGAAGGATGCTGTTTAGTCTCCATGTATTTGGGTTCTTTCCAAACTTCCTTTTGTGGTTGAGTTCTAGCTTTAGAGCATTGTGGTCTGAAAATATGCAGGGAATGATCCCAATCTTTTGATACCGGTTGAGTCCTGATTTAGGACTGAGGATGTGATCTATTCTGGAGAATGTTCCATGTGCACTAGAGAAGAATGTGTATTCTGTTGCTTTGGGATGAAATATTCTGAATATATCTGTGATGTCCATCTGGTCCAGTGTGTCGTTTAAGGCCTTTATTTCCTTGTTGATCTTTTGCTTGGATGATCTGTCCATTTCAGTGAGGGGAGTGTTAAAGTCCCCTACTATTATTGTATTATTGTTGATGTGTTTCTTTGATTTTGTTATTAATTGGTTTATATAGTTGGCTGCTCCCACGTTGGGGGCATAGATATTTAAAATTGTTAAATCTTCTTGTTGGACAGACCCTTTGAGTATGATATAGTGTCCTTCCTCATCTCTTATTATAGTCTTTGGCTTAAAATCTAATTGATCTGATATAAGGATTGCCACTCCTGCTTTCTTCTGATGTCCATTAGCATGGTAAATTCTTTTCCACCCCCTCACTTTAAATCTGGAGGTGTCTTCGGGCTTAAAATGAGTTTCTTGGAGGCAACATATAGATGGGTTTTGTTTTTTTATCCATTCTGATACCCTGTGTCTTTTGACAGGGGCATTTAGCCCATTAACATTCAGGGTAACTATTGAGAGATATGAATTTAGTGCCATTGTATTGCCTGTATGGTCTCTGTTCCTTTCTGATCTACCACTTGTAGGCTCTCTCTTTGCTTAGAGGACCCCTTTCAATATTTCCTGTAGAGCTGGTTTGGTATTTGCAAATTCTTTCAGTTTTTGTTTGTCCTGGAAGCTTTTAATCTCTCCTTCTATTTTCAATGATAGCCTAGCTGGATATAGTATTCTTGGCTGCATGTTTTTCTCGTTTAGTGCTCTGAAAATATCATGCCAGCTCTTTCTGGCCTGCCAGGTCTCTGTGGATAAGTCAGCTGCCAATCTAATATTTTTACCATTGTATGTTACAGACTTCTTTTCCCGGGCTGCTTTCAGGATTTTCTCTTTGTCACTGAGACTTGTAAATTTTACTATTAGGTAACGGGGTGTGGGCCTATTCTTATTGATTTTGAAGGGCGTTCTCTGAACCTCCTGAATTTTGATGCTCGTTCCCTTTGCCATATTGGGGAAATTCTCCCCAATAATTCTCTCCAGTATACCTTCTGCTCCCCTCTCTCTTTCTTCTTCTTCTGGAATCCCAATTATTCTAATGTTGTTTCGTCTTATGGTGTCACTTATGTCTCGAATTCTCCCCTCGTGGTCCAGTAGCTGTTTGTCCCTCTTTTGCTCAGCTTCTTTTTTCTCTGTCATTTGGTCTTCTATATCACTAATTCTTTCTTCTGCCTCATTTATCCTAGCAGTGAGAGCCTCCATTTTTGATTGCACCTCATTAATAGCTTTTTTGATTTCAACTTAGTTAGATTTTAGTTCTTTTATTTCTCCAGAAAGGGCTTTTATATCTCTCGAGAGGGTTTCTCTAATATCTTCCATGCCTTTTTCGAGCCCGGCTAGAACCTTGAGAATTGTCATTCTGAACTCTAGATCTGACATATTACCAATGTCTGTATTGATTAGGTCCCTAGCCTTCGGTACTGCCTCTTGTTCTTTTTTTTGTGTTGAATTTTTCCGTCTTGTCATTTTGTCCAGATAAGAGTATATGAAGGGGCAAGTAAAATACTACAAGGGTGGCAACAACCCCAGGAAAAAATGCTTTAACCAAATTAGAAGAGATCCAAAATCGTGAGGGGGGAGAAAGGGAAAAAAAAGTGGTTAAAAAAGTAATAAATAAAAAAAAAAATAAAAAATAAAAAAAAAAAGAAAAGAAAAGAATTAAAAAAAAAAAGAAAACACCTAAGAAAAATGTAAAAAAGAAAAAAAATATATATTCGATAATCTAGTAAAGAATCGTTAAAAAAGAAAAAGGTAACAGTTTAAAAAAAAAATTTTACCCGAAGGTGAGAAAAAAAAAAAAAAAAAAAATGAAAAAGAAAAAAAAATTAAATTAACTGCAAGACTAAAAAAAAAATCACAGGGAAAAAGCCATGAGTTCCGTGCTTCGCTTTCTCCTCCTCTGGAATTCTGCTGCTCTCCTTGGTATTGAAACCACACTCCTTGGTATGTGAACTTGGTCTCGGCTGGATTTCTTGTTGATCTTCGGGGGAGGGGCCTGTTGTAGTGATTTTCAAGTGTCTTTGCCCCAGGCGGAATTACACCGCCCTTACCCGGGGCCGGGGTGAGTAATGGGCTCGGGTTTGCTCTCAGGAGCTTTTGTTCCCTGAGTGCTTTCCGTAGAGTTCCAGAGGACGGGAATACAAATGGCGGCCTCCTGGTCTCCGGCCCGGAGGAGCCGAGAGCCCAGGGCCGCACTCCTCAGTGCGCCCTCAGAGAACAGCGCCCAGTTACTCCCGTCTGCCTGACCTCCGGCCGCGCTCCGAGCTCACCGAGCCTGCGACCGGTTCAAGGTAACACCGAGCTGTGAGCTTACTGTCGGCTCTGTCTCTGTAGCCGGCTTTCCCGTTCCAATACCCGCAAGGTCTGCAACACTCAGACACCCCCGATCCTTCTGTGACCCTGCGGGACCTGAGGCCACGCTGAACCCGCGTGGGCTTCACCCCGGTTTAGCCTCTGGAGCGATGTCCCTCAGCGGAACAGACTTTTAAAAGTCCTGATTTTGTGCGCGGTTGCTCCACCGCTTGCCAGGAGCCGGCCCCTCCCCCCGGGGTCTATCTTCCCGTCCCTTTGGATTCACTTCTCCGCCGGTCCTACCTTTCAGAAAGTGGTTGTTTTTCTGTTTCCAGAATTGCTGTTCTTCTTCTCTTCGATCTGCTGATGGATTTTCAGGTGTTTGCAATCTTTAGATAAGCTATCTAGCTGATCTCCGGCTAGCTGAAGCAGTCTCAGCCTGCTACTTCTCCGCCATCTTGACTCCTCCTCTTTTTTTTTTTTTAAATAACAAATGTTTATAGTGTGAGTGTAGCAACAAAATTCAGTGGAATGGTTGGAAGATAAGGAAAAGGAAATATTCCAGAAATATCTCTGATTTCCTGGAAGGAAATCAGGAAATATTATTTAAAAATTAGAAATACAGAAAATTAAAGCAGGAGGTCAAACTTCCAACTAAATTATTACTTGAGAAAAAGAGAATTGGGAAAGCATAAGGAAGAATCATCAAAGAAATAATGCAGGGAATTTTCCAGACTGAAGAGTCCAATACTTGAGAGTAAAAGACCTATTTAGACTAAAACACCCATTCACCATACTGGGAGAAATCAGAACATCAAGGCTAAAAAGAAGATTATAAAATTCCAGAGGGAAAAAGCAGACGAGTCAGAAACAAAAAAGATCACCTACACATAAAGGAAATAAATGGATTAAAGTTAAAATTTCAACAGCAGCAGTGGATTTGAGAAAACAGTGAAGAATGCTTCCAGGGGTGCTCGGCTGGCTCACTTGCTAAAGCACGTGATTCTTGCTGTCGGGGTCATGAGTTAATTCCCATGCTGGCCATGGAACTTACTTAAGAAAAACATTTTCAAAGGTCTTTACTTTTCTAGTGATAATTCTTTGCCTGGAGAAATTGTCAGTCAAGTGGGAAGATTGAGTGGAAGACTCTTAAGACATTGAAGAAATCGTAATGTTTATTTATTATTCATCCTACTTAGCATGTTATTTTAAGAGGTACTTCAGCAAAATGAAGGAGTAAACAAAAAAAAAAAAAAAAAAAAAAGATCTGAGCCAGGAAAACAATGAAAGAAAGTCCAGAATAAAATGAATACATAGGTCTAAATATCAAGATTGGGGCAAAAAGAAAATTTGCCTAAACTTGTATATATCTAGTTATTCATAGAGCAATATACACATATGAATATAGGTATACTTATTTGCATATAAAGTTTTCTCCATGAATTGATTTGTGTGGATCATTCTTTAGAAGCATTTTCTAAACATGAACCTGAGTTGCTTGATAAAATATAACTTTATTTTCAGAGTTTTGAAATATTAGTTTAAAGTATACTTTAAAGTCATTTAATTTTGGTAAATAAAATTTGATGTGTTGATATATCCTGATATGTCCATAGATTTTTTTTTATGTTTTAAGTTTTTATCTAAATTCCACTTAGTGAACATATAGAGTGATATTGGCTTCAGGAGTAGAATTTAATGATTCATCACTTGCATATAATACCCACTGCTCATCACAAGGGCCCTCCATAATACCATATATCAAACTCAACACCCCCCGAAAAAATAATCCAGTTAAGAAATAATTAGAAGACATGAATAGACATTTTCCCAAAGAAGACATACAGATGGCTAACAGACAAATGAAAAGATTTTCAACATCACTTATCATCAGAGGAATACAAATCAAAGGTATAATGAGATACCAACACACACCTGCCCAAATGGCTAAAATGAACAACACAGGAAACAGCCCATGTTGGCAAGGATACAGAAAAAGGGGAGCCCTCTTACACTGTTGGTGGGAATGCAAACAGGAGCAGCCACTCTGGAAAATAGTATGATGTTTCCTCAAAAAATTAAAAAGAGAAAAGCCCTACAACCCAGCAATTGCCCTTCTTGGTATCCAAAAGATACAAAAATACTGATTTGAAGGGACACATGGACCCCATTTTTTATCAGGATTATCAACAATAGCCAAATTATGGAAACAACCCAAATGTCCATTGGCTGATGCATGGATAAAGAAGAGGAGGTATATGTATGCAATAGTATATTACTCAGCCATAAAAAAAAAAAAAAGAACAAAATCTTGTCATTTGCAATGACGTGGATGGAGGTAGGATGTCCATAGATTTAGATACTATAATGATAGAATTTGAAAATATAGAGTATATGAAAAAATAAAATAGATTAAGTTTCCTTCCTTTTCTTTCTTTCTTTCTTTTTTTCTTTTAAAGGTTTTATTTATTCATTTTCCAGAGAGAGAGTACAAGCTGGGAGAGCAGCAGGGAGAGTGAGAAGCAGGTTCTCTTCTGAGCCAGGAGCTGAATGCAGGACTCAATCCCAGGACCCTGGGATCATGACCTGAGCTGAAGGCAGCCAGTTAATGAACTGAACCACCCAGGCATCCCAAGTTTTTTCTTAAAGTCAATTAGTAACATCAAGAGAAGCAAAACCTTCTAAGAATTGAATTTTATAGTAAAATTCTAAAAATTATAATAATCAATATTTTATACCTATAATACCATGATACCATGAAAGTATATTTATTACAAATGAAAGCCAAAAATCAGAGAATGTAATTTTATTGTTTAAGTGTGATCAGTCTTGACAATAAGAAAGTAAAGTTACTCAGGAGAGAATTCCATACTAAAAGAAGGAAGAAAGAAAATTATAAAGATATTGATATCCACATCCTGATATTCTTATGCTTAGTATCACTAATATTGTATAAATTCTGTGGAATAAGGAATAAAAAATATAAATAACAGTATTTAAATATACCCAAACAAAGCAATAGAGCGTCTAAATTTCGTGATGTAATTATGTTGAGGGTGAAAGATAAACTGGGCTCGGTTAAATACACAATAACCAAAAAAAGGTAACCTCATTTACTACATTGTTAAAGGAAGAAAATAGCAACAGAAATATTGTACTTAAAAATATGGGAATAATCAGCAGAGGAAACAGTTGTGAGAGATGAACATATCAGCAATGAGGCAAGATAATATTATATTTGATTTTTAAGAATTTTATTTTGTTTTAACACAAATTCATAGATCAATTTAATAAACAGATACAAGTTTAAAATATAAATTTAGATGTATCTCTGCAGTTATGAAATTTACTAAGGTAGCCAAGCTCTATTCTCCAGCAATTATTATCTGATAGTGACCAGATGGCAGTCACCATGGGGAATAGCTGACAGTCTCACCATTTTGCAATCCTTTCTAAAATCTAATAAAATTCACACTCAGTTTATTTGATCCTCATTATTCTGACTACACCTTACCCCTAGTCATATTTATAGCTGTTACTGCTTTTCCAAGCATATCATTATGCCACTGCTTTAAAAAAATTTTTTTAAGTATAATTAACATATAGCATTATATTAGTTTCAGGTTTAACTTATAATGATTCAACAATCTTATACATGTCTCAGTGCTCATCAACATCAATATTAATCCCCTTCATTTCTCAACTGCTTTCTTGTTTTGTCTTTACCCCGCCTTCTCTGTGTTAGAATGTGTTGACAGTGTTTATGATTCACTCTTGAAAATTGTATATTTCTTATATTCTTGACATTTTCTCTTGTTGTTCTCCTTATACTTGCTTTCAGTTTCTTTTCTGTATCTTCAATTGAGTTATCTTCCTAGTGTTGAATAAGTCTCCAGCCCTCTCTCTTTTTATGCACCACTTTGGGTGTTCACCTATATAAACATGACTTTGCATGATGACTCCCAAATATATATATTTAAACTCTGATTTATTCAAAGTTATTCTTCTCTGTATATAATTAAACTGTACACCTTTATTGGATTCCTCCTTAGCTCCTTAAACTCGAAGTGTCATGAACTTAAAACTATTCTTCCTCTACCTGTCCCTTTCCATCAATCTACTGGTTCACTTGAAATACACCTGTTATACATTTGCTTTACCACCATCAGGAAAAACAGCACTCTGGGGGCCATATCATTGGATATTCTTTCTTACTGATCATTCTTTCAGTCACCAAACCTTGTTGACCCTTCCCTGCATAATAATGTCAGAGTAAAGGCTCTTCAAACCGTTACCTTTAATACTGTTTTATATGTAACCCTCTTAATTTATTTTTTATTTTTTAGAGAGGGAGAGTGAAGGTGGGAGGAGGGCAGAAGGTGTGTGAGAGAGAGAGAGAGACAGAGAGACAGAGAGAGAGAGAGTTCCAAGCAGGTTCCATGCCCAGTGCCCAGCCTGATGCAGGCTCCACCTCATGACCCTGAAATCATGAACTGAGCCTAATTCAAGAGTTGGTTGCTCCACTGACTGAGCCACCCAGGGTGCCTCTAGATGTCATCCCCTTTATAAAAACCTTAAGGTCTTCCTATCTTTCAGTATTCCCCTTTACAAATGATCTGTCTTATCTACAGTAGATCTCTGAGTTTCTCTAAAAATGTGATGGTCATTTTATTTTTAAGATTTTTCTTTCAAAAAAACCTGATATCTCCTTACTTTTTTTTTGCCTATATCCACCCAATCTTCAAATAGACCTTGATCCCATTCCTTCCATAACATCTTTACTCACTCTGCCTTTACTTGGAGATGGCTCACTCCTTTGAAACTTGTAGAGTTTTCTATCCATACCAATTACTTCGCATTAAAACTTCTATGTGTTAGGTCTTAACATTTTTCTTTCCTTGAACAATTATTTTTCTTTCCCAGAGATGCTTCAGACTTCTTAAGGACAAAATGTATCATATGCTCCTTCAAATTATCAGCATTGAACAGTATGTGTTATACATATTACATTCTCACAGTGTATTTTTTAGAGAAAGAAATAAAAATCTTTGGAGAATAACTTTTCCTTGTTTTTTTTTTTTTCCCCCACACAATTTATACATTTAGAAACCTAGAGAAAAGCACTAAGTTTGTATGGAAAATTATTTTTTTCACATCATCATGTATTAGAAGAAAAAGTGATAACAGGTACACCTAAATGATTATGGGAAGCTTAATATGTTACAGCTGATTAAGATGTCCTAAAAATACCCCTCTAGGAACTATGGCTGTTGCCATATAGTTCATTGAATTATACTTTTAGGTTTTCAAAACAACACATATTATTGAAGGGTATAACTTTATAGGTTTCCACTAAAAATGGTAGCTGGTGATTATTTAAAATTCCTTTTTTGCTCTCTGTAAATATGTTTCTAATCTTTTGTTTCATGAGACACAGAGAACAGGTACTTGGCCAAATTTTGCTCAGTAAAAATGATGTTGGCTTGGGAATATGGAGATAATGTTCAAATGAGATTTTTAAAAAGGTGAACCAGAAACAATTTAAAAGATAGATAAGACATACAGAGGAAAATAGTGATCTGAATCTCATATCAAAATTGTCCATACAGCCATGATCAGCTGATTATCAAAGATAAGAGAGACCAGAGTAAACTGAAAAGTAGTATATGCATCTTAATATTATATCTGTTCTTCTCAAGACCGAGACCTTAATTTACACCTGAAAGGAACAATTCTTTCTCAGAATACTGACTTATGATTACTTTAGGCATTTGTGATCCAGCTTAGTTTATGTTGCAATTAAAAAAACAACCCCAGAATCTTAATATCTTACAACAGGTATTTATTTTTCACTCATGTTACATACTGAGCCATGCTACCTACAATACTTCTGCTCATATCCTCATTTTAGGTCCTCATCCTTTAGAGTGGTCTCTAGTAGGATAGTGCTTTCATTGTGACAGAAGGAAAGGAAGTATGGTAGTACTACTTGATGGATCTTTAAGCTTCGACTTAGAAATGCTATGTGTCACTTGTACTCTTTCCAGTACCTAAGGCAAATTCATGATCTATCATCCATTGGAAAGGGGCCATAAATAATTTGAACAATAATGTATTCTCCCACAATTTATTCCTACCATCACATATACTCACTTACTTCCTTTCTGCATATAAAACACCCCCGCTTCCTTCCCGACATATAGAACTTAAAAGTCTCATCTATCATAACACCAGGCTTAAAGTCCAAGGTCTTCAAGATGAGCTCTGCATTGGTTTGGGGTGTGGATTCTCCTGATACAGAGATTTATGGACTAAAGTGGTAAGTTATATCACTTACACACTCAATTTATAATGTTGGGAAGGTAACATTCAACAAATATTTCCACTAAAAGAGGGAAGAATGGGGCGCCTGGGTGGTTCAATGGGTTAAAGCCTCTGCCTTTAGCTCAGGTCATGACCCCAGAGTCCTGGGATCAAGCCCCACATCGGGCTTTCTGCTCAGCAGGGAGCCTGCTTCCCCCTCTCTCTGCCTGCCTCTCTGCCTACTTGTGATCTCTCTCTGTCAAATATATAAATAAAATCTTTTTTAAAAAATGGATCTTTAAAAAAAAAGGGAAGAATGGCAACGCCTTGTAGTCATCTGTTACATATCCATTAAAGTCCAGCTGTGGTGCATTTCTATGTGTTTTCACTTTGGGACTCAAGCAGATGGGTCAGTCTCTGTCGGGGCCATTCTTTCTTATTTATTTATTTTTTATTAACATATAATGTATTATTAGCCCCAAGGGTACAGGTTTATGAATCGCCAGGTTTACACACTTCACAGCACTCACCATAGCACATACCCTCCCCAATATCCATAGCCCCACCACCCTCTCCCAAACCCCCCCACCCCAGCAACCCTCAGTTTGTTGTGTGAGATTGTCTCTTCTGGTTTTTCTCCCTCCCGATCCCATCTTGTTTCATTTATTCCTTCCCTACTCCCCAAACCTCCCAATTGGCCTCTCAAATTCCTCAAATCAGGGAGAGTATATGATAATTGTCTTTCTCTGATTGACTTATTTCGCTCAGCCTAATACCCTCTAGTTCCATCCATGTCGTCGCAAACGGCAAGATTTCATTTCTTTTGATGGCTGCATAGTATTCCATTGCATGCAGCCACTCTGGAAAACAGCATGAGGTTCCTCAAAAAGTTGAAAATAGAGCTATCCTACAACCCAGCAATCACACTACTGGGTGTTTACCCTAAAGATGCAAATGTAGTGATCTGAAGGAGCACGTGGATCTGAATGTTTATAGCAGCAATGACCACAATAGCCAAACTATGGAAAGAATCTAGATGTCCATCAATAGATGAATGGGTAAAGATGTTGGGTATATTCTTGAGTTCAGAGAAGAGTAAAGAGGAGGTTGGAAGCATGACTCTTAAAGTTCTTGAGAACACGCTCATAACTGCCACTCACATTTTATTCCTCAAGGAAAGCCATACAGTCAAAACTGACTTTGGGAGCTTAGGAATAGGTACAACATATTTTGAAAAAACAGTCCAATCTACCACATAAAATTTTCCCAAGGTTAATACAAGTTTAAGAGATTTGTGTATATGATCTGTTAAATACACACACTGCAGAAGGAACAAGGTTATCTTCAGTTTTTCAGTATAATATATGATATAAACTAGTTTCTTTGTTTTTTTTAAGGTTTTATTTATTTATTTGACAGAGAGAGAGAGAGATCACAAGTAGGCAGAGAGGCAGGCAGAGAGAGAGAATAGGAAGCAGGCTCCCTGCTGAGCAGAGAGCCTGATGCCAGTAGCCCGATCCTAAGACCCTGGGATCATGACCTGAGCCAAAGGCAGAGGCTTTAACCCACTGAGTGCCCTGACTAGTTTCTTTTAAGAAGGGAAAAATCATTTAGAAATATATCAAATTTCCCCTCGCATATCCTTTCATGAATTTCTGGCTTCTTTGATACATGGGATGATTAAAGAATAATATGTTCGCCCAAAATGATATGCCTCCATTATTTATAACTGTTCTATATTATCTAATTGAAAATCAGCTAATTGAAGTCCAACTTTATTTCTCATTTCCTGCTTTCCTTCACTGAGAGACTTGCAAACTCAATATATAATAAAATGTAGAAGAATAGAACATTGCTTGCCAAAATAAGCTATTGTTCAAACAAGTTCAAGTTGTATTTTTATGATGATTTCACTTTTAACACTGGTGATAATGTCAAGAGCAATCCCTTGTAGAGATGGGAGTTCTTAGTAAATGTTTTCAAAATTTGATAAGTTCACATGCAGTGACAGAGGATTGCTCTGAATTCTTTGGATTGTATTTTTCTGTCACACTGATCAATAATTTGCCTGAGAAATAATATGGTGAGAATAAATGGTATTTACTGAGTATTCAGTAGTTCAGGTATCATAATGAGCCCCCAGGAACTGAAATGGCAAGAGTCATTTTGTGACAGTTCTGCTATCTTACCTGTAGTTTTACCTTTGGTCTCTAATAACAGTAGCCACTCAAAGTGAAACTAACATGATTTGGCTTGAAAATACACTCTGTTTCAAATATATAAACCAGTTTGGATAAAAAAATATTCTTAGAGTGAAAGAACATTATGATAACTTTAAAAATGGCAGTAACCAATATTAGAGAAAGACATTTGTTTGACAATGCTAGCATGTTTTGAGAAGCATCTAATTTATCTTAAAGAGATCAGCTATTATTTACCTTGTCATTGAGTTGCTATTCTGGATGAAAATGAAATATAAAAAACATTTTTAAAATGCAGAGAATGAAATTCAATAGAGAAATTGTAAGATAATGTGTCATGAAAGCTTCATGTCATGTATTATGTAAAATTGAGTCATTAAGTCTGGTGCCACAGAGGAAGATAGATTTTTTTTTTTTGGATCCATTATCATTGCTTTGTGATTGCATTTACTGATTGTTTCTTCTGTAAGGCACAACTACTTCAAAAATAACGAATTAAACTAGGGGCTCCTGGGTGGCTCAGTTGGTTAAACCTCTGCCTTTGGTTCCCGTCATGGTGATGGGGTCCCATGTGGGATTCCCCACCCAGTGGGGAGTCTGTTTCTCCCTCTGCCCCTCCCCCTGCTCATGTTCTCTCTATCTCTCTCTCTCTCAGATAAATACATAAAATCTTTTTTAAAATAATTAAATAATAAATTAAATTTTCTTTCTTTACAAATAAATTTGCTCCTGTTTATAATAACCACATAAAGAACATTACAACCAAAAGTAGGAGAATTCTCATTTATTTTAAGCACTCATGAAACTTTAATTAAAATTTGCCACATTCAGAATCATTAAGGCAGCCTGAACCCATTTCAAATTTTCTGAACATAATTTAGATACAAATCAATAATAAGTGAACTATAAGAAAATGTATATGTGCTTGGAAATATCAAAAATGAACACTTCTAAATAAATCATGAGTTAAAAAATAACTGGTATTAGGAAATATTATAGTTGATAATTTTAAAATATCACATATCAATATGCATGATGTTTCTAAAGTGGTACTTGAGGGAAAAGATAGAATATTGGATATTCATATTAAAAAATAGTGGTTGAAAATTAATAAGTTGTATAGTACTCAAATAAATTAAGTATGGAATTCAAAATATTTCCTCAAAAGCACTAACTTCAGATAGCTTTGTAGGTACATTACTCTAGATATTTTTATCTCACAAATATCCTACTTTTATAGTCTCTTCTGGGAAATAGAAAAAAGGGAACACCTGTCTCTTTATAGGATGCTGGATTTAAAGTTAGACAACTGGACAAAAATTGAAATTATAAACCAATCTCAACGATAAGCAGAGATGCAAAATTCCTGAAAAATAGATTAGCAAAACCAAACAAAACCAGAATATAATAGCGAAGATTTACGTATCCCAGAAATTCATAGTTTGTTTAATGTGAGAAATAAGGCTAAAAGTTAGTAAACACATTAATATATACAAACAAAATAAAAATAAATAGAATCCATTTGTAATAAAGAAACTTAGAAAGTCATTTTCCAGACATGAAGAAAGGTGTTAAGTAAAAACATCTTCAAAGTTATATGTGAATGTATTTCTTTTGAATTATGAAGATCATGATAAGTACCTATACCATATGAACATTTTACTGTAAGTTTTAGTCATGGCAGTTAGACAAATAAAAGGAAATAATAGTTACAGAAATATACCATATGAAAGTCATTATTTGAAGGAGGTACGATTGCTTACATAGAAATTTTCTCATACCAAAATGTAAAGATACATTATTGTAATTAGATATAGAATGTGGGGGTGCACCTGGGTGGCTCAGTGGGTTAAAGCCTCTGCCTTCGGCTCAGGTCATGATCCCTGGGTTCTGGGATCAAGCCCTGTATCGGGCTCTCTGCTCCGCAGGGAGCCTGCTTCCTCCCCTCTCTCTCTCTCTCTCTGCCTCTCTGCCTACTTGTGATCTCTCTCTCTCTGTCAAATAAATAAAATCTTAAAAAAAAAAAAGAAATAGAATGTAGGTTGCTAGAAAATATATCAACAGAATAAAAATTGTGAACCTCTCATTACGACAAAGTAATAAAGCTTTCTTAAATGAATGAAAGTATCATCTTCCTCAACAAAGAGGTACAATATATTTAAAATGTAGAATTTCTCACTTGATTTTTATAGTTTATAAACATTCTTCATGTATTTTAAAGTAAAGAAAAGAAATGGAGGACTTGTGTGCCAATTCACACTGCCCCTGCCTGGAATTGATTGGTCCAGGGGGAAATACTGAGAATGCTGGAACAAATAATTGTAAATACATTTCATTTTGTTAGAAATAGCAATAAAGCCAATAAACTAACAAAATAATATACTACAAACAAATAATTTATTCCCAGGATGGATGAAAATTAATAAATATTAACTCCATGGAAATTAAGAATAAAATTAGTAAAGGTTAAAAAAAATACACCATAAATAACAAGTATCAATAAAAATCAGTGTATTTCTACATTTTTGTCTAAAAATGAGTTTTTTACCTTACAAAAAATATTTTAACCAATTCACAAGAAAGAAATCGATCATAAAATATATTTGGATGACTATTTGCTGGCTATTGATTTGATAAAAGCTAAAGCCCATCCCTGTTTTAGAAAAGAAAAAGAGTCATTAATGAATTAGGCTTTAAGCATAACGACAGTAACATAACCATTATTTGTGGTAAACTGTCAGCTAACAGCTATGCTAAGAAAGTTTGAGAGCATAGATACTAAACTAGAAGACAGATTGTTAATCCTCTCCATCCCCAAATTCTACCACATACCAGCTGCATAAACCTTAGCAGATTTACTGTGTTGCAGTTTCTTCACTAGAAAAATATGTATAAAAATAGAATCTCCTACCAGGGTTTTTAGGTTAATAGATATAAAGCACTTAGAACAATCCTTTGTAGATGTTAAATTGTCAATAAATGTTAGTCTTTAGTATTATTGCAGTTTAAGTTGAAGTACTAGAATTATGATGTTAAAAAAAGGAAAAGGAAAATGTTACTATAGCTATTACAATGATCATATTGCTCATACTTCAAGATAATGTAAAATTTAATATTTTCAATTTAATAATCATTTTTTAAAACAGTCATATTAAATGTCTGTAACAAATATAAGATTTTTCTATATTTCAGAAGTGTTAAATATGAAAAAGTGTATCTTAGAATTTAAACAATATAATCTTTAATATTGGCAAGCTGTATTTGAAACTGGATTGAGAGACAAGAAGGATACATAGTATTATTTTAAATTGTGTCATTTTATGGCTAGATAACCCAAGAAGACGAATTTAAAAAAACCACGTGAGTTAATGAGGGATCAGTAAAGTTGAAAATATATATTTGTAAAAATACAAACATTTACAGTGATTAACTATTACTCCCCTGATTAAATAACATTTAAAATGCATCCATTCAATTAATATACTTTGCCAGATCACTTATCCATGCATCCTCTATGATATAATGCATTGTTAATCATTCATGAAAAATTAGTTTTGATCTCATGTAACTCAATCATAATCACAACTCTATGAAATCTATAAAAGCACCATTGTTTGATCTTTAGGTAGTATTTGGTGTTGTCTACCTTTAAAGAGCAATAAATATTTCCATACTAAGTATGTTTAAAGTTGTTATGTAAAATTATAGTATGACTGTAAAGAAATATGCTAGAATTGTAATGGAAGGTAAGTTTCTACCACAGCAATGTATTATGTTTTATAATTAAAATATCTTCAAGATGTAAAATGATTGCAGTTTAATATGGTCAGAGCCAAAACCCAGTAGCATGTATGCTATTGTATGCTACAATGTATGGTTCAATGTAGTATGGTACAATGATAGGAAAAGTAACCACATTTTAGGAAGCATTTCTGTGTTGGCCCAACTCTCGCTTTTATAATTAATACTTTTAGAATTGAGTTTTAATTTCCTTCTTCTTGGTATGGGAGTCACTGGAAATTTATGAAAAAGGAAGGAAACCTTCCTTTTAGGATATTAAAAAATAGGATTTTTAAAATAAATTTCTATAAAATAAAACATAGATCATGATACATTCCATATTCTTCGTCTGAAGTTATATTCAGTATTATTCAGTATATATTATTCAGTATCTATTCAGTATATTCAGTATATATTCAGTGCAAACACAAGAAGAATAAAATGGGATGATTTAGAAAAGTAATATATTCACAAATAAAAATATAAGATCTTAATGATTATTTCATCAAATAGATAAGCTTGGGAAACTACATTATAGAAACTAATGATTTTCATGAGTAACATTCATGTGACTATTCTGGTCTTTCAGTTTGACACAACTTTGGGCACAGATTCTATATAGATTTTTATTTTTTATTTTTGGAGGTAACATCAGTGTGAATAAAATATACTAATTTATTTTAATGGCTATAATAAGGGGATCACAATTAGTTTGTACTATTTTGATGAGTTATTTAGGAAGAAAATAAAAATCTATAAAATTTTATGGAAATTTAATATTTACCTATATTCAAAAATAGAAATAAATAAGTGTACCATAAATTTATTTTGAACAAAATAGCCTAAACTACTTTTGTAGTCTAAAATACTTTGAAAATATTTTCTAGGAGACTTTTATCAGTGACATATTAAGTGATAATTTTTTTCCCTTAAATCTTGTAGTGTGTTGGCATTTTAGAGGAAGTATCATAGATATCCTTAATAGGAAGTAAGTACTAAATTATATTAAGTCAGTGATTTAATACAGTAGATGATCTGATAGGAGGGGAAAGGTGTGAGTGTAAGCTTTAAAACTATTAAAATTTATTTGCCTTTGGGAGCCTGGGTAACTCAATTGGTTGAGAGTCTGACTCTTGGTTTTAGCCCAGGTCATGATCTTGGGGTGATGAGATCGAGCCCCAAGTTGGGTTCTTTGCTCAGCGTGGAGTGTGCTTAGGATTCTCTCTCTCCCTCTCCCTCAACCCTTCCCTAGCTTATGCTCGCACTCTCTCTCTCAAATACATCTTTAAAATATTTTTTAAAATTATTTGCCCTTATTCTCATGTATTATTTTCATTCATTCTGTGTTGGTGTCATAGTTTCTCTGCCTTTATCCCTTCTTATCCTACTTACCATAACAAATTCCTTTATCTGTGAGATGGTTTCATTTATACTGTCATAACTGATAAAATATTTCTTTCCTAAGAATAAGTATATTTTTAATCAAATAACTTACAGTTGGAGATGAAACAAATATATATATTGGGGACTAAAATTTCTATATTGTTAATTTCCAAAGTTGTTTCAATTCCATCTTGATTATTCAAAGTGAATTAACAGAGGACAGAATCCTTGAAAGCAGCCCTGGTTATTATCAGATATCTTTACGTCTCCATCTTTGAATAGCTCTCTTCTTTCCCTGTCCCATTCCAAAAAAGATAAAAGCACCGTTACACCTGTTGTTTGGTGCAGTGAACATCAAACATATTAAAAACAAATAATGCTTTCATGGTCAATGTACTTTGTATAATTTTAGGTTAAATTGCAGAGATTCCACACACAATCTATTTACAGCATAATGAGCAAATATCAACACGGAGTTGTCGTTGAATTAATTTATATTTTGATTTAATTTGACATGTTGGGAGCCAAGCCTCAACACATGTTACCTTGTAATACATTAAGCAGTGTCAACGGCATCTAAATGTAATTTTATAAAATTACGAAAAACCTTCACTACGTATGAGAACTTAAATGCTGGCGCAATTATCCCATTTTAGGTTCAGTGACAAATTAAAGCTGACAAAGTAGAAATGAAATTAACATACTTTGAAATGGAAACATGTTCACTCTAATGGATTAATTTCTACATTCACCTGCCATCTTTCTGTCTCAGCAATAATAAGGGGGAAAAACTTAATGAAGTTAGATGAACCTGTAAACTTCAATACAAAGTGAGTTCACTGATGTGATTATGGCTTCATCATTTCCTCTGTTAGAAGGCCTGGTTTTTAAAGATTCGTACATTTTCACTGAGGATTCATTATAGATGAGAATTTCACCTAAAGCCTCAATTCAGCAATGGTATAAAGTGTATTACATGGATCTAGTCTCCATTTTTGTCTAAAGACATTTTTCTTCTGTGTATAGGGCTAAAATAATATCAATATCTTGAGTTCTATTTGTGTCTTAAATTGACCCATATTGTATCTAAGGAAAAATTTAAATAGTTTTTTTACTGTATGTTTAATTTATCGTATTTAGAAAATAGATGACATCTGCTAACAATTTATTGAAGTTTTATGGGCTATTCAATTTTCTGTGAACGTTATTTATTATCAGAAACACCTTCGTGGATTCCAAAATAGGAAAATTCACATATCCAAAATTTTCAGATTATTTTAATATTTGAGTCTATCTATAATTAAAATTGGGATTTACTTTCCTTATTATTAACATAATTTTTTTTAATACTACACAATTTATTTCATTGCCTTTAATGCCATGAATATCTAGCAGTGCTACTAGGGAAAAGGAAGGCTACAATTAAGCTGTAGTACGTCCTTTATCCCAAGGGCATAGTTGCTAACCTGTGAAGCAATGGATCTTGGAATCCAGAGCCTTGGTCTCGCAGTTTGCTGCTGTCTGCCTGCAAGGATGCAGACAGAATGTGATTCATCAGGCCTGGGTTGCCTTTGCCCGCAGAGCTAAGAGCAGTCTGTCCCTCAGTAGGTGCAGTTAACACTAGCAAATGAACAAGCATTGGCCTTTGAACAAACATGTCCTCTCCCGCAACCTGTTATGCCCCCTGCCCCACCCCGGCCTTGGGCAAAGACTGGTCCAGGGGCTCTAGAGGCCTCCACCAGCCACACCTTGCCCCTGAGTGAGGGACAACCTCTGTGGTGAGCAAGAGGACAAACTGCCTCCCCCTTGTGTCATCTCTTGGGGACCCCAGGGAGCCAGTGTGAGGACAAGGCCCTGTGTTGGCTTGTGGTGTTCCCCAGGGCAGGGAGAAGCAGGTGGAGTAGCCTAGCGGCCTCCACATCCAGCCAGTGGGCCCCCAAGTGGCCTCAAGCCTTCAGAAGCAGGGTGGGGAGCTGGGTGTGACAGGCAGCCTACTCCATGGTCAGATTCAAGCCTTACCTGGCCTAGGTAGAGGCTTGCCTCCCTGCCACCCGCCCAGGCAGTGCCCACCAGGGAGGCTGCTTCCTAAATCGGTGCTCATACCCTTCTTGGTGAATGAGTGGTGTGTTCAGAGCCTGTGTGCTCCAGTGAGGCTGGATCCACCAGAGGCTCAGAGGGAAGACAAATAGGCAGAGTAGGCCTAGTTGGAAATGAGAAGGCCACAGCAGCAGGGAAGTGAGAAAACATCTTTATTGTGGGGAGAGCAGGGAGAGTGCTCAAGGGTTGAGACATCATGGACAGACACACAGATGGAGCTGCTGTGGACCGTAAGACACATGCAGACTGTCCAGGGGTTGGTCAGAGAGCACAGCTGCAGCTCTCTGCTGGGCCCTCCTGAGAGCTCTTGTCCTGGAACACCTTGGGTGGGGAGGCCTCAGGCTTAATGAGCATAATTCTTAAGGTGATAAGTTTAAGAAGTAACATACTAATATTTTTAGTAGCCTATTTTCCTCCTAGCAACATTAAGTAATGGAAATATCTAGCTATGGGATATACTTATTCTACAATTTCTCATTGATTTAGCTATTTCTCCATTTACTTTGTAAATTTAGAATTTTATACTATGTCCATTTTAAGCACAATTATTATAAGTCTAAAGTGAGACATTTGATTTCTATTTCCTCTTAATACATAAGAATTAAGGCTCTAAATGATAAAGGTGGCAGTGATGGTGTACTCTCTGCCAAACCCATCCTCTTCCTTTTTCGTTTTCTCAGGATCGTAGTGGATATATGGATAGATTGTTTCCCAGGCTTCCTTGCAGTAGGTGTAGACCACGTTCTCTCTCTCTAGTGTGATGTGAGCAAAATTGATGTGAGTCATTTCTAGGCCAGAAACTTTAAGAGGGAGTGTGTGTCTCCTTTGTATCTTCTTTCTCTCCTGCCTTTTGGAAGCAAATGACAATGAGTCTTTAACAGATGAATAGAACAGAACAAGAGCCCAACCTCTATTGTCTTTGGTCCCTTATGTAGTTCATAAAAACAGAGAATTTTGTAGTGGGTGGCAAGGTGTTGCCATAACAAAACTAAAATATGGATTACTTGTTAAGTTGAAAAATTTTTTTCAAGTATACAAAGTGACAGAGTTCTGTCAAGCTGTGATAAACATTTGATAAAACTGTCATATGACATAACTTAGAAGACAAAGCAAGAATGTACTGAGTTTTTAGATCTATGGGAAATGGCAAAAAAATAAAAAAAGCAGGTCACCATCTGTTGATTGCTACTTACAGCTTTTGGCAAGATATTTTAGGAGATGAGTTTAGGTGGGGATGATGGATTTGTAAAGAGAGGGAAGAAAAGACAGAGACCAGAAAATGGGGGCTCTAAAACGTTTGGATAAACTAAGGTCATTATTCTAGATAGCTTCAGGGCATATCCACTATTAAGTTTAGAGAGAGAACCAACAGCATGCTGAGGTTCAAAAAAAAAAAAAAATACAGGAGTACTGTACCACAATACTGCAGTACAGTATTGACGTCTAACTAAGAAACTTGATTGTGGCAGTAGCACATAGAACATGCTAGAAACAAAACACATCAGAGAAATACCAAGCTTTTGAAGGAATTTTATTGCCAAAGAAAATAAGCTTTGCCTAAAATACCTGTGAGTGTTCAGATTTTAAGTCTTTCCTTGTGCTACCAAACTCACACCAACAGAAAGGAATTTAGAAAGCAGTATGGTCCTCCAGGAGAACATATTCCCACAGGCTCGTTTCAGCTAGGGCCCCGTGATATTATGGACAAGAAAAGAGTTTTGAGAGGGCAAAGTTGAGAGTCAAAGAGCATGCAAAAGATCTGAGTGACAACATGGGTCAATATAGGATTTTATACGCCGTTGTAAATAACTGGGCTTTGACTCCAAGTGAAATAGGGATATTTGTAGGGTTTTTAGCTGAGCAGTGAATTGGTCTCAATTAAAATGTTAACTCTTTCAGAAGGATTATTCTGGCTGGTTTGTTGAGAATAGGCTATAGGAGGCAACCTAGATGCAGTGAGATTGTTTAAGAAGTTATTGAAATAGGGTAGACCGCAGGTGGTGGTAGATTAGACCAGGTCGAGATCAGCAGAAGAGGTGAGAAATACTGGGATTCTGTATTTTTTTTTTAGGCAGAATCAAACATACATTTTCTTGGATTGATGTGGAGTGTGAAAAATGAAAAGAGTCATGGTTTTTTGTTTTTGTTTGTTTGTTTGCCTCAGGAATTGTAAAGATGGAGTTCTCAGCAGTTCTCAGCACGGAAGCCACTGACAAATGAGCAAGAGCAGGTTCAAGAAAGGAGAACAGAACTAAGTTTTGAACATGTTAAATTTGAGATACATACTACATATTCAAGAGAAAAGGCTGATTATGTAGTTGGATAAAAAGTAGCTGGAGTTCTTGAGAGAGGTCTGAGCTGGATAGTTTTGGGAGTTGTCAGTATGTATCACATACTGACAAACTACCTGAATGAGATCACCAAAGGACTGAGCATTGCAGATAGAGAAGACAGTAGATCAAAGGGGTAGGTCCTGGACAATTCTAACATTAAGAGGTCGAAGAGAAGAAAACAGGGATGGAGACTGAGAAAGAAGGGTCAATTACTTAGGAACACATTCAAGAGAGTAGGGAATCCTAAGAGCCACATGAAGTAAGTTCATTAGGAAGAAGGGATGTGTTACTGATGCCAGGAGCTGTTAAAGGGCCAAGTAAAATAATGTCTAGGAAGAACTTTTCCAACAGTGTATCCACGTGGCTACAATCTTTCCAGTGGAACATGAACAGAACTCATGTGGTTAATTTTACTCCAGGGCTTTTAAGAGAACGCCTGTGTTTCAACCACACTGTTCTTAAAAAAAAAAAAAAAAAAAATGCAAAAGATGATAAGGTTTTAGAAGTGTCTGACCCTCCCCAAATGGAAGAAGCTTGGGTCACAAGAATCAGCATATGGAAGACAGGCACACAGAAATCTAGAATAACTGTCCTGAACTGCTATGTCAGGAAGTAATACAATTCTGTTGTTTTTAGTGATTATATTTTCAGAATTAATTTTCACAGTTGTTTAGGCTACCCTAATAAATACAGTAAGTTAGCATATCTCTCTGTTTCAGTTTCTTCATCCATAAGGAATAGTACAACTTTTGCTACTCAGTAGCATGGTCATTTATTGAGATGTTTATACACAGTCTTACATTTTTTAAAAAATATTTTATTTATTTATTTGACAGACAGAGATCACAAGTAGGCAGAGAAGCAGGCAGAGAGAGAGGAGGAAGCAGGTTCCCTGCTGAGCAGAGAGCCTGATGCAGGGCTCGATCCCAAGACCCTGGGATCATGTCCTGAGCCGAAGGCAGAGGCTTTAACCCACTGAGCCACCCAGGCACCCCTAGTCTTACATTTTTAAATAAGGAAATCAATGCCTATTTTATTCTATTTTAGGTAAAATTAATGGCTACTTAGAGATTAATATATTGCTTATAAGAAACACTAAAATTCCATTCAATGATTCTACACGGCTTAATGATTTAAAAAAGTGAATAAATCCAAGTTATGAGTAGGTTTAACAAGATCACATATGATTTCATCTCTGAGGGACTTTCCTTTACCTTCTCCCATAGCTTGTATCCAATATGCTTTTTCTTTATTTTTAATTTTACCTTTTTTCTTTTGCTTGTTTCCTCTATCATCCATCTTTTTTTTTTTTTGCACTCTTTTCCCTCATTTATTTTTACGTTGCTTTTCCATTCCTTTTCCTTGTTTTAATCACCTCCGTTTATTTCCCAACTATCTAGCCCTGAACTTGTTTTGGTTCACAAGAAGCAAGAGAATCATCACAGGTCCGTGACTGAAATGCAGGTTGAGTATACATTGATTTTTTTTTTGGATAGCCTACACAGGAGACAGTAGAGGCAATCAACCAAAGCACAGCTACCAACATGCATTTTGTTACAGTTTCCATGGGATGAAGGGCCCCTGATGATTTAGAATACATTCCTTCCTTATTTTGTTTGAGTATGCATCCTGAAACACGATAAATATATTTTACCAGAAAGTCTGGTGCTTTCCTGTTACAAATATGTAGAAAAATTGAGAAACAAAAACATATATTTCTTTTAAGATTTTATTTATTTATTTGATAGATAGAGATCACAAGTAGGCAGAGAGGGAGGGGGAAGCAGGCTCCCTGCGTCCCAGGACCCTGAGATCATGACCTGAGCTGAAGGCAGAAGCTTTAACCCACTGAGCCACCCAGGCGCCCCATGAAAAAGTATTTTTAAGGTAAATGTTATTTGTTTTGCAGTATCTCCCAGGCTATCAGTGTCCTGAAAAGAGGAAGATTATGAAAAGTCACTTGCATACCCTAAAAGGAAAAGTGGGCTGTTTTAGCTCTAAAATTTCAGACTATTTTGCCACGTACCATTTCCGATTTTCACTTTACCTCATATTTCCTATCCTAATTCCACATCTCCTGTAGTAATATTTCATCACTCCACAATGAAGTACTGATTTGTTTACTTTAACCAGACTCGTGGCAAACTTACTATGTGCCGCTCTGCCAAGTCTAGGAATTACTGAGAGTTATTAAATTTGGCTCAGGGGAGGCTGCAGACATACAAAGACATAATTAGAAAATGCAGTGGGTACATAGTTTGTGAGTACAAAGGACAGATTCAGGAAAGGGTTTCAGGCTTGAACATGATGGAGTTGATTTGTTGCTGTATCATTTCTACCCCTCATTATTCCCAAGGCACCTCTTAAGATCTTAGTGACTTGCTGACCACACCCTGAAACTCCAAAATTAAAATATTTTTACAACCTCAATTCTGCACACCCTTAAATTCTTCTGGTCTCTTGAACCCAATTTTCCAAAGTAAGAAGTAGAAACTTGCTCTTGACAATTTTTGGTGTTCAGACTCTTCTTGAAATTTGCTACCCCTCTTGAGTTGCTAGTAATGTGACAAGCATCCTGTTTTTCCTTATAAGTGTTGGTATAGGAGGAGGATTCATATAGTTCTTTCTATTTCCATTTCTTCTGTGAACCTGTTTCATTGCCCAAATCATTTAGGCAAATACTAAAAATGCAATCTCCATCACTAGCCTAGCTTAAGTCTAGATGCCAGGACTGATTCAGCTGTCATATTAAAGGGAAGCTGTGCTAGACATTTTGGCCTTATTCTTCAACTTTGATTAAGCAAAATAAATACACTCAATCATTTCTCAAATTAATATTTAAAGAGATGCTTCTGTCCTTCTTTGATCTCTTTGTTCTTACTTTCTTTTGCTATCTCACTATAATATTGGTCTGTAATTTTCTTGTAGTGTTCTTGTCTGGTAATGCTGTCCATGTACAATAAGTTTCTCTTGTTTTGGAAGAGTTTGAGAAGAACTACTATTAGTTTTTCATTAAATGTTTGGTAGAATTCACCATCTGGTCTTTTTCTTTGTTGGGAGGTTTTGATTACTGATTCAATATCCTTACTAGTAATTGTTCTATTCAGATTTTCTGTTTCTTCATGGCTCAGTCTTGGTAGGTTGTATGTTGCTAGCGAATTCATCCATTTTTCCTGGATTGCATCATTTGTTGGCATATAATTGTTCATAGTAGTTTCTTATGACCCTTAGTATTTCAGTAAGTGGACATAATGTCTCCTTTTTCATTTCTCATTTTATTTATATGAATTTTCTCTATTTTTTTTCTTAGGGTAGCTTTAGGTTATTTATCTTTTTAAAAAAAATCTCTTAATTTTATTGATCTTTTCTACTTTCCTTTTGGTCTCCACTTCATTTTTTTTCTCTCTGATTTTATTTTATTTTTTAAGATTTTATTTATTTATTTGACAGGCAGAGATCACAAGTAGATGGAGAGGCAGGCAGAGAGAGAGGGGGAAGGAAGCAGGCTCCCTACTGAGCAGAGAGCCTGATGCAGGGCTCGATTCCAGGACGCTGGGATCATGACCTGAGCCGAAGGCAGAAGCTTTAACCCACTGAGCCACCCAGGCACCCCTTTCTCTCTGATCTTTATTATTCACTTCTTTCTGCTAAGTGTGACCTTAGTTGGTTATTCTATTCCTAGTTCCTTGAGCTGCAAAATTAGTTGTTTTTTTTGTTTATTTGTTTTGTTTTGTTTTGTATGAGATGCTTCTTTTTCTTTATTCATCATACAGGCATTTATTGCCATAAACTTCCCTTTTAGAACTGCTTTTGCTATATCCTGTAAGCTTTGGCATGTTAGTTTGCCATCTATATTTGTCTCAAGAGATTTTCCCGTAAGTTCTTCTTTGACCCATTGGTTGTTGTGGAACATGTTGTCTAATCTCCACATATTTGTGAAATTTCTTGTTTTCCTCTTTTAATTGATTTCTAGTGTCCTATCACTGTGGTTGGAAAAGACGTTTGATATGATCTGAATCTTCTTAAATTTATTAAGACTAGTTTTGTGACCTAACATGTGATTGATTCTGGAGAACATTTTATGGTCACTTGAAAATAATCTGTATCCTGTGGTTGCTGCCTTGAATGTTATGTATATATCTGTTAGGCTCATCTAGTGTAAGTTAAGTCCAATGTTTCTATATTGATCTTCCTTCTGAAAGATCTATCCATTATTGGAGGGAGAGTATTGAAATCCCCTACTAAGATTGTATTGCTCTCTCTTTCTCCCTTCAGATCTGTTAATATTTGCTCTCTGTATATTTAGGTTCTCTAATGTTGGGTATGTAAATATTTATAAATGTTTTATCCCCTTGTTGCAATGACCTCTTCATTATTACATAATGACCTCTTTTGTCTCTTGTTACATTTTTTGGCTTAAGTAGGTTTTGTCTTATATAAATAATGCACCAGATGTGTGTACTTCTAGAGAGATACTGGTGGTCTTGTTTTATTGTTGAAGTGAGCCAAAGGATAATGTCAGGGAAGGGCCCACCACCTTCCTCTGTCTCTGGGGAGGACTGTAGCCAGCCCCTACATAAATAATGCATTAGAAATCAGAGCTACCAAGAGACGTGCATTTTCGCCTATTACTTCTGAACTGAGCTTCAGGGAGATAACCAAAGCAGATCCTTGCACGCTTGTTCAGAAATGTTTCTTTGCGTGTTATAGTCTTTTGGGTCTCATGGATGTAATGCCTATTGGCCTTCTGAACTAGATATCTTGGGAACCCATCCTTTGGATGAGAATCTTAAAAGTTGGGGTGCTAGATATATGGTCCAAACTCTTTGCTGCTCATGAAGAAGCTGTGAATTGTGATTTACCTTTTGACTGTATGTTGCTGTGTGTACGGTTTTTGTGATGAGGGTGTGTATTGGCCTTTCCTACCTGTTTCAGTGTGGATATTTTCTCCTTCACCTGACATGTAGAAATCAGTCAGCTACCTTCTGGATTTCTTTCTGAGGTCATTGTTCCATGTGTAGCTCTACATTCATTGTCTCTGTAGTAGGAAGGAAGTTCAGGAGTCTCCTACATCACCATCTTAGTCTGTCCTTTTCTCGGCTTACACTGTTAAATGTATACATTCATTATTCATTTTACTTTTATAGGGTAGTTACAATAGTTACCAATTTACAGAACAGGAAATTACTCTATGACTGAAATGTACAGATTTGATCCTAAGAAATGTGATTTCAAATCCTGAATTACCATGAAAACATAGCTTTAACAATGTACTGGGAACAGAAAGAAAGAGAGGAAGAACATTTGCTCTCCCAGATTAGTTATGTCAACAGCCTTGCCCAAAAATGGAAGGAAGATGCCACAATCAGTGGTACTTTCTATGTAGCATATATGTTATATAAATCTATGTTAAATAGTAATATTCAGTCAGCAGGCAAGAAGCGGATAACTCATTTCTTTTCTTTCATGGCACTGTAGGCTTCTATGAACATGATTACTAAAAATTATAGAGGTCTTACCAAACTAGGTATTATAGAATCAGGACTAGGAAAAGATGTGGAAGTAAAGAATGTAACGAAAAAATTCAAAACATGCAACACAGCAAACCCAACCCTAATTTTAAAAAACTAACAAATTAAAAGAATATAAAATATTTACTTTCCTCTGAAGTTGGAAATGTCAAAGTTTGTCACTATGTAGTAACAAACTTAACTTCAATTGTTGAAACTTGATTTAATAGAATATAGATTCATAATGAGGCAGATATATTTCATAACATGATTTATCAAATGCACCATGTCCTTGTTATTCAAGTATGTCTGTGGATGGAGTAGTAGAATAAACCTTACCTGATAGCTTGTAGAAAGCATGTAGACACTTAGACGGCAACTGAACCTTACTGAATCAGTATCTGAAATTTTTTTTAATTTTTTATTTTTTATAAACATATATTTTTATCCCCAGGGGTACAGGTCTGTTTTAAGAACCATAAGTGACTCTTAATCTCAGTATCTGAATTTTAACCAGATTCCTGGATGATTCATATTCTCATTCAAGTTTGTATGCACAATAAAGAAAAAGTCGTGTTAAGCTCTTCACCCTAATACGTAGATTCTAACCATATTGTTCACACCTTTCTTTCTGTCTATAAGGGAACTTTTCCCTTTATTTTATTGATGAATTTCATTCATATCATTAAGCCTAAGTTCAACATTTCTACCTTGGTAAGCCATTTGAACCCTGGTCAAAGTTAGTTGTTTTCTTATTTATGTGGCCATAAAACATAGAATGTGTAGCTCTAGCAATGTGATTCCATTGTGTTGTGATTCTTTGAGATTTTATCTTCCATCTCAGGAAATTATTCCTCTTTTGAAGATCTTCATCTTGTCTTTGCTTTCCTGGGACTTAGTATAATGTCTGAAAATTAAATGTTGGTCAGTATATACTTTTAGATGTAAATTACTGAGTACTTTCTTTTTTTAAAGACATACATTTTTTAGCATGATATAGTTATTCATTTTCTGAGGTGTGATTTAATTTGATCATTCAATTATTTCTTAAACACACACATTATGTTATAGTAAGGAATTCTGATAGAAGGTTAGGTTTTGTTCTATTATTTAGTTGTTCTATTATTTAATGAATCCACATGATTGAAGCTTCACTTTGAAGGAATAGGACATAAATTAAATAATTTTGCAGTTATTTTGGATTCATTTATATTGTCCTGCTATTGATGTGGCTACTACATATCTTTAAAATTACATAGAATATAGGCTTGGGTAAATAACTCAGGAATCACTGGTAAGTATTACAATGGAAAGACAGGAATTTACATCTTCTTTCCCATTAAATTCGTTCTACACCCAAGAGGTTAACAGTTTGGTGTGTATCCTCCTTCACACTTTTTTTTTTTTTAATATTTACTTATTTGTTTTTGAGAGAGTGAGTAAGTAGGGGGACAGGCAGAGAGAGAGAGAATCCAAAGCAGATTCTCCACCGGGCATGGAGTCTAACTTGGGACTTGATCTCATGACCCTGAGATTATGACCTGTGCCAAAATCAAGAATTGGAGTCTTAACCAACCCCACCCAGGTGTCCCTTTCCTCACTCTTTTTATATGCACTGATAAATACATATATTAGTCACATACAAATGGTTATTATTGACTAACATTATTGTGCTTATTTCTTATATCTTTATTATATGTTTCTCCAAGTTTTATATTTCTCTTTTACATTTGTTTATAACATTTTTTGCTATATGGAATTCTAAAGCTTTAGGTATTAGATTATGCTAATGTTTACCTTTATAGCATATGGTTTTATTTTTTTGTTTCTTTGATTCTGACTCTCAAAATTTTACCCCACTGGACTTTAATGACAGAGATGGTACCTATTTTGTTTAATACTGACTTAAAATCACCTAACAAGGGTGTTGTCACATAAGAAGAACTTAATATACACTCTGCATTGACTCTATATTTCTATTAATGAGTTTCACCAGTTGAGCTCACTTTAAATTCTACAAAAAAGCTCACTCTTTTAAATTCTATGGAGCCTTGAAATATTAAGAACACTTGAAATGATTAGGCAAAACCTCTATAATTAAGGTAAGTTTTATTATCCATCATTTTGAAAATTATATCTTAATCCATATCAGAACAAACTTATCCTTCAGGCTTTGAAAGCTTGATTCTGTTCTGAGTGAGCTTATTACTGGAGTTCTTAAATGAAAGGCCAGATACCTACACAAGACTATTTACAGCATAACTCTCATGCTGTGAAATAAAATTATAATGTAAGACTGATTTCATTTTCTTATATTTGGAAACCTACAATTTTTTAAAATATAAGAGGATTAATAGCTAATGCTATTATTAAAACATAATAGGAAAACCAATAGCTATTATTTAAACATAATTATTAAATTATTATATAAACATTATTTAAACATAAACTTTTATTTTTAACCATTGCTGAATATCATGATACATTGCTATAATTGTCCACTGCTGTTGAAGGTGACCCACCAATACTTATTTTTCTGAAATTATTATTTTTGTGTTTTTAGATAGCTCAGTATACAATTTCCCATTATTCACATTCATAGCTGTAATACTATTAATATTTTATTTATTTATCTAGAAGAGAATGAGAGAGAGAGAGTGAGTGGAGGTGGGGGGAAGAGAAGGGCAGAGGAAGAAGAAGAGAGAGAAGTATACTGTCTGTTGAGCAGAGAGCCCGGCAGGGGCCTCAATCCCAGGAACTTGAGATCATGACCTGACCTGTAGGCAGATGCCTAACTGACTGAGTCATCCAGGTCACCCATAGCTACCACCACACTCGACAGGCTCCCTATGGCATATGTCCATATGTCAGCTCATTAATCTTTACAACAAACTTAAGTGATAAGTGTTTCCATATCATTTGAAAAATGAAGAAACCGATGTTTGAAGATATTAGGCAACTTAGCCAAAGTTACATAGTGAGTAAATGGAAGACCTAGAAGTGAAACTCATCTCAAAATCCATCTGCAAAATCCATGCTTTTTGCTTTATACTCTCAAGCATTTCTGATATCCCTGTAGTGGTGAATTTAATTATCTGCAAATCCAGAATGAAAACAGGTCTGGAGTTTTGACTTGTGTCATAGCTTGTGTCGTGGAACAGGGTTGATGCACAGCAGGAAGCCCTGGGATGGCTGGTAGAATCCAATGTGGTGAATAATGTGAAGTCTTCCACTTCAATGCCATAAACTTGTAATCAAACAAAGAAAAAAAATTCACAACATATTTGGTGGGAATTAATTCCTATTGTTTAATTTATTGAGCTTTGCAACAAATTGTTCTGGGCACTTTTTACAAAATTAAATAATCTAAGCAATTTGAGCAAATGCAGAAGTAGAGATTGTGAATTAAAGATATTAGAAATTATTATACTCCCCCAGGTTTTGAAACTAGATTTGAAATAAGATTTCCTAAATCATTAAGACTCCAGGAATCCCCAATATGTTTTTGTATCACACTTAGCACCAAGTATTTGCTTCTAGAGAGAATGAAGAGCAATGAGATCATTCTGCAAGCAATGAGTATGTATTGGCTATCTATTAGGCTATGGCATTGTTATCAAACTCTGGAGGTGAGCAGTGACTGAGATGGGCACAGGTCTAGGACTCATGGCACTTTTAAGATGAAATGGGAAAAAAAAATAACATATAGTAACTATAATAAGAGAGCAAGTATAGATTCCTCTCAGAATACACCATATTTCTCTAGTTGTAAGAAGCCAAAAAAATGTCTGATGTACCATTGATTTAATAACATTCAAAACTTTCAGAATATAGAAAAAGTACTATATTGAATGCAAATGCCATTTGGAAGATGAATCTAGATTTTAGAGATGTTTGAATGTGTCTAAGAATTGAGGCCATCAGGGAAGCCTTCCATGGGAATTAATAATTAGAGACCAGAAGGATGACTAAAAGCTAAGGGAGGAAAAAATTGAGGAAGGAATGTAGGAGGCAAAAGCAGTGATTTAGGTAATGTTCCTAAAGTCAAAAAGGCACTGAGTTCACTGGCACTGAAGGCTAGGCAACTCTCAGGGCTGGTCATCAGTAACATTTGCAGGTAAGGGTGACTAGCTTGTGAGGGCTCAGTATATGAAAACTTGTAAGTCATGACATGGATTTCGGATGCAATTCACCAAAAGGTTTCAAGGGGAGAATGGCATGATCTGACCTCTATTAAAAATATTCTGACTCCAATGTGGAGAAAAAACTAGATTAGGACAAAAAACAGTGTGTGGAAATATCAATATTTCCAGTGTCTTCAATACTACTATGCCTTTAGTAAGTGTTGAATATCTATCTGTTGATTGGATGATTGACTGAGTGGCTATCCTTGTTGAAAAGTAAGGAGTTGGAATAGCTACTTGGAGAGTTCTTTACAAGAGATTTTAACTGTGAATTCAACAGGTTTCAATTTTTGTTTGTTTGTTTGTTTGTTTTTTAACTAGGAGTCAGTACTTTTAGGCCAAATTGACCTCTGGCTGACTTTTATATGTTCCATGAGCTAAGAATGGATTTTACATGTTTAAAGAGTTGGGGAAAGAATAGAACAAGAGTTTGTAGGACCTACAAATCTGTGTTTACTACCTGGCTCTTTACAGAAGTAGTTTACTGATCCCTGTTCTATAGAAACAGGTAATGTGCCATCTTTATAAACGTTCTCTAGAATAATGATAATATTGATGTGCTTTTAAAAATGTTTGGCTACTTGTATGTTGCATCTTTATTGCTCTTCCTGTCAGTGTTATGATATAGCTGCTGCTTTTAAAAAAAATTTTACCTAGGGGCACCTGGGCTGGCTCACTGGGTTAAGCCTCTGCCTTTGGCTCAGGTCATAGTCTCAGGGTCCTGGGATCGAGCCCCACATCAAGCTCTCAGCTCAGCAGGGAGCTTGCTTCCCCTTCTCTCTCTGCCTGCCTCTCTGCCTACTTGTGATCTCTCTATCAAATATGTAAAAATCTTTAAAAAATCATTTTACCTAAATAATTTCTCATTTATTTATATTATCTTTTCAAAAAATAGGGAGATGAATTGGATCACTTCTTTTATCTCTTTTTGGGCTGATAGGATTTTATAATAATATGACCAGCTTTAAGCTATGAAGACTTACTATAATAAAAATGTGGGAAAAAAGGAGAAATGGAAATGACATTTCTTAAATTTGCCTTTTTTCATAAATTAACTATTTTATTTTCAATGCAATGCCTGAACCAAGTAAAAGTATAGTGTTTGTCATTATCTTTCTAGTTCATCCAATACAGTGCCTTAAATATCGTAGTTATCAAATAAACGACTAGTGAATTAATGAACAGATGGATGAATGAGTGAATGAATGAATGAATAAATTAGGTGGAGTATTTTGGTTCTGAGAGCTTAAGAAACTTGGTCCTAGTCATATAAATAGGAAGTGATAAATAAACGCTTTGACCTAGAGCTTCTCCCTAAAGACTGTAACACTTTTGTGGTGTTTAAATATGACTGTCTTTTATCTTAGGCTTTCCTTAAGGAATGTGACAGGTATGTTATGTTCAATTATTCTTAATATTAATATTTAATATTTTTTGAGGGAGGGCATTGTTATAAGGACTTTACACAAATATATTAATTTGAAACCACACAGAAGCATATGGAGTAGATAATATGATCACCTCAATATTAGAAGCTAAAAATGAGGACAGAGAGGAACAATACATTGTCCAAAATCAACTCATGCAAGGTTTTGATATGAGCCGGTTGTGTTGTCAGAGTTCTCATCCACAGTAGTATGCAACTGAATATTTAGTTCAGTGTCGACACTTACTGTTTTGTGTCTAGCACTCTGCTAGATAACGTTTGCCTAATGATTAGCCTTCCTTCATAACCATAGTGTAGGTCAGCATAATTTTCTCCTTTTGGAAGCTGTGCAATGAGTTTATTTGTAAATCAATACAAATTCTATGGAGGATGAAATTGAAACTTAGAGGTTAAGTCATGTATTTACAAAAGCATATTAGTATGAGTATAGTGGATTTGTAGAGTCATGATCTCTGGAAATCGTCTTAAAGAAATATCTTGTATCTTTTTCTCACATTAACCTCACACAGTTTGTTCTTAAATTAGAGATATTTAGAATTATGATTCTTCCATTCACTATTTTCAACTTGATGACAAAATATACATTTGATAATTAATAAAGTATACAATATGTGAAAAGTGCACAGTTTCAAATTGATGGCAGGTAAATAACCAGCCTCTTTCACCAAAGGTCCTTTCAATTTTTGTGTGAATGATAAAATCAGTTATGTAGTAAGAGTATATTTTAGTACTGAGAAAGTTATTTAGTGATATCAGAGATACACAGGCAATAAATTGCAAAGGTACAAATGCTTTATCCTGTTTGTGAATGTATGTGTGCAACCATTTTATACAGTGACTGCATATATAGATTAGAACAATACATAGTAAAATGAACCTGAGTTTGATTTCTGAGTACGGATCATACAAAGAAAGATTGCATTTATAATGTTATTCCCAGAAAACCACTAAAAGTATAGTAAAGGTATTTTTAAGAAACAGAAATCAATAAGGTCAAAATAGGAAGATAAAAGAAAACAAAAATAAAATTATGGAAGCAAAACTTCAGCTAAAAAAGTGGTTCCTGAATTACAAGAAGAAAGGAGTATCTTAAGGTGGCAAGGTGAAGCTTAAAAAATGACCCAGTTTATTCCACAGAATCTTTAAAAGTTTCAGATATTGATAGCACTACCTATTTTTAAAATTGAGATTATTGTCTGAAAGTCTGAATAAGGAACAACTGGACACCAAAATAGTCTCTTTGGCTTATATCCATTCTATATGAATGGATTAAAAAAATGTGGCAAATTCAGATAATAGAATATAATTTAGCAATAAAAAGGAATGAAGTACTGTTACACACTACGACATGAGCCTTGGAAACATTATGCTAAGTGAAAGAAGCCAGTCACAAAAGATCACATATTGTATGATTTCTCTGATATGAAATATACAAAGTAGACAAATCTTTAGAGACAGAAAGTAGATTAACATTTGCCAAGGGTAGGGAACAGGAGCAATGGAAAGTAATTGCTAAATGGCATAGGGTTTCCTTCACGGGAGACAAAAGTGTTTTAAATTTAGATTATGATAGTTGCAAAATTCTGTGAACATGGTAAAAAATATTGACTTGTAAGCTTTAGGTGGGTGAATAATAAAGGTATTTGAATTATGTCTCATTAAGCTTTCAATGACAACACTAACAAAAAGCCTGGGCATTTGTTCTGTGAGGATGGTAAATCAAAACGTCTTTGAAATAAGAAAAAAATAGGTACAGTTGAGGGTAAGAAAACTATTTTGTTGAAAATAAAGGATCAAATGAATACTCATATGCAGAAGTCCAGTACTCACCAGCCTTTTCTAATCACTTAGCTCTATAATGGCATCCAATTGTGTGGTCTCCTGAGATCTTCTCAAGGCATCTGATCAGGTCCAGAGGAACTACCTATAGATAGGAAGGAATATCAGGTATTCTCCAAACATTGATCAACCAAATTGCCTTACAGTGAAGGCTAATGTGATCAAATTGCATTCACTGCACACATTTAAATCTTGCCCATTAGCTTGTAATTAACACACTTTGAAATGAGTAGACAACTGAGTATCCAAAGAGTTGAGAAAGCCCTAACAAATGCACAGGATAAAACAAACAAACAAACAAACAAACAAACAGATAAACTAAACAAGACAAAGATCACACAGAGTTTAAAAAAACCCATAAAACTGTCAGTAAAATCTTTGGAGAAATAATAAAATACGTTGTGTCCATGAAACTCACATAAAAATTTAATTAAAAATCATTTTGGGAATTAAAAACATGAAGGTAGAAGTGAAAAATTCACAAAAAAATAGTAAACAAAAAATAGAAGCTATCTTCCTTAAATCTTCCAGGAATTAAAAGAAAAAAATCTTTAGGGGGCCTGGATGGCTCAATCAGGTAAACATCTGCCTTCAGCTTAGATCATGATCTGAGGATCCTGGAATGGAGCCCTGCATCCCTGGTCAGCACAGAGTCTGCTTCTCCCTCTCTCTCTGACCCTTTCCCTGCTCTCTCTCTCTCTCAAATGAATAAATAAAATCTTTTAAAGAAAATCTCAAACAGAGAATATGGAAAATTTAAGACATTTAGAATATCCATCAAAAGGTTTATTACATTAATCAAAGAAGAAGAGAAAATCATCACTGAAATAATTTAAGAAAATATTCCAGAACTGAAGGACAGTGAGGATAAATGCTTGTAGACATGGGATCACTTAAATAAAAGAGATTTAAAAGAAGACTTAGAGACCAAAACTCTTCTTTCAGGTAAGTGACAAACAGGGTAAGTGAATTCAGTGCATCAGACAGCAGGCCTAGAATTTGTTGGCTGGCAGAAAAGTGAGGGACAGGCAGGGTGGGGATGATGGTCTTAAAGAAGCAATGGAAATAAATACAACTTGTCTTGGTTCACCTGACACCCTGTCATTGAGATAATATAAATTGGATAAATTTAACACAAAGATACTGATGTAGTGAAAAGAAGGGCCATCTGTACCCCAATGTTCATAACAACAATGGCCATAGTCTCCAAACTGTGGAAAGAACCAAGATGCCCTTCAACGGGCGAATGGATAAAGAAGATATGGTCCATATATACAATGGAGTATTATGCCTCCATCAAAAAGGATGAATACCCAACTTTTGTATCAACATGGAGGGGACTGGAAGAGATTATGTTGAGTGAAATAAGTCAAGCAGAGAGAGTCAAGTGTCATATGGTTTCACTTACTTGTGGAGCATAAGGAATAACATGGAGAACATTGGCAGATGGAGAGGAGAAGGAAGTTGGGGGAAATTGGAAGGGGAAACAAAGCATGAGAGACTGTGGACTCTGAGAAACAAACTGAGGGTTTTGTAAGGGCTGGGGGTGGGAAGTTGGGTGAACTTGGTGGTGGGTATTAGGGAGGGCATGTATTGCATTGAGCACTGGGTGTGGTGCCTAAACAATGAATGCTAGAACACTGAAAAGAAATAAAATAAAATAAATTAAAAAGGGGATAAATTGGAGGAAAATGCAAAGCAGAACAAAATTAAAAAGAGTCTCTATTTAAGAAAAATTCATGGAAGACAGTATCATCAAAGGACAGGCAAATTTTTAAGACAAGGAGGTGAAGGGAATTCTTGGGGGGCCACTTGGAAAGACTTCAGTGGAAGGAAAGGCACTAGGTGAGATTAGAGCATGTGCCAAACATCACAGAGATGTGTGTTGAAATGGTAATGAATGATCTGGTAAGCCTAGAGCTTCTAGTAGTGATTGAAGTAAACAAAACTGACCTATACTTTTGATAGTTTCTTAAAGAAGGGTGAGCAAATAGGGTGGTGGTTTGGAATGTTTTCTTCAGTGATTTATGGAGTACCTAATCACAGAAATACTTGCATGATTCTATGGTACTATTGGAGAAGCTATGCCATAAAGTTTCATGTGCATTTATGACCATATTTAAGGAAGCATCAAGACAAATAATTATGCCTTTTGTCCTTTTCTTATCAGTTAAAACACACATTACCTCTGTTGGGAACACTGACTGTAAGGATGATTTAGGCAATTACTTTTGAAGAGATGAATCATATATATATATATATACACACACACACACACACACACACAGTATTTGTGTGTGTGTGTGTGTGTGTGTGTGTGTATGACAAAAAGATTTGAGAATTTTGTATAGAATTATGGAATTAGATGGGATTTTACCATGTCGTCAATTCTGAGTTCTTAAATAGGCATTTCCACAACCCTAAAGAACATTTAAATATTTGGTCAGCAAGGTGAAAATAGTTACTTGGAAGAAGCAGATGCATGATAAAGGAAAACAAATGAGCAGACTAATATAATACCCTGGTAAATAATCTAAGATGACTCCATGGAATAATGATCATGTTTTATAATTCATGAGGATGAGGCCAATAATGGGGATGGTATAAAAAATAGGAAAAAAATGTTTGGAGTCAGAACTTGAATTTTGATTACCATAAGTGTGCTAACTGAAAACTTGTGCAATATTAACCATTTACTGAAGAAATACATTTTTTTTTATTTGAATGAGGTTTAAAATTGTATTGAAAAATATGGAATGATAGTATACCCATTTAATAATTACTTTGGACTTATGATAGTTTATTCTTAAATCATTAAATAAACTTTATTTCCCAAGCAGAATAGCCTCTTACAAATAGAAATATGTATCTTAGTTATTTTAGGGCTTCTTAAGTTCAAGATATCTGAATATATTTGTCAGTAGTTTTGTTGCTTATTCATTCAATTGTTAATTCATTAAAGACATATTCATTGACCTGAGATGCCTAAATTATAACCATAACCACTATTTCTGCTTCCTTCGCTTGCTAACCCATGAGGAGATGGAAAATTACCAGCAAACTTTCTATAGGCACTCTGTAACCACACAACCCCTGCCCAGCATCGAACCTAGCAGAGTGGCCACTCCTGGACCCCCACCCGGCTCTGGGCTGAGAGATAACAGCCATCTGGCGCCAGAGAAACCCCCACCCAGAATTGGACGTGACAAAGTGACTGCTCCCGGACCCCCCCACCCAGCTTTGGGTATGGGAGATAATAACCATCTGGCACCCTGTGGCTTGACAGGGGGACTCCGACCAATCCTGAGGTGACACATACCCTAGCAGCACCAACTAAGCAGTTTGAAGAATGACAGCCCTTTGATCTAACCAATAATCTATTCCCAGCCTTTTCCCGCTCTGTAGCGCACCAGTCATTTTATAGAGTTGCTGTTTGATTTCCCCGCAGTATGTAGTGATTTGTTACGAGATACTATGATGTATGCTAAGTCCCTGCCTCCCCAAAAATAGTGTATAAAAAGTGGTGTGATCCTGAGCTCAGGACCTCTTAGCTTCACCGGCAACGAGTGGGTGGAGGTCCGGGTTCGAACTCGCAATAAACGACCCTTGCTGTTTGGCTTTGACTCTGGACTCTGGTGGTCGTCTTTGGGGGGGTCTCGGAATTTGGGCATTACAGACTAACTACTGTATTAAGCAGTGGGAATAGAGAGAAAGATAAGAGTATCTGTCTTCATGAATCTTAGTTCATTTAGTATAAACTAAAATATATACTGGTTTGAGATTTTAAAAATGAGGAAGAATCAGGTTGATTTTGGAGATGTAATTTTTAGAATTTATTTTTTTATTTAGTCTTAGTTCATCTTGATTTTTGATTAAGCTAAAATTTGACTCAAATTTCACTGTATACTGATGGTTAAATTTTTTTTTCTTCATTTAAACAACAGCATTTTTCCTTAGGGCAAGCTGTTCATTTAATTCCTTATCATTGTGGAAATTCTAACCACAAACAAGATAAAATAAATCACAATACTACTTAGGCATACCATCGCCATGTTTATAAAGCAGAAAGGAAAAGCAAGTTATACCTGTGTTTGAAATACTCGAGACAAGAAAAAGTAAAATAAATATGAAGTTATTAAACTCTCATGATTTGAGGAAAAGGATTATAAACGTAGAACAAACTTCATTTTAGATAAATCTATACCATTTTAATTTAAGATCTTGAAAATGTTATGTTATTACTTTTTTATATAATGAATTTTATAATAGTCAATGTATAAAACTTTAAAAATAGAGAATAGTACAAAAAGAAAAATAATTTTTGTAATTCTTCAAACCTCTCATAGTCATTGAATGTATTTTTCTGTTTCCTTTGGACATTTTTTTAGTAAATGTATATGTGAGTATACAGAAGCATATTTTATGTAAGTGTAAACATGTATTTGGTTTTATATCCTGCACAGTGTAGATTTATGTGAAGAGTTTTTTAAATCATTAAGACTTTTTAAAATATATCTAAAATTATTGTAGAATATTCTGTTTTGTAGCTATTTTTAATACATCCATCATTTTAGGGGATCTATCTAATGTGGTTATTACAGGCATATTCACAATATTATGCAAAATGTGTTCTGAACCTTTGATCCAAGGATGATGTCATATGCTGTATTTCTTGGTGTGTGTGGATTTGTGACTGATGGCCAAAAGAAGGTGACACGTATGCTCTTGATCTTATCTGTGCAGTCATTAGTTACATAATCTAACACTGGCTATGTGTCCAAGAATGAATGTTTCCTGTCAGCTGTACAGAGAATAAACTCATCACTGATCTATCATTGATCCTTTTATTTTTTTTTAATTAACAAAACTTTTCTTATCCTAAGGTATATATATATAAGCTCATTTCTTACAGATTTTTCTCAGCCCTTATTTCTGAAATATTTGATTAAGTTAACACCTCATCTAGTTAGAGGGCATTTTTAGATTTGGAATTTGGAAAAGGTAGCAATCAACTTAATTCTCTCCAGGAAGATCTCAGACTTTTAGGCCTGGCACAGTGAGTAGAAGAAAAACTTAGAGCCTGTGGTTCTATGGATAGTCCTGACTTTAAATCCCTTCGGAGTCATGATCTATGGGCCCCAAGCAGTTCATTTACTGTCTTTAAAATCAGTTCTATCCACTGTAATATCCATATATCTACAGGTAGCTTTGTAGAGAGCACTATAAAAACAATCATTATAATTCCTTTGTAACACTGGCAGACACACAAAAGAGATGCAACAAGTGGCAATAATTATGTTTAGTGTGATTAGGATCTATAGGGATTAGGCCTACTTTCTGGAACTCAACATCAGATCAGTTACAGATGAGAGACCATAAGAGGATACTGTAGAAAGAAAAATGGTTCCCTGTGAGGATGGTAATGAAATCTATGACTGTGTCATTTTATAGCAATATCACTCTTCTTCTAAATCTCACTCAATAGCAAATCAGTGAGACAGACAATTTTAATTAGATGGGCCCCAAGGAAGGTAATAAATGGTTGTTCACAAACACTCCCAGTGATTTTCATGAGATAAAAATAAATCTGTGGAACTGGACTTCTGCTTTTTTGGTTGGTTCTCACAGATGGGCTGTTGATTAGGATACATTGATCAGCAAAGGCTTATAGTCTTCAGGGAAGGATATAGGGACCTCCCTTAGAGAATAACGAAGCCCATTGGAGAGCTTCAGACCAGCATGTGTCAGAAATCTGTATCTTCACTTATGACAAAACATTTCTGTCTAAGCATAAAGGGATATGTATTTGTTTGCTGTCACTATGGAGTTTCTAAGTTTTCTTTAAAAATGGGATGATGAGGGGCACCTGGGTGGCTCAGGTCATGATCCCAGGGTCTTGGGATCAAGTCCTGCATCAGGCTCTCAGCTCGGCAGAGAGCCTGTTCTTTCTCTCCCTCTGCTTGCTGCTTTGTCTCCTTGAGTTCTCTCTCTGTCTGTATCTCTCTGTTAAATAAATAAATAAAATCTTTAAAAAAAAATGGGATCATGAGTAATAAGATGAATGTTTTCTCTATTTTTACTAAAAATTTGATAATTGTTGGGTTTGTGCAGTTAGCTCTCACTGGTGCAGCTACTTTATAATAACACATGCAATCAAAATGAAAATGAGAGAGATTTTTAAGGTAAACGTATGTGAATATATAAACTTTTATTCCTATTTAGTAACATTGGGCACATACGAATATTTTAAAAACAAGATTTATCTTAAAAATAAATCATATGGGGTGTCTGGGTGGGTCAGTTAGTTAAGCAACTGCCTTTAGCTCAGGTCATGATCCTGGAATCCCTGGATTGAGTCCCACATCGGGCTTCCCGCTTGGCAGGGAGTCCCTCTGACCTCTCTCTCTCTCTCTCTCTCTCTCATTCTCTCTCTCCTTCTCTCAAAAAAATAAATAAAATCTTTAAAAAAAATAAAAAGAAATCAACAAGTTTTCAGCTTTAGGTACGTAAAAGACCATTAGCTTTTAGTTAATTAAAATAACGTTAACAAGCAAGTAATAGCTCAGATAGGGGAAGACACAGAAAAAACATTCCTTCTTTTTCTTGGTATGGTTTGTGCATGATAAAGCTAGTGTTTATCTCTAATTCCAGAGTAACACCGCTAGCTGCAATAGCAAAAGGAAACTAAAAAAAGCTAAATGTTTTCTTCAGACTAATTGCACTTTCAACCAAGCAATCCCTCGGGGTACTAGTGAAAGAAGTAAAATTCACATAAACAGCTAACATTTTGCTATCAAAGGTATGGAAATATATATATATATATATATATATATATATATATATACACACACACACACATACATACATACACTTTGTGCATATATACTATAAAAGAATAAGTTGCACATATAAATAGAATTCTTTCATTTTGACCCACCAAGGTCTGACTTATTATTATTTGTGTGGACATTAGCTGATATCGACTTTTGCACAATGTATGAAGATAGATATTGCCCAGATTCATTGTTTAGAATGCTATTGCAACAAAAATGTTCAAATTTAAAGTACAAAATATTTCAAAGCCCTGAATATTGTGAATGCTTAATTTATTATAAAGAATTCATATTTTAATTATAAGCCAGTAATATTTTTTTACCACAAATGCTTCCACACTATCTTATTAAATTCAAGACACTAGTAGATTCCACAATTATTTGAAATACATTAATTCATAACTCATTCACTTACTTGTACATTAAATACGTAGGGGGGCTATTATGTGTCAGTGACCTTTTTAGGTGAAAAAAATTAAGATAGTGTCTGGCATATTTAAAAAACATTAGCCATCATTTATTTGGCATCTACTATTTTAAAATTATTCATCTATGGTTAATACAGTGGCAGTGTTAATAGTGGCAGTAGAGCAAAGTAGAGAAGCATATGCATTCTTAAACCAGAATAATGGTTTTTGGTGCAGGTTTTCTCCTTGCTAGAGATGAAATCTTGTTTCTGTCTTCTCTGTGACTTACTTTTCTCCTCCATATAATGGAGAAAAAAATACCACCTATGTTCTCAGATTGCTGCCAAGATTAAATGAAGTAATGCATGTAAAATATTTTTAAAAGTATCTGGGACACTTTAATTTTTCATGTATTGTAAAAATTATGATTCTTGCTGAATGGTAGGAATAATCGATCCTAAATCCTAAGTACTGGGAAAAATTATTGCTCTTTCTGATTCCATGAGATCACCTTTAAATCAGAGTTTCAAGTGACTTGTCACAAATCTCACAGCCAGTAAGCTAGGAATTAAATGCTATTCCTTTGGCCACTCCAAATTCTTACTGCAAATTAAAGGATCTATTTACTTTTTAATTTTACTTTCCACTCATCATCGCACAATCAATTGGGTACTCTCTTTGTTATTCACACTTTTTATTCCCCCCCTCCCCCCCCTTTTTTTTTTTCAAGAATTTGCTTGAGAGAGTGTGTGTGTGAGAGAGAGAGCACTAGCGGGGAGGCCTGAGGGAGAGGGAGAAGCAGGCTCCCTGACACCGCTATGCCGGCTCAATCCCAGGGTCCTGGGATCATGGCTTGAGCAAAAAACAGATGGTGCTTAACTGACTGATCCACCTAGGAGCCCTACACTTTTTACTCCTTTTGAAACTGACTCCGTTTGAAACAAAGTTTTTCAAAGTTCCTAGAGTAAAAGGGGTGTCTGGGGGGCTCAGTTGATTAAGTTTTTGCCTCCAGGTCGGGTCATGACCCCAGGGTCCTGGGATCGAGTCCTGCATTGGGCTCCCTGCTCAGCAGGGAGTCTGCCTCTTGCTCTCCATTTGCCTCTTTCTCAGCTCATGCTGTCTCTCTCTCTCTTTCAAATAAATAAATAAAGTTTGGTCCCGAGACATGACATGTACAGAGTCAGGAAAATAATAGGAAATGACTTAAAAATAAATATTAGACATAATTTTTTTTAATATTTTTAGGACGTTTGTTTGCAAACCCAATGTTACAGGACTTGCCATTTAGGAACAAAATTGTCTGCTCCCCCTGAAACCTATCTTCTGTCTTCCGTACCCTTTCTGTGACATGTTCTATTACACATTTTCCCGGTAGCCATATGAAAATATTCTTAAAGAAACGGAAAGTACCTTTTTTTTCTTTTACATATTTTATATGAAGTCAAAAATATAATCTAAGAGCATATTGGATTAAAATGTGTGTGTGTATTTGTGTGTGTGGCTAAGCATCCTAAATTGTTTTTCTTAAAGCTTGCAAAGATAAAGATGTGAATAGGTAGTCTAATTCTTATAACAGCTATGCAATTTTCTACTTTGCTACATAGAAACACCTATGCTTCCCTGAAGGTATTAAGCATTCTGGATATTATGACAATAATATTTAGACTTCACAGCACTTGCTAATGAATTCTTTATAAATCAGCTTACTGTATCTAGTTAGACTGAAGGATATGGTTTCATTGTGTTTGCAATTATAAATGAGAAGGGGAAACCTTATTTTCTTATTCTTTAAGAACCTCAGAATAAGGTATTTCAAATTTAAAAGAAGAATGTTTCTCAACAACTAACCTGAATTAAATCACTACATGGGGCAGGGGAGAACAGAAAGAACCAATGTGAATCTTTTATTTTTCCAAGCAAGAACAATGGAACATTTTTAAAACCTATTTATCTTTATTAAATAATAAAAAAAAAAGATTAGCTTTTTGGCAAAGATTTCTGAGGTCTTGTAAATTTCTCTGCTTCTTAAAGGAATCCAATACATAAGAGAATTATTTATTCATGTTTTTTGCCTTACCTTCTTTCAAAAGCCAGAAATTCAAAGAATACTGTTGTACTTCTTTCCAACTGCATATTGAAAAGGGCATTATACTAAAATCTCACATAGACAGATTCTGAATACAAGAAAATGGATGATTGAGTTATAAACTTTGCAATGATTTTCAATCAGATGCTGAGGAGTTTATTTTCAAAATTTAATCTGAAAAATAACTATTTGCTTGATAGTACAAAAATACCTTGATAATATGCAAAAATCATGCCCTTGATTCAAGATACCTACATTATTTCTCCTTAGGAGAGTTTTAAAAATGTGTGTGTGTGTGTGTGTGTGCTCACACATGTTTTTCTGAGAACAGTACAATATATATGATGTGTAAGTTCATGGTGGGCAGGCAGAAAAACCAATCAAACATTCTGCTCGAGGAGCTAAAAGTTTAGTGAAATCACCAAATATATATCTAGAGAACACTCACTAAAGGCCGTTCACGAGCAATGCTCACTTACACAAGTTTGTCTTACAGGAGAATGGAAGTGGCAAAGGATTCTACCTGGATTGAATTTCAGCTCTATTATTACTAGCTGAATGAAATTGCCTTAACATCTCAATGTGTTGGTTTCCTTGTCTGTGGAATAAAATATTCATCTCTGCAAATAACAATTTTAACAATGAAAATGGAAATATTAATTTTGTTATTAATATTAACATGAAAAGAATAATTTTAAAAATATTTTATTTTTTTGAGAGAGAGAGAGAGAGCACAAGAAGGGTAAGCAGCAGAGGGAGAGGGAGAAGCAGGCTCCATGCTGAACAAGGAGCCCAATGTTGGAACTCAATCCTAGGACCCTGGGATCATGACCTGAGCCAAAGGCAGATGTTTAGCTGGCTGAGCAACCCAAGAGCCCCTGAAGACAATATGCATATATATATATAGATAGATAGAGAGAGAGAGAGAGAGCGCACCAAGCTCTGCTGAGAGCTTTTCATGCACTGTCTTTTTACAAATGACATAGCATACACTTAGACAATAGAAATTCTAATTGTTCAACTCCATGAAATTTTACAAATTGAAAACATCCATGTAATATGCACCTAGATCAAGAAACTGAATATTACTAAAGACCCAGGAGCTCTTACGTGACACTTGCCAGTCACCTTATCACTACCCCTGCTCCCTGACCTTGATTTCCAACACTATAATTTAGTTTTGTCTGTTTTTGCAGTATGCATTTAAGTTGTGTCTGTAGCCCTGAAATGTAAACATAGTGAATCCCTTTCACATATCCTTAAGTACAGATAAAGTCAAAGGTGATGCATTGTCCTGGAAGGTTATGAAACTGTTTCTTGGAAAACTGATTCACTGGCAGGACTGTTGGATTGAAACGAAGGAAACAAAACAGTGAACTTGTGTTTGAGTGTGGCTGCTTCTGGCAAACACTGGAATTCTGAGAAATTTATTACCCCCGATTTTCCCCTTTCTTCTTTTTTTTTTAAAATTAATTAATTAATTAATTAATTTTCAGCATAACAGTATTCATTGTTTTTGCACCACACCCAGTGCTCCATGCAATCTGTGTCCTCTCTAATACCCACCACCTGGTTCCCCCAACCTCCCCCCGCCCAGCCCCTTCAAACCCCTTAGATTGTTTTTCTTAATGAGATCATTGTATGGATTAAATAATGTGGAAGAATTTAGTAAACAATAAAGTGCTTTACAACTGTAAGACAACAGCAGCAGCATCAGTGGTAATACAAAGAAAGAAAAAATGAGAAATAGCTGTGGGCAAAGCTGGTGAATAGGGTGTATCCAGGAAACAGCAAGAACTGTATGATGAGTCTGCCTTTACCGGCATAGATTACATGGTAGAGAGATTAATTATGAGCGAGTACATTAAAATGTGGTTTGGAAACATGTGGAGTCAATCTCTTTCCAATAAGGAGCATGGCTTAAATAAAAAATAGGGGTCTATAACATAGAGTTACTCTTATTTGCTTTTTGGGGGTTGGAGATTAGGATAGCTTTTTGGAAATTTAGGTAGGGTGAACAACTTTCGGGAATTTGAAACAAAACTAATATAAATTTTCTTTAGCCTCTGTACTTTAGAATGTGAAGGGTAGTATAATTTATGTCAGTGAAAAAAGAAACCTCTGAACTCCTTTATTCTCTGTGAAGAGGCTAGCATGGGAGAGATAAGAGAAGGAAAGCCCATTCTACCAGTTCTTCTGTGGCCACTGAAAGCCACGTAACTTGCTGATCAGGAGGTAGATTTAATTCCGTAAGGCTATTGGTCTAGACCAGAAATGTACATAGGAATCACATCTGTGTCTTCTTAAAAGGCAAGTTCTGGGTCCCATACCTTCAGAGACACCAGATCATTATACTTCTGAAGGAAACTAAGTGATTTAGATAAAGGTATTCCAGGAGCTCCAGATCCTAACTCATTTTAGGGGACAAAGAACGAAAAATTTTGCAGCTTGGACTAAAAGTTGGGTGTGTGGGTGGGTGGGTGGACAAAAAAGAAAGCCTGGTACAGTTTGAGAAGGGAGATGAGGGTTAAGAGAAAGGATGCTGAAGTGAAACAGGAAAGAACGTGCAGGGAAAGGTGTGGAACCCAAGAAGGATAGCAAAACATTGAAAATCACATAAGAGAGGGGAAGTGTGTAGGGAAGAAATGCTTCAGAAGAATCGAATCAAAAGGGTCTAGGAGGGGCACCTGGGTGGCTCAGTGCGTTAAGCCGCTGCCTTTGGCTTGGTCATGATCTCCGGGTCCTGGAATCGAGTCCCGCATCAGGCTCTCTGTTCGGCAGGGACCCTGCTTCCCTCTCTCTCTCTGCCTGCCTCTCCATCTACTTGTGATTTCTCCCTGACAAATAAATAAATAAAATCTTTAAAATGCAAACTATTTAAAAAAAAGGGGATCTAGGAAAGGCAGCATTCAGAATATTATGAGGGAAAGCTCTAGGATTGTAACAAATGGCACTTGAGAAATGTAAAAGAAATATATAAACCCTGTGATTTATACATGAGAAAATAATAGAAGAGTAAGATGCAGTCCAAAAACACTTGGCATTCATGACTAGAGAATGCATTAGCACTGAGGCTGACCCAGGGTTCGTGGGGCTGGAATGCTTCAGTCACAAACAAACATATGCAAAATATGAATACAAAATTAGGTATAGGAATGCATGTTTATTTAGAATGAGAAAAATATGGCAAAAATTTAAAAAATGTAAAAGTTAAGAAACATGTCATTTAAAACAGTAACAATAAAATAATAACCATAGCTATGGTCTAGCATATACTGATGATACTCCTACTAATTTGTTTTACTTCTCTATGTAGTTACCTCATTGAATCACAGTTGTTTCACGTTTTTTCAAAGAACAGAAGATAATATGTTCTTTCCTTCCTCATTATTTCTTGAATTATTATTATTGTTACTACTGAAAATTTTGGGAAGCTCCTTTCAATTTCACAATGCCATATCAGTGAAATTACATCTGTACTTTCCTTCAGAATAATTTTCTAAAAGTAGATTCTTCTAGAAAATTCCAGAGGAATTTGTTCCAGAGAATACCAGGCCTTTAACCTCTCTTGGGTCCCAACACTTGGTGTTTCAGCAGCTCCGTTTCTGCCAGATCTACTTCCTGTGCTTTCAGTGTTGAGGCTTTGGAGAGAGAATCCATTCATGATGAGATGGTTATGAAACCAGGACCACAGCCTTCTCTCTACAAAAGCAGGGAGTTGAGTGAGGTCTTTAGCCAGCTTCTGGTGGGATTCAAGTATCTTGATGCTCCATGAGGTCTGTGAGGGGCTGGTTGTCGCTGGCAGTGGGTGAATGCTGGCTTACAACCTGGAGAACACTGCCTGGGCTGGGTAGGCCCCCAGCTGGGACAGAAGCTGTGTCCTCCCCATTTTCTTGGAGTACAACTCCCCATTCTGGGTAGAAGAGGCTCATACGAGTGAAGGTTCCAGAAACTTAAACTTCATTGCCTTCACAAAAATCTTGCCTCTGACTTAAACTCTAGATAAGAAAAGAATGGGAGTCAAAGTTGACTGGCTACTGCTTATCTGCTTATACTTACATCAAGTCAGCCATTCAGTAAATTGAGTCTGGGTTTTCCAAAGTTGAAGTTTGGTATTTTCTATAGAAAATATTGGTTTCAAGTACTGTTTGGAATCCCTGAGGGAGTAATCAGTGTGTCACATGGTCCCAGATCCCAATAGCTCTCAGAAGCCACCTATTATCTGGACTGGTGCTCAGACAGGGAAGAGATATCAGTGATTGGGTTATTCTACCATACCATACCATACCTATCATTCATTTATTTATTTATTTTTAGTTTTAGAGAAAAGAAGAGTGCATGTGAGTGAAGGGGGGGCAGAGGGAGAGGGAAAGAGAGACTCCACATTCAGGGAGGAGCCCCCTACAGGGCTTGATCTGACAACGTGGAGATCATGACCTGAGCCAAAATCAAGTATGGACACTCAATCGACTTAGCCACCCAGGTGCCCCAGTGTTCAAAACCCTTTTCTAGGTATAGAGACTTAGAGAGTCTATTCTGGTCCCAATAGAAATATAATTTATATGATTGTTTCCAAGGAATAGACTCATGGAATAGTCTCATGGAATAAACACCTATTTATCATTATCATATCAGAAACTAAAAATAAAGATATACACATTGCCATCAAAAGGTGATACAATTTACTTCAAATTAAAGCCAGGCTAACTGAACTGTTATTCTGAATGGTGTGCTCCATGTTCTCCCCCCAACAAACACATTCTTTGTATAGCTAGCTGACAAGTAAAATGGCATCTCTAAATTTCTTATGGTTGTATTGTATCACATTCTATTTTCTGAGAACTTTTAGAAAGTTGTTCCTCAACTTTGTGTTCTAAATTGTGGGTTATCATAATCACTACTAATGATTTGTTCCATTGACTGAATCACTTAAGGAACTCTGCCAGTAAAATGATGAGCATTTTTTTAGGGGATAATCTATGGAATAATTGAAGTCTTTAGAAAAACTGACTGCAAGTAATAATTCTAATTGTATTTGACTGATGGAAGGAACGCCTCATGATGAATTAGTGCAGGATCTAAAGCATTACTTACCATTAATCTGATTTTTTCCATCCTTACCAAAGTCAAAATAAAATTATATTGTTGGAAGAATGAAGAATAGAGAAATAAAAGCTTAGATCTTTGATAGGTATACTGTCATTAACAAAAAATATCCTGGAGTCTCAGACACCGTGATCTTTGCATCTGTGTTTCATGTGATGACTGGATCTTGGATCAGTGCTCTTGCCAAATACTATTTGGGGGGATGTGTTGGGGGAGAGCATGAGGAAACAGAAAGTTCAACTGGCACCTGATCACAGTCTTCATCAGCATCCGCTTCCCCAACCATCTAAAGATGCCTTTCCATCGCCGTATGTCCTCAAAATAAATACAAGACATAATTAAGTTTCATGTACTTGCTATGTAGATTTGGGATCAGGATAAGTCATCAAGCCCCTCCCTTTCAGCTATATTCCTACATTTCTTTCCACTAAGTGTATAGAAATTCTGATGCTGTATAGAAATCTGTATAGAAATCTGTATAGAAATTCTGTATAGAATTTCTGTATAGAATCTGTACTAGAATATTCTGTATAGAAATTCTGATGCTACTACTGCTTTTATTACTTTTTAAAGTAATAAAAATTACTGTATAGAAATTCTGATGCTACCACTGCTTTTATTACTTTTCACTTATTTCTGGAAAAAGAGGAGTTTGTCATTATGTTCTTTAGTAGAAACTCCAGTGCAAAGTGCCATCATTACACTGAACTCATAGGAGTCCCCTCTCTTCTCTGATTTGACCATCCCAATTTCTTCCACTGAGGTGCTCTCTTAATTTTAATTTCTTGTTTTTATTTTTATTTTTTTCTTCTTGCATACCAATGACCTAGTTTATATTTCAATTCCAAGAACTTCTTCTCAGAATCCAAGAAGATAAAAAGAAATCAAAATTAATAATTACATTTTCTAGGCATATTGATGATCTCATATAAGATACAAAAGAGAGTATTTTTTTAGACTATTTGTTGCTCTATCTTTGCAACAGACATATCAGAGTATTGAAGTCATGTCTCTGAGTTGCCCTTGTCTTTTCCAATGAAGTTACCCTCTCTCCCAGGAGCAATACCCATTTTGAGAACTGATTTAATGATGTTGGTATGAATAGTGTTGAAAGTGACACTGTGCCGTCCTGTTGGTTGCAAAGAGGTCATCAAAAATATGGATGGTAAGGAGCAATCAATACATCTCTATTACATACAGATGGAAGGGAAGTGTTTAAGACAGCAGTTCTATCATCCAGAGGTGCTTATATATTCTCAAAGCAGCTGTCTTTAAATGAGTCCATTTTTAATGGGGTTAAGGCCTTATTTTAAAAGTGTTTGGCCGGTCTATAACTTTTCCAAACACTGTCATGTCATTTCTCATTTGTGAAGTTTTTCCTCAGCCTAAGTGCCTAGAGTAACATCTATTAAAGAAAAGAAAGAAAGAAAGAAAGAAAATCTATTTTTTAAAAGAAGTTTGTAATATGAAAGTTCAAATAAAGTTGGAATTAATAGTTATCAATGAAAATAAAATATTAGTTTTCAAAAATAGTAAGCGAGTTGATTAAAAAGCAGAAGTTTACCCTAACAACAACAACAACAACAAAACCCTTTACGCTCAGGAGTAATAAAAATAAATCCTTTCTGTAAGAGACTTAATAATTGGATAAGAGTGAAAAATGGGTTGGTGGGAATTGAGTATGGGTTCTTTCAAGCTGGATAATGACAATGCTGATGTGAAACTAACTCAAGCTTTTCACCAGAGCTTGACATCCTAGCATTAACAGCCTCAGGGCCTCAGCTGTTCTTGCTGAGACTTACTATAGTTATCTGCTCTACCGGAATCTCACTGGCATTCCACCACACTTCCATTTTAATATAGTAATGTTGATCCATTGACAGCAATTTTTGGCTGCGTCAAAAGACTTGTGCCACCTATTACATATCAAATTGACCTGCCTTAATTTGATTTATACATGCTATTCTTCACAATTTATTTTTTTCTTAACATTTTATTGGTGTATCATTGGTATATGATTAACTTCACATATTTAAAGTGTAACATTTGATAAGTGTTCACATATGTCCACCTATAAAATAACATCATCATCAAGATAAGACAGGTCTATTCCCTCCAAAAGATTCCCTTTTAAAATCCCTCCCTGCTTCTGTCTGTCAGAACACCACCTGTCCCTTAGCAATCATTAATCTGCTTTCTGTCATTATATGTTTGTCTGCATGGTTTAGACATTTATGTCATCATAAGCATGAGATATTTACTCTTTCTAGCCTAGATTATTTCACTCAGAATTATTTTCAGTTTTGTTTGAGTGTATAAGTAGATCAACAATACATTCTTGTGTATTTCCAAGTATGAATTTATCACGTCTTTAACCCATTAACTGTTGATTGACATTTGAACTTTGTGAGGTTTTTTTTTTTCTCAATTACATATAAAGCTGCTATGAAAATTCACATTTCAGTCTTTGTAAGGACACATTCTTCCAGTTTCTTGGATGAACATCCAGGAATGGAATATCTGAATTATACAGTGGGTTTGTGTTTATTGTTTTTTAAAGATTATTTATTTTAGAGAGAGAGAGTATGGGAGCAGGGTGTAGGGACAGAGGGAGAGGGAGAGAGAGAATCTCAAGCAGACTCTGTGCTGAGCACAAAGCTTGACACAGGGCTCAATCTCACTTCCCTGAGATCACAACCTGAGCTGAAACCAAGAGTTGACCACTTAAATGACTGTAACAACCAGATGTCCCTATGTTTATCATTTTAAGAAACTGCCAGTCAGACTGTTTTCCAAAGTGACTGCACCATTTTACATTCCCAGCCGTAGTGTATGAGAGTTTCATTTGCTCTATATCTTTGCCAAGAGTTGATATATTCAGTCTTTTTAATGATAGACATTCTAATAGGTGTGTGCAATATCTCATTATTATTTTAATTTGCATTTCCCTAATCACTGGAGATACTGAACATATTTTTCTATGCTTATTTCCCATCCATGTATTATTATCAATGAAATATCTATTTAAATATTTTTACTCCTGTCTTATTTATTTATAGAATATACATTTATGTATTATTTTTAATTTTTTGTTTGGTTCAAGTTTATATTTAAATTCCAGTTAGTTAACATATAGAGTAATATTAGTTTCAGTATTTAATGATTCATCACTTACATACCATACCCAGTGGTCATCATAATTAATGTCCTACTTAATACCTATTTAGCCCATCCCTTGCCCACCTCCCCTCCAGCAACCCTCAGCTTCTTCTCTATAGTTGAAAGTCTATTTTATGGTTTGCTTCTCTTTTTTTTTTCCCCTTATGTTTATCTGTTTTGTTTCTAAATTCCACATATGAGTGAAATCATATGGTATTTGTTTCTCCGACTGACTTATTTCACTTAACATAATACACTCCAGCTCCATCTGTGTCATTGTAAATGGCCAGATTTCATTCTTTTTGACGGCTGAGTGATATTCCATTGCATATATATACCACCTCTTCTTTATCCATTCATCAGTCAGTGGACATTAGTCTCTTTCTTAGTTTGGCTATTGATAATGCTGCTATAAACCTCAAGGTACATATGACCCTTCAAATCAGTATTTTTGTGTCCTTTGGATAAATGCCTTGTAATGCAATTCCTGGGTTATAAGGTAGTTCTATTTTCAACTTTTTGAGGAACCTCAGACTGTTTTCCAGCATGTCTACCCCAGTTTGTAGTCCCACCAACAGTACAAGAGGGTTCCCCTTCCTCTGAATGCTCACCAACATCTTCTGTTTCCTGTGCTGTTCATTTTAGTCATTATGACAGGTGTGAGGTGATATATCATTGTAGTTTCAATTTGTATTTCCCTGATGATGAGGATGTTGAGCATCTTTTCATATCTCTTAGCCATTGGGATGTCTTTTTTTTTTTTTTGTATCTATTCATGTCTTTGCCTATTTCTTAACTGGATTATTTGTTTTTTGGGATTTTAGTTTGATAGGTTCCTTATGGATTTCAGATACTAACCCTTCATTAGATATGTCATTTTCAGGTATCTTCCCTCAATCTGTAGGTTTTGAGTTTTGTTGATTTTTTTCCTTTGTTGTGCAGAAGATTTTTATCCTGATGTAGTCCCAATACTTTATTTTTGCATTGTTTCCCTTGCCTCAGGAGACATATCTAGTAAGAAGTTGCTACAGCTGAGGTAAGAGAGGTTGCAGCCTGTGTTCTCCTCTAGGATTTTGATGGTTTCCTTTTCACATTTAGATCTTTCATCCATTTTGAATTTATTTTTGTATATGGTATAGAAAAGTAGTCCAGTTTCAATATTTTGGATGTTGCTATCCAGTTTCCCCAACACCATTTGTTCAAGATACTGTCTTTTTTCCATTGGATATTCTTTCCTATTTTGTCAAAGATCAGTTGAATGCACTTTTATGGGTCCCTTTCTTGGTTTTCTATTCTGTTCCATTGATCTCTGTTTTTGTGCCAGTATCATACTGTTTGGAACCACAGCTTTGTAATTACTTGAAGTCCAGAATTGTGATGCCTCTGTCTTTGCTTGCCTTTTCCAAGATTAATTTAGCTATTCAAGGTCTTTTGTGGTTCCATACAAATTTTAAGATTGTTTGTTCTAGCTCTGTGAAAAATGGTATTGATATGGATTACATTAAATGTACAGATTGCTTTGGGTAGTATAGATATTTTAACAATATTTGTTCTTCCAATCCATGAGCATGGGATGTTCTTCCATGTCTTTGTGTCCTCTTTGATTTCTTTCATAAGTGTTTTATAGTTTTCAGAGTGTGGCGTGATATATTCTACATGTTGAATGGGAAAAATCTGTGTCAAGAATACTCTATACATCAAGGTTGTCATTCAGAAGAGGAGAGATAAAGAGTTTCCCAGACAAACAAAACTAAAGGAGTTCATGACCACCAAACCAGCCCTACAAGAAATACTGAAGGAAATTCTTGGGTGGGAAAGAAAGATCTATTTAAATATTTTGCTAATTTTTAAATTTGGATTATATATTATACACAATTTCTTTCTAAGAATTCTTTTTTAAAAGATTTTATTTATTTATTTGACATACAAAGGTCACAAGTAAGCAGAGAGGCAGGCAGAGAGAAATTGAGAAGCAGGTTCCCTGCTGAGCAGAGAGCCTGATGTGGGGCTCAATCCAAGGATCCTGAAATCATGACCTGAGCCAAAGGCAGAGGCTTAACCCACTGAGACACACAGACACCTCCCTTTCTAAGAATTCTTAATATATTCAGGATACAAAACCTTTATCAGATTTATAATTTACAAATATCTTCCATGAGTTTGTGGCTTGTTTTTTCATTCTCTTAAGAATTGTTTTTAAAAAGCATAAGTTCTGGGGCACCTGGGTGGCTCAGTGGGTTAAGCCTCTGCCTTCAGCTTGGGTCATGATCTCAGGATCCTGGGATCAAGTCCCACATTGGGCTCCCTGCTCAGCGAAGAGCCTGCTTCCCCCACTCTCTCTTCTTGCCTCTCTATTTGTGATCTCTCTCTCTGTCAACTAAATAAATAAAATCTTAAAAAATAAAAAAAGCTTAAGTTCTTCATTTTGTTAATGTGTAGCTTTTAAACTTACTCTCTTATAGAACATGAGTTTGGTGTTTTCACTGAGAAATATGTGTTCAAAAAAATTTTCTAATACGTTTTCTTCCTTTAGTTTTATGTTTCTTTTTATATTTTATTCTAAGGCCAATTATTTAATATTTATATGTGGTGTGAAATATATATCAACATTTTTTGTATATGGATATTCAATTGTTCCAGCATCATTTGTTGAAAAAATGTTTTTTTTTTTTTGTTTTATTTGTTTGTTTTTTATCCCAGAAATGTTTTGGTACTTTTGTCAATCATTTGTCCAAATTGGTTTGAGTCTATTTTTGAACTTTCTATTCTGTTTCATTGCTTTCTTTACCTTTGTGCCAATTCCAAACTTCTGATTACTGTGACTTTATGCTAAGTAGAATATATTCTGTATAGTATATATTCTATGTTATATACTATACTATATATTCTTTAGAATATATATAGTATGTTCTATATAGTATACTAAGTAAAATATATCCTCCAAAGTTTATTTTTAAGCAGTTTTATCTAGTTTAGGTTTTGTTTTTGTTTTGTTTTAATTTCCACGTGAATTGAGTTGTCTTGTAAAGTACTACCAAAATGCCTGGGTGAAACTTGACTGGAATTGTATTGAATTCATAGCTCTACAGAGAAATCTCAGGAAGAATTAACAACAGTATTCTGACCAATGGTTACCTTATATCTGTCTACTTACTACTTTTTAATTTTCTCAGCAATATTTTATAGTTTTGAGAGTACAAGTCTTACACAATTTTGTTAGAGTTATCACCACATATTTTGTATTTTAAATACCATTTTAAGTCACATCGTTTTCTTTATTTCAACTTCTGATCAACTATTGCTGAATAATAAAATGTGGTTGATTATTTGTATTGGTCTTGTGTCTTTCATCATCATTAAATTCAGTTATTAGTCTTAGGGGCTTTTGTGCAGATTTTGTTGGATGGATGATCATGAATTCTACAAATAAGAACAGTTTACTTTCTCCTTTTTAATTTCTTGCCCAATTGGACCATCTAGAATTGTCAGTACAATGTTGAATATATGTGCTGAGAATGGGCATCCTTAAGCTTTTAGGAGGAAAAAATTGAGTCCTTCACAATTAGACATGATGATATCTGTAGGATCTTTTACTGATGTGTTTTATCAAGAGGAGGAAATTCCCTTCTTTTTTCATATCTCAAGAACATTTTATACAGAATGGACATTGATTTTTTTATTTCATGTACTGTGATGTCAATTTTTTTTTTAGTCTGTTTATATGGCAAATCAAATCAATTTGTTGATTTTTAAAATGTTAAACTAACCTTGCAATCCTGAATTAAACTAATTGGTCATGATGTGCTTTCTTTCTTTCTTTTTCTTTTTTTCTTCATGTAGTTGCCCTTGAGTTAAAGTTTTCTTAAGTATTTTTAAGAAAAAGTATTTTAAGTATTTAAGTAAGGTAAAGTTTTCTTAAGTATTTTTGCATCTATATTAAGAAGTATAATGTAGTTGCCTTTTCTTGCAATGTTTGTGTCTCGTGTTGGTATTATAGCAATGAGGGTACCATATAATGAGTTGGATAGTTTTATATCATCATCAGTTTTCTGGAAATGTTTGTAGAATTTCATAATTAAGATTTGGGGCTGGAATTTTTTTTTTTAATTTATTTATTTTTTTATTTCCAGCATAACAGTATTCATTATTTTTGCACCACACCCCGTGCTCCATGCAATCCGTGCCCTCTATAATACCCACCACCTGGTACCCCAACCTCCCACCCCCCGTCCCTTCAAAACCCTCAGATTGTTTTTCAGAGTCCATAGTCTCTCATGGTTCACCTCCCCTTCCAATTTCCCCCAACTCCCTTCTCCACTCTAAGTCCCCATGTCCTCCATGCTATTTGTTATGCTCCACAAATAAGTGAAACCATATGATAATTGACTCTCTCTGCTTGACTTATTTCACTCAGCATAATCTCTTCCAGTCCCGTCCATGTTGCTACAAAAGTTGGGTATTCATCCTTTCTGATGGAGGCATAATACTCTATCCCCAGGGGTACATGTCTGTGAATCACCAGGTTTACACACTTCACAGCACTCACCAAAGCACATACCCTCCCCAATGTCCATAATCCCACCCCCTTCTCCCAAACCCCCTCCCCCCAGCAACCCTCAGTTTGTTTTGTGAGATTAAAAGTCACTTATGGTTTGTCTCCCTCCCAATCCCATCTTGTTTCATTTATTCTTCTCCTACCCACTTAAGCCCCCATGTTGCATCACCACTTCCTCATATCAAGGAGATCATATGATAGTTGTCTTTCTCTGCTTGACTTATTTCGCTAAGCATGATACGCTCTAGTTCCATCCATGTTGTCGCAAATGGCAAGATTTCATTTCTTTTGATGGCTGCATAGTATTCCATTGTGTATATATACCACATCTTCTTGATCCATTCATCTGTTGATGGACATCTAGGTTCTTTCCATAGTTTGGCTATTGTGGACATTGCTGCTATAAACATTCGGGTGCATGTGCCCCTTTGGATCACTACGTTTGTATCCTTAGGGTAAATACCCAATAGTGCAATTGCTGGGTCATAGGGCAGTTCTATTTTCAACATTTTGAGGAACCTCCATGCTGTTTTCCAGAGTGGCTGCACCAGCTTGCATTCCCACCAACAGTGTAGGAGGGTTCCCCTTTCTCCGCATCCTCGCCAGCATCTGTCATTTCCTGACTTGTTGATTTTAGCCATTCTGACTGGTGTGAGGTGATATCTCATTGTGGTTTTGATTTGTATTTCCCTGATGCCGAGTGATATGGAGCACTTTTTCATGTGTCTGTTGGCCATCTGGATGTCTTCTTTGCAGAAATGTCTGTTCATGTCCTCTGCCCATTTCTTGATTGGATTATTTGTTCTTTGGGTGTTGAGTTTGCTAAGTTCTTTATAGATTCTGGACACTAGTCCTTTATCTGATATGTCATTTGCAAATATCTTCTCCCATTCTGTCAGTTGTCTTTTGATTTTGTTAACTGTTTCCTTTGCTGTGCAAAAGCTTTTGATCTTGATGAAATCCCAATAGTTCATTTTTGCCCTTGCTTCCCTTGCCTTTTGCGTTGATCCTAGGAAGATGTTGCTGCGGTTGAGGTCAAAGAGGTTGCTGCCTGTGTTCTCCTCAAGGATTGTGATGGATTCCTTTCGCACATTGAGGTCCTTCATCCATTTTGAGTCTATTTTTGTGTGTGGTGTAAGGAAATGGTCCAATTTCATTTTTCTGCATGTGGCTGTCCAATTTTCCCAGCACCATTTATTGAAGAGGCTGTCTTTTTGCCATTGGACATTCTTTCCTGCTTTGTCGAAGATTAGTTGACCATAGAGTTGAGGGTCTATTTCTGGGCTCTCTATTCTGTTCCATTGATCTATGTGTCTGTTTTTGTGCCAGTACCATGCTGTCTTGATGACGACAGCTTTGTAATAGAGCTTGAAGTCCGGAATTGTGATGCCACCAACGTTGGCTTTCTTTTTCAATATCCCTTTGGCTATTCGAGGTCTTTTCTGGTTCCATATAAATTTTAGCATTATTTGTTCCATTTCTTTGAAAAAGATGGATGGTACTTTGATAGGAATTGCATTAAATGTGTAGATTGCTTTAGGTAGCATAGACATTTTCACAATATTTATTCTTCCAATCCAGGAGCATGGAACATTTTTCCATTTCTTTGTGTCTTCCTCAATTTCTTTCATGAGTACTTTATAGTTTTCTGAGTATAGATTCTGTGTCTCTTTGGTTAGGTTTATTCCTAGGTATCTTATGGTTTTGGGTGCAATTGTAAATGGGATTGACTCCTTAATTTCTCTTTCTTCTGTCTTGCTGTTGGTGTAGAGAAATGCAACTGATTTCTGTGCATTGATTTTATATCCTGACACTTTACTGAATTCCTGTACAAGTTCTAGCAGTTTTGGAGTGGAGTCTTTTGGGTTTTCCACATATAGTATCATATCATCTGCGAAGAGTGATAATTTGACTTCTTCTTTGCCGATTTGGATGCCTTTAATTTCCTTTTGTTGTCTGATTGCTGAGGCTAGGACCTCTAGTACTATGTTGAATAGCAGTGGTGATAATGGACATCCCTGCCGTGTTCCTGACCTTAGCGGAAAAGCTTTCAGTTTTTCTCCATTGAGAATGATATTTGCGGTGGGTTTTTCATAGATGGCTTTGATGATATTGAGGTATGTGCCCTCTATCCCTACACTTTGAAGAGTTTTGATCAGGAAGGGATGCTGTACTTTGTCAAATGCTTTTTCAGCATCTATTGAGAGTATCATATGGTTCTTGTTCTTTCTTTGATTGATGTGTTGTATCACATTGACTGATTTGCGGATGTTGAACCAACCTTGCAGCCCTGGAATAAATCCCACTTGGTCGTGGTGAATAATCTTTTTAATGTACTGTTGAATCCTATTGGCTAGTATTTTGTTGAGTATTTTCGCATCTGTGTTCATCAAGGATATCGGTCTATAGCTCTCTTTTTGGTGGGATCCTTGTCTGGTTTTGGGATCAAGGTGATGCTGGCCTCATAAAATGAGTTTGGAAGTTTTCCTTCCATTTCTATTTTTTGGAACAGTTTCAGGAGAATAGGAATTAGTTCTTCTTTAAATGTTTGGTAGAATTCCCCCGGGAAGCCGTCTGGCCCTGGGCTTTTGTTTGTTTGGAGATTTTTAATGACTGTTTCAATCTCCTTACTGGTTATGGGTCTGTTCAGGCTTTCTATTTCTTCCTGGTTCAGTTGTGGTAGTTTATATGTTTCTAGGAATGCATCCATTTCTTCCAGATTGTCAAATTTATTGGCGTAGAGTTGCTCATAGTATGTTCTTATAATAGTTTGTATTTCTTTGGTGTTAGTTGTGATCTCTCCTCTTTCATTCATGATTTTATTTATTTGGGTCCTTTCTCTTTTCTTTTTGATAAGTCGGGCCAGGGGTTTATCAATTTTATTAATTCTTTCAAAGAACCAGCTCCTAGTTTTGTTGATTTGTTCTATTGTTTTTTTGGTTTCTATTTCATTGATTTCTGCTCTGATCTTTATGATTTCTCTTCTCCTGCTGGGCTTAGGGTTTCTTTCTTGTTCTTTCTCCAGCTCCTTTAGGTGTAGGGTTAGGTTGTGTACCTGAGACCTTTCTTGTTTCTTGAGAAAGGCTTGTACCGCTATATATTTTCCTCTCAGGACTGCCTTTGTTGTGTCCCACAGATTTTGAACCGTTGTATTTTCATTATCATTTGTTTCCATGATTTTTTTCAATTCTTCTTTAATTTCCCGGTTGACCCATTCATTCTTTAGAAGGATGCTGTTTAGTCTCCATGTATTTGGGTTCTTTCCAAACTTCCTTTTGTGGTTGAGTTCTAGCTTTAGAGCATTGTGGTCTGAAAATATGCAGGGAATGATCCCAATCTTTTGATACCGGTTGAGTCCTGATTTAGGACCGAGGATGTGATCTATTCTGGAGAATGTTCCATGTGCACTAGAGAAGAATGTGTATTCTGTTGCTTTGGGATGAAATATTCTGAATATATCTGTGATGTCCATCTGGTCCAGTGTGTCGTTTAAGGCCTTTATTTCCTTGCTGATCTTTTGCTTGGATGATCTGTCCATTTCAGTGAGGGGAGTGTTAAAGTCCCCTACTATTATTGTATTATTGTTGATGTGTTTCTTTGATTTTGTTATTAATTGGTTTATATAGTTGGCTGCTCCCACGTTGGGGGCATAGATATTTAAAATTGTTAAATCTTCTTGTTGGACAGACCCTTTGAGTATGATATAGTGTCCTTCCTCATCTCTTATTATAGTCTTTGGCTTAAAATCTAATTGATCTGATATAAGGATTGCCACTCCTGCTTTCTTCTGATGTCCATTAGCATGGTAAATTCTTTTCCACCCCCTCACTTTAAATCTGGAGGTGTCTTCGGGCTTAAAATGAGTTTCTTGGAGGCAACATATAGATGGGTTTTGTTTTTTTATCCATTCTGATACCCTGTGTCTTTTGACAGGGGCATTTAGCCCATTAACATTCAGGGTAACTATTGAGAGATATGAATTTAGTGCCATTGTAAGTTGACTGTTAGTTGACTGTTACTGTATATGGTCTCTGTTCCTTTCTGATCTACCACTTGTAGGCTCTCTCTTTGCTTAGAGGACCCCTTTCAATATTTCCTGTAGAGCTGGTTTGGTATTTGCAAATTCTTTCAGTTTTTGTTTGTCCTGGAAGCTTTTAATCTCTCCTTCTATTTTCAATGATAGCCTAGCTGGATATAGTATTCTTGGCTGCATGTTTTTCTCATTTAGTGCTCTGAAAATATCATGCCAGCTCTTTCTAGCCTGCCAGGTCTCTGTGGATAAGTCAGCTGCCAATCTAATATTTTTACCATTGTATGTTACAGACTTCTTTTCCCGGGCTGCTTTCAGGATTTTCTCTTTGTCACTGAGGCTTGTAAATTTTACTATTAGGTGACGGGGTGTGGGCCTATTCCTATTGATTTTGAGGGGCGTTCTCTGAACCTCCTGAATTTTGATGCTCGTTCCCTTTGCCATATTGGGGAAATTCTCCCCAATAATTCTCTCCAGTATACCTTCTGCTCCCCTCTCTCTTTCTTCTTCTTCTGGAATCCCAATTATTCTAATGTTGTTTCGTCTTATGGTGTCACTTATCTCTCGAATTCTCCCCTCGTGGTCCAGTAGCTGTTTGTCCCTCTTTTGCTCAGCTTCTTTATTCTCTGTCATTTGGTCTTCTATATCACTAATTCTTTCTTCTGCCTCATTTATCCTAGCAGTGAGAGCCTCCATTTTTGATTGCACTTCATTAATAGCTTTTTTTATTTCAACTTAGTTAGATTTTAGTTCTTTTATTTCTCCAGAAAGGGCTTTTATATCTCTCGAGAGGGTTTCTCTAATATCTTCCATGCCTTTTTCGAGCCCGGCTAGAACCTTGAGAATTGTCATTCTGAACTCTAGATCTGACATATTACCAATGTCTGTATTGATTAGGTCCCTAGCCTTCGGTACTGCCTCTTGTTCTTTTTTTTGTGTTGAATTTTTCCGTCTTGTCATTTTGTCCAGATAAGAGTATATGAAGGGGCAAGTAAAATACTAAAAGGGTGGCAACAACCCCAGGAAAAAATGCTTTAACCAAATTAGAAGAGATCCAAAATCGTGAGGGGGGAGAAAGGGGATAAAAAGAGGTTCAAAAAGGAAGAAAGAGGAAAAAAAAGAAAAAAGAAAAGAAAAAAAAAAGAAAAAGAAAAAAGAAAAGAAAAGAATTTAAAAAAAAAGGAAAACACCTAAGAAAAATGTAAAAAAGAAAATATATATATATTAGATAAACTAGTAAAAAATCGTTAAAAAAGAAAAAGGTAACAGTTAAAAAAAAAAAAATTTTTTACCCGAAGGCGAGAAAAAAAAAAAAAATGAAAAAGAAAAAAATTAAATTAACTGCAAGACTAAAAAAAATCACAGGGAAAAAGCCATGAGTTCCGTGCTTGGCTTTCTCCTCCTCTGGAATTCTGCTGCTCTCCTTGGTATTGAAACCGCACTCTTTCGTAGGTGAACTTGGTCTCGGCTGGATTTCTTGTTGATCTTCTGGGGGAGGGGCCTGTTGTAGTGATTCTCAAGTGTCTTTGCCCCAGGCGGAATTACACCGCCCTTACCCGGGGCCGGGGTGAGTATCCGCTCGAGTTTGCTTTCAGGAGCTTTTGTTCCCTGAGCGCTTTCCGTAGAGTTCCGGAGGACGGGAATACAAATGGCGGCCTCCTGGTCTCCGGCCTGGAGGAGCCGAGAGCCCAGGGCCGCACTCCTCAGTGCGCCCTCAGAGAACAGCGCCCAGTTACTCCCGTCTGCCTGACCTCCGGCCGCGCTCCGAGCTCTCCGAGCCTGCGACCAGTTCAAGGTAACACCGAGCTGTGAGCTTACTGTCGGCTCTGTCTCTGTAGCCGGCTTTCCCGTTCCAATACCCGCAAGCTCTGCGACACTCAGACACCCCTGATCCTTCTGTGACCCTGCGGGACCTGAGGCCACGCTGAACCCGCGTGGGCTTCGCCCCGGTTTAGCCTCTGGAGCGATGTCCCTCAGCGGAACAGACTTTTAAAAGTCCTGATTTTGTGCACCGTTGCTCCGCCGCTTGCCGGGAGCCGGCCCCCTCCCCCCGGGGTCTATCTTCCCGTCGCTTTGGATTCACTTCTCCGCCGGTCCTACCTTTCAGAAAGTGGTTGTTTTTCTGTTTCCAGAATTGCTGTTCTTCTTCTCTTCGATCTGCCGATGGATTTTCAGGTGTTTGCAATCTTTAGATAAGCTATCTAGCTGATCTCCGGCTAGCTGAAGCAGTGTGAGCCTGCTACTTCTCCGCCATCTTGACTCCTCCCCCCTGGGGCTGGAATTTAATTTGTGGAAATATTTTTAACTATAAACTTCATTCATTTGTGGTAGATACAGAGTTATTATGTTGGTCATTTCAAGACTATAACCATATCAAGGTTGTATCCATTTCATTATCTCCTAAAATTGTTCATAATTTTCATTATCCTCTTAATATGTGCATAATCTGTGATCATACCACCTCTTCTATTCCTTATAGAGATAATTGTTTTCCTTTATTTTTTTTCCTGATTAGTCTGGCCAGTAATTATTGGTCTTATTAGATATCATGCAGATAGTCTCATTTTATTATTGCTTTTAAAACCTAATCTGATGTTTTCCATTTTTTGTAAACATATTTTGTATGACTTCAATTTTGAAAAATTTGTTAAGGTGTATTTAATGGCCCAAAATGTGATTTATCTTTGTGAATGTTTGATGTGAGCTTGGAAAGATTGGCCTTTTCGCTGTGTGAGATATCTTTAAATGTTTATTAGATTATGTTGGTTGATGGTGTTGTATGATATGTTGTTTGCATGATATGTTTTCTCATATATTTTACTTTTAACCTACCTATGCTATATCTTTATATTTGATATGATTTTCTTAAAGACAGCGTATAGTTGGATCATTTTAAAAAATCTACTCCAGATATCTTTAATTGGCATCTTAATTGAAGGCAATTATTGATATATTAGGGATTATTTCACCATTTTATTATTTGTTTCTGTTCCACCTGTTTTATCAAAACACTTCTGTGATAACTGTTTTAAAATCTTTGTCAGAAGAGTGCCTGGGTGGCTCAGTGGGTTAAGCCTCTGCCTTTGACCCAGGTCATGATCTCAGGGTGTTGGGATGGAGCCCTGCCTCAGGCTCTCTGCTCAGCAGGGAGCCTGCTTCCTCCTCTCTCTGCCTGCCTCTCTGCCTACTTGTGATCTCTTTGTCTAATAAATAAATAAAAATCTTTTTAAAAAAATCTTTGTCACAGAAGGGCACTTCAGTGGCTCAGTCAGTTAAGCCTCGGCCTTCAGCTCAGGTCATGATCCCAGGGTCCTCGGATTGAACACTGCATGGGGTTCTCTGCTCAGCCTGGAGTCTGATTCTCCCTTTTCCTTTGCCCCTCTGCACCACTTATGTTCTCTCTCTCTCTCTCTCAAATAAAGCCTAAAAAAAAAAAAAAAAAGTCTTTGTCAGAGAATCCCAACATCTGAATCCTCTTGTATCTGATAGTTTTGATGATATATGATAGTATCAATCAGGTATAAATCATGACTGTTATCTGATTGGTTGATAAGGTACCAATCAGTAGTTGGTGTCTGTTGATTATCTTACTTTATTGAAATTGTGATTTTCCTTGTCTGTGGTATAGTGAGTGATTTCAATTGCATTTTTATTTATTTATTTATTTGAGAGAGGGAGAGAAAGCACAAGTGGGTGAAGAGTAGAGGGAGAAGCAGATTCCCCACTAAACAGGGAGCCTGATGCGGGACTGGATCCCGGACTCCAGGATCATGCCCTGAGTTGAAGGCATGGGTAACGGACTGAGCCACCCAGGTGCCCCTTCAATGGCATCTTATTTTGAGTATTATATTCTGAGAATCTACATTTCTTTTTTTTTTTTTTTTGGCAAGCAGTCACATTCTTTAGGTTTAAGGCACATAAGTTTAGTCACTCTTCAATAAGCTGTGGTTCTGACAATTAGTTTTCAGAGCCCTTGCAGTACTGTTCTGGTCTGCCCCATTTGTTTGACACCAGGAGACTACTCTGAGAATGTAAGTGCTATTCTACACAGTAGTTCAGTTTTCAAGCTTTTCAGTATGTTGATTCTTGTCACTTTCACTTGTAGGTCAGACAGGGATCTGCCCAAGACTTCCTTTGCATGTTTAAAGAATCACTTTCTTTAATTTCCTCCTTTCTGGGATCCTATTTCCAATGTTTTGTTGGGGTAAGGATGGTTGCCTCTTGTCATCTCCGCTGTAACTGGAAATCTGGACTCCCTACACAGCCTCTGCTGCACCAGAGAGGAAGAGGAATGTTGTTTGGGCCCCTTGACACCATTGCCCTCTGTTGACACTACAGTGGGGTGGAAGGGTGATTATCTGCTCTATTTGGCTGGAGTTGGATATATATTGTTAAAAAGCTTTTGGTAATGCAAGACTTCCCCTTTCTCAGTTCTTTGCCTGGAGAGAACAGGTGTTCCTTGGAACTCTTTTTTTTATTTGTGCCACCTGATGGTTCACAGTTGCAGGGATTTCTACCAGCCAACCCATTAGATAATCAAAAACCGAAAATGCTGGGATTTGCTCCTGAAGTCTTCAAGTTCCTAGTCAGTCCAACTTTTTCTCCCCAGTTTTCAGAATCCTCTTTCATGCCCTCAAATTATCTGTGGTACTATGTTGTCACTTAGTGAGGAGAAGCAGGAAAAAGATTTACAGTATCTTGTCACTAACATAGATATTTTCTTAAAGATTTTATTTATTTATTTATTTGACAGATCAGAAGTAGCAGAGAGGCAGGCAGAGAGAGAGTGGGGGAAGCAGGCTCCCTGCTGAGCAGAGAGCCAGATGCAGGGCTTGATCCCAGTACCCTGGGATCATGACCTGAGCCGAAGGCAGAGGCTTTAACCCACTGAGCCACCGAGGTGTCCCATAGATTTTTTTTAAAATCAAGTACATATCAAGTATTTATTATATGGAATTGTCTAGCTGTGGAGTCACTTTGTGAAATAATATTTAATTATTTATATGGGAATGGAAGAAATTATTAGTGTTTGTATGCTCATTCCTTCTAACCTTTGTCCACCAGTGTAAGTAGAATAAGTACTGTGGCAGGGCTATGTTTCCTAATTCAGAAATCATCATTCAATTACTCTAGGACTTTAAGAAAATTATTTAGCTTCTCATTCTCAGTTTAATTTCCAAAAGAAAAACAGAAATGACATTATTTTGTATTCCTCAACATTTTCTGCGTCTCTTATACTTTTTCTCAGCCAATCAGAAGAGCTACATGCTCCTTGCTTTAGAGATGATTTAATCTAATTTAGTCCAATAAGGCATAGGAGGTTGTCTTCAAATCTTTTGCTCAAGGCTTCTGAGAAAGAAAAGCCAGTCTTTTTCAGGCTGGATGTGATCAAAGAACATGTGAACCCAGCTGCCTCTTTCAATCATTTTGCAATCAAGAGGCGAACCAGACCTAGGAAAAAATCTATACCATGAACAAAAAATGGAAAGAACATAAGACTATCAAGAACCTCGATGAAGTACTGCATTAAATAACTCAAAGCCAGTCCCTTTCTTGCAATCTTCAAATGTGATATGCTATTTTTTGAAATTTTTAAAGATTTTATTTTTTTGAGAGAGAGCAGGAGAGATCACAGAGGGAGAGGAAGAGAAAGAAGCAGATTCACCACTGAGCAGGGAGCCAGATGTGGGGCTCAATTCCAGGACCCCAAGATCATGACCTGAGCTGAAGACAGATGCTTAACCAACTGAGCCACCCAGGCATCCCTACTTTTTAAAATGAGTGCATTTGTAGTTGAGTGGTATAACTTGAAATATCCTAACTAATGTAGAAAAAATAATAATCCTGCCTTATAGTATGGTGAAAATTAAATGAAAGAATGAATGTTGGGACCCATGGGTGGCTCAGTGGGTTAAGCTTCTGCCTTCGGCCTAGGTCATGATCTTAGGGTCTTGGGATCAAGCTCTGCATTGGACTCTCTGCTCAGTGGGATCCCCTCTCTCTCTCTCTCTCTCTTTTTTCTCTCTGCCTGCCTCTCTGCCTACTTGTGATCTCTATTTCAAATAAATAAATAAAATCTTTAAAAAATAAAATAAAAAAAAGAAAGAATGAATGTTGAATGCAGAGTACAACTTCAGGCACATAGAAGGAGTTCAATAACTGACATTGATTATTTTAGATGTTTTGGAGATTGAGATTGGGGTGAAGGAGTTTAATCCTTTATAGAACATGACAATTCAAGTTTTTGGAAAGAAGAGTATATTACTATAATAACTATTCCCTTTCTTTGTACTATCAATAAAACATGAATTTGCCTATTTGATTATTAAACCTGACAGGTACAGCTTAAACTATTCTAAGATAGAGACCTCCCAATTCCATGGTTTCATTTCAAACTATTTTTTTTTATTGCTTTTGAGGTTCACTGAAAGCCTCTTAACTCATAATTTTTTAGTTGAGGATAGTATTTCCTCATCTGGGAATTGTTACTTCCAAAGCTGATCCTATTGAGAAACTATAGAAAACTTAAAAAAATTTTAATTATAGAAAACACAGTAAATGTATACGTTGTGTGTATTTTCATATTCGGGTTACATGATCTAAAATGAAACATATTAATAAACCTGGATGCACCAAAAATATTTTAATATATACAACTAGATTCATACACTCTGTTTCTTTGGATATAGTTTGCTCATAAATACTTCTACTTTACCAGATACAGACAATATATTGTTAAAAGTTCATGTAACGTTTCTATGTTTTTCTTACATCTTTCTTATGATGAGACGTTAAGACAATGGCTGGGTCCAGAGATATAACTGAATTTGCAATGAGCCAAGATTGTCAAAGTTACCACAATCATTGGTTCTAGAATTTCTAAAACATTTTAATTCAGAATTTTAATGTCTCTGAATGTAACTTTTTGAAGTCTCTATTACCATCCTACATATGACCCATACATTTATACATTCGTATAAGCAACTCTAAGACTTAATCAGTACTTGTTGAATATGTTGATTTCCTAAGGCAAAAATTACTTTTAGAACAAAAAATTATTGAAGTTTAAAATGTTACTTAAAGAAGATGCAAACATTAAAATTATCATGGCCTTAAATTATGCTTTCATTTAGTTGTACAGGACTAATTTTGTATTTCTACTCTAACAAGATTGTTAAGATCGAACCAATTGTCCTTCTGGGTTTGATTCCTAGGTTATGATGTGATGCAAGAAGATATTAAAATTTGGAGATATATGGCTACTAAAAGTGTAGAAATGAATGTTATCTTTTTAATGTCATCAATGTTATTGTTTTCACTATTTCCCATTTTGGCTTGCAAAATTCTATTAAAATATTTTTAGAACATCTAGAGGTATGAATGTAGTCAAATTCTATCTTCAAGAACTCAGGTGTCATATCATATGAAGAACATCTGCTAAACCAGCTGTTGTCACCATTTACATTCAAGCTGTTGCCAAGAAGCATTTTCCCCCAACCGTTTTATTTGTTCATTTGGGGAGAATAATCTAAGACTCAGTGCCAAGGCTAGATGTGCTTATTATGGTGAAGAGTGATTTGGTGGGCCTCAAGTGGGCCGTCATATCTTTGCAGATCAAATGGTCTGAATTGCTGCCAGGACATATTGGAGTGTGGTTGATAGAAATAGTGAATGGCACTGTTAACAGTGATGGTGAAATATTTTGCTTTAGTGAAGGTGATTGCGAACTCTGCACTGAGACCTGCTGTAAGTGTAGTCATTTAACCAGAACAAAGTACCTGTTATGCACTGGACTCAGGTAATAGAGCCAAGAGTCTGACCCGTGCTGTCAAAATGAATCGCAGGTTGAGCACGAGACTCAGTTAATTTTGGCAGTGTAAAGAAACACCCACATTATTTAGGTCAGCTGTCTGCATTTTCTTTTCTCTGGATAATTGCTAAACTCTACTTTCTATAAACAGAAGAAAAGATTTCAGATATGACAGTAGTTTGATTTAGTTGTAAAGATTAAATAGATGTTCAAATATCAATGAGAATTATCTGCAATTATTCAGCAAGAGAATGAGGTCAAAAACATAGAATTATTTCTCTTGTACTTTGTCTCACAAATATACTTCTAATTAGAGGAAAGCAGTGATTTGTATGGTTTTCATGTATATTTGCCGCAGGCAATCTCAAACCTCTGAATTGACCTGTCCATCAAGAGAAAAGAGAGCTGAACTAGATGTTAAACACAATATGCTCAACTTTTTCAACTGTGATACAGGCATGATTTCACCAAGGAGAAGAAAAATAGAAAGTGTTTTTTACAAATGCTTTTACATTGTGCTAGCTAGGGAGAAAAGAAGCCACACAATAAAATGACCTGTGTATCAATGATTTTGCAGAAATACCTATTTAAAATGTTTACATGGATATGTGTAGTTAAATGCCTTACTTCTTAAGACAAAGGAAATACATTTTGCACTCCCGTGTCTGTGTTTGTAAGATGTACCACGAGCACAAGTTTGCCCTTCCCTGGAATTAGGTCAGCTTCTCTGGAAGGGTTAGAAACACTGAGGCACATCCAGATGCTATGATTTAGACATATCAGAGAATACAAGGTTACTTGTGCTGGGTTTTAGTTTGGACAGAGAGCAACTTTAATTGTCTAGCGACTTTAATGTGAATATTGAATTATTTAAAAATTATAATACTTGATAAAAACCCTTCATAAAAGAACTGGTAAATTGCAAAATTTTATCCTCAAAGAGAACAGTGCCATCAAAGAGGCAGTACCTAATTCCTTGGAAATATTGGGTTAAGTCTTTACCTTCTCCATTTACAAGAATTGTCACTTGACCATGATCTGCTTTTCCTAGACAGCCTACCTTTCTGATGACACTGTCTCCTTCCTGTTACCCCCTTTTACACTTTTACTCATTAAATCATCCTCATTCTATCTCAAAACATGAAAACTTCTTGTCTTCAACTTGTCTGAGATTGGGTTTAGAAAGTTTTTAGATGTCCACTCAGGACTTTGGAATTATTTTGACGTGAAAGGAAACAATAAAAGAATTTTTTTGCCCAAGGATTAAGTAGGGAAATTCTGTCCTCAGACTTAATTACATCAGCTAGAATATATATGTTTTATATAGCAAAATCTGCCACAGAAAATTCAGCACATTTTTTCCAACTGGCTTCTAGAACTTTGGTAAGTTGTGTAAAGATAGACTAAGTGAGTGCCTGAATACTTCTCAGTAAGAACTAGTCATTTTGCAAAATGATGGGGAAGGGAGAGAAAAAGAGGATGTAGAAGGCATTAGCAAACTGTGCCTTGCCAAGTGTCTCAACTTGCCAAGAGAGTTCTTTGACCTGGCGAAATGAAATTTTCAGAAAATGGAAGGAGGCTGAGGAGCTTCTGTGAGATTTTCTACTCTGCCTGCCTCTTCCACCTAACACAGCAGTGGAGCTCCAAGTGAAAACCCCTGGGCATCAGGGAAAGATTTAGCTTCAGTTGGTGAGAAACAGGAGTTTGAGTGCCACAGTGATGTTTTAAGTCATTTTGACACAGTCAGTTTTTATGGTTCCCTCTTACTGCAAGCCCAAGATGAAAAGGGGCTCAGGGGATGGGGTCGGTAGCCTCGTACTAACAAATGTGTGTCCATATCAGCAGAAGAATATATGGATGCTTTGGGATGGCCTGGGCCCTTGTGTAGACAAAGTTAAAGCAGTCAGGCAAAAAGTCAATAATCAGAATTTCCCTAGAGCCCAAGAATTTCTTCCATATTTTTGAACCAGAGGAAAAGAATATGGGAAGATGGGATACAGAATGTATTTTCTATTTATCTGCACTTTAAAATTCTACTTTCTTTTTATGAGTATAAATAAGACCCTTTATTTTCTAGACATAGGAATATTGAAAGATACATTATATTCATTTAAATGCTAAAAGATGAATATGTCTTAAATTACGTGGATAATTTACATTAGTTATCTCCTGTATCTAAATAACTAACACTGGAAGTTCCCCCAAACAATTTGAAATGTCTCCAATTTTCTACTGTACTTCTAACTTCTTTTTGAATTTTTTTTTTTTTGACAGAGATCACAAGTAGGCAGAGAGGCAGGCAGAGAGAGAGGAGGAAGCAGGCTCCCCACTGAGCAGAGAGCCTGATGTGGGGCTCAATCCCAGGACCCTGGGACCATGACCTGAGCTGAAGGCAGAGGCTTTAACCCACTGAGCCACCCAGATGCCCCTCTTTTTGAAAAATTTTTAAATATAAGACAGATGAATCACTGAACTCTAGCTCTGAAACTAATAATAGACTATATGTTAATTAATTGAATTTAAATATTCTACTTCAATATATTGGGAAGTATCTATTATACCTATGTTTGAAATCCCCCTAATTTGAGCCAAAACACAGATTTAAGAAGTACAGGGCACTGGCTCTGAACAATGTATTTTTATTGGATTGTTTTCATGCCAGCCTTCATCACCACTACCATCGTCCCTGTTCTTTTTAAAGCTCAAGAGGCTAATCTACGGACACAGAAATAATTTCCCTCCACCATGGAGTGAGGTAGTATTGGCAAAATTTAAAGATATTTTAATATAAATATGTATTAGAGATATTGAGCAAAACCAGGGCATTGGTGAAAAATTTAACACAGAGTTTTTAGTTTTTTATGTCTTAAAGTATTTCGAAAGTCAGTTCAGCCAGATGTGATAGGTTGCCTATTAGGAGTAAGAAAAAGTAATTGGCAAGAATGATTTCATAAATATTTCCTTACACATGAAGTGTGCTGCTGCTACACTTTTAGGTAAAGAACACAGAAAAATGGCTGATTTGGGATCAGGGAGAGAGAGAAAATAGCAGTTTGTATTTGGGCATGTTGACTTTGCGTTACTTTGCATTATATAGAAGACTATCCAATAAATGGTTGCAAAAGTCATTTGGATAAATAGGTCTGAGGCTTTAAGGGAATGTCCTGAGCAGTGATATAACTCTAGAGTCCACTAGGGCTGGCGTTAATTGAGAAAAGGTACTAGTACTAAGACTTGAAGAACTTCCATAATTAATGTCTGATAACTGGAAGAAAGAGCCATTTAGAATGAGAGAGCAGGTATCCTGAGAGGTAAGACTTTCACCAAAAGATATCTTCATAGAAACCAAGAAGAGAAGGTGTTTCTGCCAAGGATGTCATCAGCAGTGTAAGAAGTTACTGAGGGCGGGGTGCCTGGGTGGGTCAGTGGGTTAAGCCTCTGCCTTTGGCTCAGGTCATGATCTCGGGGTCCTGGGATAGAGCCCCACATCGGGCTTTATGCTCAGTGGGGAGCCTGCTTCCCTCTCTCTCTCTCTCTCTGCCTGCCTCTCTGCCTACTTGTGATCTCTATCTGTCAAATAAATAAATAAATAAGATCTTAAAAAAAAAAAAAAAAAAAGAAGTTACTGAGGGCTTATGAGCAAGACTGAAAACCTGGCCTGAGTGTTTAGCAATACATAAGGCATTTGGTGACATCACCAAAATTAGCTTTGTGGAGTGATGGGACAGATGTTGTATTAATACTGGTTATGAAATATGAAGACTTGCATACAATGAAGGCAACTTTTTCAAGATTGTGGGCTCAAAATGGTCGTGTTGTAAAAAACGAAAATAAAGCAATAGCTAGAGAAAGATGAAGAATATGGAAGGAAGGGACATTTTTCCATTTCTCTTGTTTTTATGTGAGAAACTTGAAAAAACATAAAGTTTGATTTTATAAAATATCTCGTCAAGTCGCGCAAAGCATGTAAGAGAGGGAAAGATAACAAAGAATGTGAATTCCTGTAAGCTGGGAGGTGTGAATCCAAAACGGAAATGGGGGCAAAATCCAAGAAAGAGTTTTTGTTCTAATTATTATGATCTTGTATCTCAATCTTCAGCCTGAAGAAGCTTAGAGAAACATAAGGAAAACTTTATTTTTAGCGATGCTTTTTGCTTTTTTTTTTTTTTTCCTTATGTATTTCCCTGAGTTTAGATATTAAGTTCATGGAAGCATATTGGTTGCTAGAGAGGAAAGACCATGTCATTTCATCCAGTTGTTTTCAAATGCCAACACGGCAGTTTAGTCATCTGATGTCTGGTAAATTCCCCATCTCCGAGGCTGTTTTCTCATCTTAAAAGTAAGATAATTGTATCATGTTAGGGGCTTTAAGCCAAAGACAAATGAAATAATCAGATTCAATACTCAATAATGTTTCTTACATTGTATGCATTCAAGAAATCTTAATTTTTTTCTTCCTTTAGTTCGATGAAAAATTAAAATTTTAGTTTCAAGGTTGAGGTTAGAACATAAGCTGTATACATAGCCTTAAAGATGGCTTGTGTATTGCCTTGATAGTCATGAGGTCTACTACTGCAGGCTCCTTTCTCATTTTAGCAAAGGAGGAAACATCATCTTAGGTAATTGCACAGTCAATGAGGGGTCTTCTTCAATGGCCAACTCTATGAATCCCTCTTTCAGATAATGAATGACCAACCAAACAATGGTAGATCTACTGGAAAATGATAGATTTAGCTCTGTTTTTCCAATGTAAGTGTTCTCTCAATGCAAAGCTCACCCAGTAGGGCCTTTGCCCTGGCTTCCAAAACCATAGTGTTTAATGTTCAGAATTCAAGAAACCACACATGCTATATGTTCTGTGCCACTCACAGGACTTATTATGCTTTAAAAGTCTTTATCTTAATTATAATGATTTAGCTGGGTTTTAGAATGAAACTACCTGCATCTGATTGCAGTTTCAGGTACTACTATGTGCCCTTATACAAGTACCCTAAACTAATTTGTCTTCAGTTTCTTCATTGGTAGAATGGAGATAATAGTACAGAGTTATCTTTATGATTAAATCAGATAATATATTCAAAGCCCTTAGAGTTGTCTTTGGACAAACTCATTAAATATAAGCTAGCAATTTTCTTGGTATTCTGAAATCTCAACTCTTTCCTAAGTATATTAATTTTCATAGATTTTTATTTAAAAATTTTGGTTTGCTTTTACTGAAACCAAGCAAATATTTCAGTTTAGAAACATGGTGTGTTGTTAATATCCCTGATCCAGACTGCTTTCCAGATTAAGGAGCATAAAGTTTAGAGGATAAACCTGGAAATCCTTAAACTAGGACAGGAGTGAAGACTCCCTTCTTCTTTGCTGATGAATGAACAGAAAGGAGAAAAGAGAATTTAATTTTAAATACCTTACTCCTTATTTTTTATATCATATAAAAGAAATTTTAATAGTTCAGTACCACATATTTTTATATTTTGGAAAAATGAGTATGCATAGTAGTTTGGGATGAAGATCAATATTTTTTTTGTGTGTGAGATTAGCATTTAATTTTTTTTAATTTTTTATTTTTTATAAACATATATTTTTATCCCCAGGGGTACAGGTCTGTGAATCACCAGGTTTACACACTTCACAGCACTCACCAAAGCACATACCCTCCCCAATGTCCATAATCCCACCTCCTTCTCCCAAACCCCCTCCCCCCAGCAACCCTCAGTTTGTTTTGTGAGATTAAGAGTCACTTATGGTTTGTCTCCCTCCCAATCCCATCTTGTTTCATTTATTCTTCTCCTACCCACTTAAGCCCCCATGTTGCATCACCACTTCCTCATATCAGGGAGATCATATGATAGTTGTCTTTCTTTGCTTGACTTTAGGTCAATATTTTTTAAACATGCTTGGGAAATCTTAGAAACAAAATAGTCACTCTTGGTTATGAGATTTGTTTCAGGAAGGCTAAGAAACAGTGTGACACTTAGAAAATGCATGTTTATTTGGAAGAAAAGGCAAGGATGTGCATAGTCTTTAAGTGAAACTGTAGGGGAAAAAAGGATATTTTGAGAAGAAGAAAATAAGTTTTGAAAAATGGTTTGATATCTTGACAAGAATTAATGTTTGTTCTTTGGAGACGGAGATAATGAGCCCCATCTTCACTTATATTCTTCGTACTCAAAGCACAAGTGTTTATTTTCTGGAAATTTGAAGAAACCGTTTCCTGAATTTTCAACAAAAGAAAATGTCTCATAATTTACCACACACTTCTTCCAATGCAAAAGCAAGAAAGCACTTTAAAGAACAGAATGTTTGGAAAAATAGAGGTGGGTGAAATACACTGAAGCAGTTCTGGATTTTCCTAGGTCCCAAAATAAATTATCATTGCAACACAAAGTTGCACAAGTGAGGCATGTGGAATTTTGAATATTTTATAAACAATTATTCAGGCGGAGTCATAAAGAATAATTTATCTTTATTGTTCCCATCAACATCCCTGTAACTAAGCGAAATTAAACATGAATTATAGTTCATATTTTATTAGCATATTCTTCTCTCTTTAAGGTTTGGTTTTCCATTCTCTATTTATTTATTTTATTCCATTCAGTTCTCTGTATACTTATGTTTAGTTTAAAGATTGCTCTATATTTATTTCCTTGTACAACATGTCACCTGGGGAGAATATCTATCTATCTATCTCATCCATCATCTCAAGTAATGTTTGTAATTTAAATAAAAACTTGTGTAAATATTAGTAACCATTTTTTAGAGAAACAAAGATACTTAGTACCAAAGTTTTAATAACTTTTTTGTCATTGTTTATTTCTTGATCAACCTATACTAAAATTACATAAGATTATTTATGAAAGGCAATGTTTTTGTTTGAAAGATCAATAGGTATCTCTGTGGATCAGCATTTTCTAATAGATTTTCCTAATAAGTATATGTAAACAAAATGAGAATACATGAAGAAATAAATTCTGAAAATTCTTGGTGACATGACGGAAAATTAGATGCCTAAATACACAACTTCACTGAGGTCTTGGTCTCCTTATGTGCTGTATGAAATAGTCTACAAACATGCATGACCAAAGGATCTTTCTATACAGAGCCTTTTGTAGGACAGGTTTTGGAAGAAAATCGTTGTCAAGTCAAAAGCTCTCTCTTCACAGTTCCATATTTTAAAGTATGTAAAGTCATAGCACTGGTTTCCTCTTAAATATTAATCCGTGACTTTTGTGACATGGTTTTCTCATTTGTAAAATTAGGGGCTTGAGGTGATGAAATCTAAGATTCCTTTTTTAAAAAAAGATTATTTATTTTAGAGTGAGAGAGGGAGAGTGTGAGTGAGGGGAGGGGTAGAGGGAGAGAATCTTGAAGCAAACTCCTGGCTGAGCACAAACTCAGTAAAGAGCTTGATCTCATGGCCCATGACATCATGACCCATGAGATCCTGACCTGAGCTGAAACCAAGAGTTAGAGACTTAACCAACTAAGCCACCCAAGCACCTGGAAATCCAGATTTCTATGTCCTTCTTGTCACAGACATTTTATAATTATATAATTTTATATTACACATCATGATAAATTCATGCTTCAGTGTTCTAGATGAATAGTTCATTTTTCTCTGGTAAATTCCATTTTACAAGAAAAATTGTGAAAGTTACAATTTTTAATCCAAGGAAAACTAATAATAGTTTTCTACTCAGAAAGACAAATATAACCTTCATTCTGCCAAGATGTACCTCTCACCAAGATTTTGTTCCTCCATATTGCTTTATAGACTTATCCTACTGTAATACATGCCCATATGCAAAGTACTTAATCTGGAATGGAGCTAGAAAGCCTTTGACTCTATTTATTTACACTCTGCAATGGATATAGTAATGTGCCCAAATAAAAGGTTTATGCAGCCACGAGGAGAAAGTTATGCAGAAAGAGCACTAACGAGGCTTAACTGTTACTAAAGATAATTAATTTAACAACTTTGAGTCTTAAATTTCATTACTGAAAATGAGAAGATAAATCTCTATCTTTTCAGTCTTATAGTAGAGTGACTATACAGTTTATTACCCAAATCCAAACACTATTTATTTATACAGTGAAAGCAGCAATTTTATCCAATCTTAAGAAACTCATGAACTCTCTCTAATATTATGGCTCAGTCAGTAAAGCATGTGACTCTTGATTTCAGGGTTGTAAGTTTGAGCCTCATATTAGGTGTAGATAATAATTAAAAATAGTAAAAATTTAAAAATAAATAAATAAATGCACCAAGACCACCACAGTTAGATTTTTAACGTATCAGAGATTTTGTGTAAAAACAAGATCACAAATCTAAAAGTAAATTTTCTATAAGATGCCAAATTTGGATCCTTGATTTGTAAACTCTGATTTTCCAATAGTAAAATATACCCACCTAGGGATATAGGATACTTGTGTTTAATAATCAAAGCACAGTGTTCCCAGAACATACTAGAAGCAAGCACATAGATCATTGAAAAATGTCCAATTCCTTTTTTCCTTTTTTAATTCATAATCAGAACATTTACAAAAAACAACAAATATTTATAGACCTTTAATTTGATCCCAGAACTAATATAATACATTATTTTCAGCTTTGTAGGGTTGAAATGATACCCTGTTAACAAATACACCAATTTAGCAGGTATAATCAGGTCTGTTTTGGACTAACTGGAATGTATGGTTACTCTTACTAACAAGCTGGATCAAATGAAATAATGTGTAGCAGACAGTTGAAAGTCTGTAATTGTGTGAATACATGGTACAGTGAAATCTTACTATCTGGATGTGCTTTTGATGAAGAGAGAGAGAGAGAGTTGAGCTACTTTCAACTTATAAATGGACAAACAGGCTTATGACAGAGTTAATCATTACCCAGACTTGTAGTAAGAGGAAGCTGTGAGAGTAGAAGGTTGCAGGATTGCTGATTATTAGGTTAGGGCTCTGAGTGCTTTAATGGATGGCTAATTATTAGAGCTAACTGCCTGTGTGGTGATGGGAATACGAATGTTATTCCAAATATCAGGGAACTTGTCTCTGTCTTTGTACCGTAGTTGAGCAAACAAATTATATATTCATTACTTTTCAAGGTCTTTTTTTCTCAGAATAAGCAATATCTTAGAATTTATGGGTAGGTGCCCATTTCTAGAAACATTTAGGATATTTGTTATTCTACCTTTTATGGCTTTAAAAGAAAATATTTTATCCAGTATTAGCTTCTATTGGCCTGTAGTAGACATGTCTACAATAGATATATCCATATTGAAACAATGAAGAACAGCATAGTTGTCTTTTCAATTCAAACTGTCTGTAGTCTTTACTGAATTATGAGAAAAGTTAGGGGAGCTGGTCTAAATTACTATGCAAGATGAAATGTTAAATATTTGCTCTCCCATATTATATCCATGCATTCCCAAAACATTTGCCATAAACCTTATATTTTTTTAAACCTTATATTTGAAGTGAACTTACAAAACTCTCAAAGCTCTTTGACAGTATCCAAAGGGCATTCCAGACACATACATTTCTTCTGTTCTTCACATTCACTTAAACTTGTCGTCCAAACAAGAACTATTTATTGCATGGAGGTGAGTGCTGAGATTGCAGTGCTGAGATTGTAAAATCCATTTCGCCATTGTTTACTCTAGCAATCTAACCAAAGTCATTCTTCAACAAATCTCACTAGTCTAGATATGAACCGCAGCCCCTGCAGTAAGCTATTTATGATTAATTTATGCAGCTACTCAGTTCCATTTCCTATTAATAGTGTTTTTATCATATAACTGTATTCAAGGGCTTACCATTTTATCTGATGTATAAATGTGTTTAATACATTTGGCTGATGCAAGTTTTAATATATTTAATAAAGTGGTCTACAAACTTCATTATTAATGTGTACATTTCACAGATAAGTGAGACTGTACCTTCTATCTAGGTCATACGCTAAACAATTTATAACCATTTTTAATGTTTTATTTAGATGCCTTTGGAATGTAGACTGGAGGTTTTGAAATGAGCCCGAGGCAGGGTAGGTGGCATACTGATTCAGTGGGGGTACTTTTACTATTCTAATGGAGAGTCCCTGCACATAGGACTCCTTTTGAAGCCCGTATTTTAAGTAGATCTGTATATACTATGGGCCATTTTTTCATCTGAAATGAAAACATGGATAAAATGAGGGGGGTTGGGAGAAGGGGGTGGGATTATGGACATTGGGGAGGGTATGTGTTTTGGTGAGTGCTGTGAAGTGTGTAAACCTGGTGATTCACAGACCTGTACCCCTGGGGATAAAAATATATGTTTATAAAAAATAAAAAATTTAAAAAAAATAAAAAATAATCAAGTTTAGAATTTTTTTTCTTTCACCTCATTTAAGTTACAGTGGGTTTCTATGCTAACATTTTGAACATTTCTTGCTTTAGTATCAAATTTACTTTCCTAGCCCATGTTCTTGAGATGAGAACAGCTTCTGAGTTTATAGTTATTAAGAGGTAAGATCGGTGTAAGATTCTGACTATAATAAGTATATATTTAAGTATACATAAATACTAGTATTTCTATCATTAATTTAAAATGAAATAACTATTTCTCAGTTGCTCTTGCAGCACAGGACACGGTCTTAAAGGGCGCTAAAGCAGAAGAGAATATCCAGTATTTCCATACAGACACCATGTTAGCCAGAGGAAAGTTGGTGGCATCAGCTGTGTGTGAATCAGACCACAAATATGTCTGGGAAAAATAAAATAGAGAGGCCCTCAGCACCCTTCCTCCTTCCAAAGCCTGTTACTCTCACTGAAGGAGATTCCTGATTTCTCTGTACAGGTTATAGGAAAGTTAAAAAGAGCTGGAAAATAAAGCCTGCTTTAGGAGGCAGAGAAATTCTTAGTCTGTAGAAACATAGTTATGTTCATTACTCTTACCACTTTTTAATTATTTTTTAATTCCAAAAGTAGAAGTAATACAAGTTCATTTTACATTTTGAAAAAAAAAAAAAACAAACAAATATTTTAAAGAAAAGTGTTAAGTATCTCCCCCTCAGCTCTTTTTAATATTAATAGCTTCATGGTATCTCCCCAGGCCCTTATCCATACACATATATGGGGTTTATTGCTTTTCTTAAAAAAAAAAAAAAAAAAAAAAAGTGGTAATTACTTTGACTCTTAATTTCTGTATTTAAAATATAGCATGGTCATCTTTCCAAATTAAGATATATTTCTAACTAATTCTTTTTTTAATAACCACATTAACACCCTCAATATTATCATACCATAATAGATAAAACTATTTCTTCATTGAAAGGGATTCTGATTATTTTCAGTTGTTTTGCCATTATAGTTACATGCTGCAATATTCTGTTAGTACTGGTGCTTTTGTTTGAAAAGGTGAGATTTTCAAGAGTTGCTGGTAGAAGATTACATATATTTTTTATTAGTTTTAATGTGCAGTCATTGCATTTACAAGGTAGGCTCCCAGCATGGAATGTGGACACAAGACAGTCACCAACTTTGAGAAGAGTTTAATAAAGAGATCAATTATAAAGGAGCGGGTAGGATTTAGGGAGACTGTGAGCTATAGTTCAATCCACTAATGTTCATAACACTAATGAATTATCATTTCTAGACCAGGAGGCTCTAGAAGACAGAGGGGATGTGTGAAGATTGCCTTGAGGAGTTGCAACCTTCCTCAGGGATGTGGTCAGCCAGTCAAGATCCTGAGAAAAGGGAATTGGTAACATATATCCTGGGACCTCAGTCGCCTCCTTTTTCTCATCTTTATTGGCTGAATACAACTAGAAATTTAAGGATCAGACATCTAGGTAATTGAATCTTTATAGGTAAGTTTCCCAGGAACTCAAAGAAGGTGGAGAAAAGGGAAGGAGAATGAAGTGGAAAGTAGCCCCCTTAGCATTCCCTTCCATTCCCTGAATGTTGGTCCTTCCCTTGGTCCACATAAAACATTTGTGCTCCCACCTCAGAGACCATGAAAATCTCCTTAATACTTATCACTGTGAGGCTGGAATTCATAAACAAAATATGTCCATCATTTTGTCCAAATATGTTAGAGAAATTAATAGCTTTTCAGTCTCTGCACCTTAAAAATTTTTAAATTTGTCAGTCTGATGGAAAAAAATACAAATTTCATTTGAAATTGTTGTAATTACCTTTATTCTCTTGAGTAGAGCAAAGTTTCTATTTTTTATTGGTTATTTAGGTTTCCTTACCTATGAACTACTTATTCATATCCTTTGCCAACTTTTTCTACTATATCATTTGAAAGAATTCTTTGAATATTAAGTGTCTACTCATTCATTCACTCAATAAATATGCATTAAATACCCACTATGTGATGGGTTTTGTTCTAGGCAGTGGGGTCCAGTGAATAGAATAGACAAAAATGCCTGCCTTCCTAAAAGTCACATCCAGGAGTTCGAAGACAGTAAATAAATGAGTATAATATATGGTGTATTAGATGGTGAGACCTAATGCAGGAGAGAGAATGCCTAATGCAGAATGTCTGAGGAAATGAAATTTTAAGTGGGATATTAAAAAAATGCTCTTATGTAATGTAAGCGAAATCCCAAGTCCCAAGGATCTAAGATAGGGAGTGGTATTTATACCTTGGGAAGAACATTCCAAACAGAGAGAAGAGCAAGCCAGATTCCCTTTGGTGAGCATTTCTGATTGATGGTTAAACTGCATGGAAGTCTGTGTGGTGGGAACACAGCGAGAGTGGATGGGAAAGGTGGAAGATGAGGTCAAGTTGTTGTGTTGGAGGAAGACCGATCACAAAGGGCCAGGGTGTTGTTACAAAGATTTGTGTTTTATTCTCAGTGAAGTAGGAAGTCATTAGAAAGATCCAAGCTGAGGAGTGACAGGACCTAACTCATTTTAAAATATTTTTTTTAAGATTTTTATTTATTTATTTGACAGAGATTACAAGTAGGCAGAGGAGATAGGCAGAAAGAGAGGAGGAAGCAGGCTCCCTGTCTAGCAGAGAGCCCCCTGTGGGGATCAATCCCAGGACCCCAGGACCATGACCTGAGCCAAAGGCAGAGGCTTTAACCCAATAAACCACCGAGGCACCCTGAAACCTAACTCATTTTAAAACAATCACCCTGGCTGCCAAATTGATACTACAGTTTTGGCCAGATAGGGAAGAGCATTGGTGGTAAAGGCAGAACCAAAAGAGAATTTTGGAGACTATTTCAATAATCCAGGAAAAAGATGATAGTGGCTTGCATCAAGGTGTCTGTGGAGGATAAGAAAACTTGAATTCTGAAAATATTTTGAAGACATAAAATAAGGAGTTGTTGAAGTTTTTGATATTGCATTTAGAATTGTTTGTGTGTTTGAGGATGAGAGGTTAAGTTTGAGAAGCTTATTAAGGACAGGTTAAGTTTGAGATGCTTATTCCACATCCCAGTTGGGGTCATAGCTAGATATAGAAGCCTAGAGTACTTTGGAAGATAACCAGCAGGACATATTTTCCCTTTGCACCTGAAATATGCCCCGATTGGTTTTTCATAATCTTGCATTTGTATCTTGACATTTTTGCTATTCTTTCTGATGTTGTTGTTGCTATTTTCTGTCTCTGTTCCTTTCTGTGTTTTAAGTTTCAGATTTGCTTAGCAAAACCTCCAAAAGCACAAATTTATGAATGCAAATTTTTCTTTTAATCATATTTATGAGTAGAAAAAAGATATACTTATGACATTTACAAATCTTTTAATTTTGTATACTTTTCACTCTTAACCATAATTATAATTTAATAATTATATGATATAACACATAATACTATAATTTTAATTTAATGAAATACAATTTTTAAATGCGCTATATTTAAAAATATAAAGGAGGTAGTCTAGCTTTGTTGTCAGATGGCAACAAAGTAAAGAAATATAAACTATAAGTATATAAATATTAAATAATAAAGGCGGTAGTCTAGCTTTATTGCCAGATGGCAATAATAAAGTAAAAGGTTATTTTATTTTTCTAAAGATTTTACTTATTCATTTGAGAGAGAGGGAGAGATAGAGTACAAGCAAGAGGGGGGCAGAGCGAGAGGGAGAAGCAGACTCCCTGCTGACCCGGGAACCTGACATGGGGCTCGGTGCTAGGACCAGGGATCATGACCTGAGCCAAAGACAGTTTTCTAAAGGTGAACAATGTAGAGGAATATGAAAAAGGAAAAAGAAAGTTAAAGATCTTAAGTCCCAGGGCACCTGGGTGGCTCAGTGGGGTAAGCCTCTGCCTTCGGCTCAGGTCATGATCTCAGGGTCCTGGTATTGAGCCCCGCATTGATCTCTCTGCACAGCAGGGAGCCTGCTTCCCCATCTCTCTCTCCCTCTGCCTACTTGTGATCTCTGTCTGTCAAATAAATAAATAAGTAAATCTTAAAAAAAAAAAATCTTAAGTCCCTATTACTGACATTGTCTATAAAAAGGAGTCTGGTAAAGAAAATGTCTTTTTTTTTTTTTTTCCCAATATGTATGTATATAAGTAATTAAGCTTTTGGATTGTGTTCCCTACTCACACTTTTTTTTTCCTTTACCATTAAATGAAAAGTGCACTTTTTTCGCCCTCAGTAATGACCAATACCGTCCTCCTCAGTCCCCACTCATATATTATCATGTCTCTTTACATCTGAATATGGATAATCTTCACAAAGCCATATTTTTTACAAAGACTGTTATCAGTTATAGTAAGACAGATATTTTTATAGCATGGATCTTTCTATGATTTGTTTTTTTTTTTCAAAAAGACCTGGGCTTACATCATGTTTGCATCTAAGGAATATTGCTTTGTTCTGCTCAGTGATACAGAACACATTTAAGAAATACTAAGTTCATCTAATAACCAGTAATGAATTCTTGATGGCTAAGCAGACTTAAGACTTTTTTTTTTAAATTTAAACACATTGAATAAAAAAATAAAAAAAGAGGGAAAATATAGTAGTCACTAACACAATTTAGCATCTTCAACAAATTTTTTAAAACTTCCTTAATATCCCTAAAAATGAAAGCAAAAAGTCCAGTATCAATTATAACAAGGAGTCATATTTTTCCTATGGAAAAAATGGATAAAAATGAGCCTTAAATCTGCTTAACAATCGTGACTCTTAATCTCACAAAACAAACTGAGGGTTGCTGGGGGGAGGGAGGGGGTTTGGGAGAAGGGGGTGGGATTATGGACATTGGGGAGGGTATGTGCTTTGGTGAGTGCTGTGAAGTGTGTAAACCTGGTGATTCACAGACCTGTACCCCTGGGGATAAAAATATATGTTTATAAAAAATAAAAAATTATAAAAAAAAATCTGCTTAACAATCAACAATTCATTGGTATATTGAACTCCTTGATTTCTAATACCTACATATATACATTTACATTTAAAAACTTACTGAATTGTAATATTTGTCTTGTTTTTGTTCAATAGTGTCTTTGGTTTGAAGATATCAAGTCAGAGCTGATGAGGGTGTGCAATGAGCTAGTTCTGGAGAAGTATATAAAGATAGTTTGATGAAAACAGAGAATGAAACTGAACTAAGAACAACAAAGATCCATGGAAGAGTGGGAAAAGTAGGAAATGGAACAGGAGAATATGTGCATTTCTGAAGCTTAGAGGTGATTTTGAAGGAAAGGAAAATATGAGTCATGTGGTAATTGTCCACTCTTTGAGCCATCATTCCTTAGAGGTGCTATTTTCACTTCTAAGTTAAAGACTTAATTTGGAAGGCTCATAACAGAATTAAATGCATTTACAAAGTATTTAACAGCTTCATGGAAACTTACAAACACCGTCTATACACCTTACTCCACAGAGGAACCAGCTTAAAGAGGTTTTTAAGCAACTTGACCACAAGTTTGACTTTCAGTGTCATTTGAAACTAGTTTCGGATATAAGTGAATGAAATAGCGTATTGAAGAAAATAAAACATCAAAAGGAAGTATTTAAGCAAAAATTAAGCAGGATCTAATTATTTTTTCTCTTTAGATCAGCCATTAAAGGTCAACATGTGCGGGGCTTAAGTTAGTGAGAACAACCTGAACCAGCTGTCCTGGTGTTTATCTTTCGCAAGATACAGTAGAGCTACTGAGCACATGGAGACTTCTTGTTTGAAAAACATTTGAAATACATTTAATTTGTAAATCCAGACACACAGCAAAGTTTAGTCCACTTTGTTTCTGGCTTCATATCACTTCTTCTGAGAGCTGCTCTGTGTGCTATCAAATAAATAAACATTTCCCACTTGGGGCAGAGCTCTGAAGCCAGATTAGACCAAGGCCAAGTGGTATCGAATGATCATTTAAGAGTAAACAAGACTAGCATAATTTATCTCTTCAATTTGAAGAGTTTAAACATGATATTCACACAGTGATACTATCAGAAATACATCTCAACATTTCTCAGACTTTATCAACAGTGCATTTAGACAACAAGTAAAGAGTAGTAAGGAGTCCCTCAGTGGCTCCAATATTTTTACTCCAATAAAACCAGAGTTAGTGTTTATCTAGCTGCTTGTGTTTCAAGTTTTGCTTTGGTCCAAGTAACTTTAAAAGTTGGCTGATATTTTCTTCCATTATATGTCAGCATGACTACACTATAGAAAAAGAACAGTAGAAAAATCATTATGAATAATCTCTATAATTTTTACCAAGTTTATCATCGAGCCAAGGAGATAGGCTGAGTTGGGAATACAGATTCTAAACCAATAGATGGAATTACAGAACTGTCCTCTGCGGAATCCTACTAGGCAAAGGGATAATTCAAATTTAAGTTCATTTTTTAAAATTGAAAAGTTTGTTCCTCAGTCATATAAACCACAATGCTGCCAGTAGCCATATATGACTAGTGGTCACTGTATTGAACAGGGCAGATATAGAATATATCCATGAAATTAAGAAAATCCTAGTGGGCAGTATTGCTAGAATCATGAGTACATTGACCAAGGTTGTGTTCTTTACTCTGTTGTGTTTCTCTACTCTGCAATGTCTGCTTTGCTAGAGATGTGATTGATTCAGAGTGACTGGATCCTTTTCCTCACGCCTTCCTGAGCATTTCAAAATCATATCTGGTGCCAGGAATTTATCACCGATTCCAAATTTCTACTTTTCTGCCATATCCTAACTGGGAGATCATTGCATTTTGTGCTTACAGATGGTTAATTTTTTTATTCCATTAATTTAACTGTGTACCTTATAGAATTTTTTCGTAAGCCTGAAATGAAAGATTCAGCTTTTGCGTGCATATATTCATTTTGGCTCTAGAAACTTTGGAGATGTGTAGACTTGTATGATATTGCCAGTTATTGATTTTCTGGTTGTAGAAATTTTCTTAATGCATTGTTCTTTATCCAACTGTATATTGTTTAGTCTAAAATGGGTTATATAGAAATTGATTAATTTGGGGGCATCAATGCTCATTATGTATCTCAGTCACCAATTGTAGATATAGTTTTTTTCATTTTAAAAACTTTAACCAATGTTGAGATTGGTTTTCTTGAGAAATGCAAAAACAGTGTTTTCTTCCATTAGTGGAATGAAAGAGAAATGTTTTAATAGTCTAGCTTGAGTCTAAAAGGCGAAACATATGTTTGATATAAATTGTGAATCAACATCCTGCAAAAGATATATATTTTTAAAGACTTTATTTACTTTATTTACTTATTTGACAGAGAAAGAGAGACAGCAAGAGAGGGAATACAAGCAAGGGGGAGTGGGAGAGGGAAGAGCAGGTTTCCCTCTGAGTAGGGAGCCCAGTGTGGGGCTTGAGATCATGACCTGAGCTGAAGGCAGAGGCTTAACAACTGAGCAACCCAGATATCCCCCTGCAAAACATATTTGAGACTGACCCCTACCATGAAAAAAAAAGATATTATTGAATCTCAGGCTTAGGGAAATGAAGTTGTGCAATTAGTTATTATGATATAAACCTTGTGTTTTAGACATTTGCAGACTATTCATTTCTTTTCATGTTTGATTTTTAATACTTTCAATAATGCATTGATTTATATAAATTATGTTTCACAAATTATGACTTAGACATCCATATTAGCATAAATGACTATCTGATCAAAAACATGATAGATTGGAGTAAATAGATTTTTTAAATTAAGATGCTATTTTATGCATTCAGACCACATATCTCCATATATATGTTGTGATGAACTGTGAAAGCAATATTATTATGGTTTCTCCACAACTTCTTATTTTTATACCCTTTGCTAGTGCCATCTCATACTGACTCAGCCTGCATGTGAGACTTGCATTAGTTAATATTATAGTTCACAAACTTGAGTGAAACAGAGACTGTGAAAACCTCTTGTACATTTTTACTTTGTCTTCCCTCCATGTGGTTGCCATGGGAAATATCTGGGCTAGTCTGTCAAAATAATATGACAGATGCATAGAGGAGATTGTAATGACACATTTGAGTCCTTTCTAGACCCAGCGGCACCCAGCAGACCTAGCAGTTGACCAAAGACCCATAAGCAAGTCCAGCTGAGAAGAGTCCAGACAGGCCCTTAGCAGAATCACCCAGCTGACCCGTAGGCTCATCAGCAAAAAGGAACATTTGTTAGCATATGCCATGGAAATTTGTGGTTGTTTATTATGCAACATTATTATGGTACTAGATAAGTGATTCTGGCTAAAATCAGAGCAAAGCCAATCAATGTACACCATTGTCACATTTTACTGACATCCTATATTTCTCCTGAAATCCTTATCTCATATCATATAGAGTGGTGTTCTTTCTGCATGACTAGAAGTAATGGGTACTCGGGATTTGTTTCTATTCTCCAAAAAAAACTCCATTCCAGGAAATAATTCAAATTCCAGTAAAAATACTATTCACATTTGGTATTTAAATTTGGAGCTCTCTTTTTAAAAATACTAGAAATTCTGCTTTTCTTTTTTAAAAACTTAAAATTTAATTTTATATTTATTTGTATTTATATTTATTTTATTTTTATTTATGGAATTCACATTTATTTTATGTTTATTTAATTTTTATTTGGCATAGCCAGTGATAATTTTATGTATTTCTTCATATATATCATAAAATTAATTTCATAGTTTCAATGCTTTTCTAACTTTGTTTTATTTCTCAAACCCCTCAAACTCAATCTCAACTCCTCAACTTCACCTACATACTCCCTACTCATTTCCTACATGACTTTTCCATGTAATTCAAAAGTTCTACCAAAGAAAGTCATCTTTCTAATTCCCAAATCCATAGGATTCATGTGGGTTGGCTGTCCTCTATGTGATTCATCAGAGCTCTCCACTCCCTGGGTCAATTTCTCTTGTCTTTTTATCCCATGACAATATGGGGTCTTATTTTACCTTTATGATTATTGGTTCTCTATTTTCTTCTTTAATTAACCATTATTTATTTTCCTCCACCATTTTGTGCTTGGTTCTTTTTTCATTCCACCTGAACTCTCTATGTAATGTCATAGCTTCTTCTGACTTTAACTACCACCTATATCCTGATTATTCTTAAATCTAAATCTCCATCCCAGTGATGGGTTCTGAGCTCTCAACTGATCATTCAAGGACCAAAATGAAGTTTATATGTCCTTTCAACCCAACCCACTTCTTTATTTTTCCTACTTTAGTGAATGGCCTAACAGCTCAGACCCAAAGCAGAAACTCAGAAGGCATTGCAAACTCTCACCTCTCCTTTCTCATCCACACTCATGGAAGGAGCCCTGCAGCCCAGTGTATCTTGATATGCCTCTTCCTTACATGAGTTTCTACCTTAACTTTGCCCTAATAATTCTCACTTAAATTGTTTAAAGAGTTTCCCTCTATTTCTCTTCCTGCCATTTTGAGACTTTTCAAACTAACCTTGAAAATGTGCCAAATTTATCTCTCTAATATACATACCTGAGCATGCTATTCCACCTTAAATTTTCTCTGTGACTATCAAATACATGAAGTATAACATTCAAACTTTTATATTGCAATAAAAGAACAGTCAACTGAAATTTGAATAACACAACAAACTAAATATGCATATGCACGACTACTTTCTATTCTTCCATGACAAAGCCCAGGGTGTATATACATAAGGGTAAAGTGTGTGTGTGTGTGTGTGTGTGTGTGTGTGTGTGTGTCTGTGTGTGTGACAGAGAGAGACAGACAGACAGAGAAAGTGTTAACCATGCTAGAAAGCCAGAAAGTCTGCTCCAAGAAGTTATGTGGTCTTTCTGGAAGATGGATGGAAGATGGCATCAGATACACAGATTAAAAATTCCAGTGGAAATCAGAATTTCAGATCTGCAGGAGAAAACCTACAAAGTGTGAAACATGATTACAGAACAACTCTGTTTCTGGTGGAGTAAACTTTTGGTGAAATGGGGATCCAGAAGCAAACAAAGTGGAATTAATTGAAGCCATTGCTTTCAGAGGAGCTGGGTCAATATGATTCTAATGTTTATGCTTTTAATAAAAAGATACTTTTGGGAAGTAACAAAGAAGAGCAATGCTACTTTCAAAATAGAATCTTCACTTACTATTAAAATATAGTATTGATCAGTTGAAGGTCAAGCTAGAAATAAAATAGAACACTGCAGCTATATATATCTTCGTAATATATAAGCCAAGTGTAGTTTAACTTCATTTGCTAAGCTCTGATACAGTTGTGCACAGTTGATCTAATTTTGTCATTGGTTGTAGAGTCAGAATAACTGGATCTTATATTCTGAAGACTGGATCACTTTGGTTGTTTGACACTGAGCTCAACCTCTGCAGATATTAACTGAACAAACGAACTTTGGCAAGAGGTGAACTTTCATTTAAGAAATGGGGGGAAAAATCCTCTCATACAAGCAAGTAGATAAGAATAGGCATTTGAAATCTTTGCACTTCAGTAATTTGCCCTGCCCCAAATCAAGTGTTCTTGCTCTATACCATATAAAATAGATTTTTGAATGTCTGCTAAGCTTTTGCCAGTATCTCATTGTTGAATAATTTTCTAGATTCTATACACCCCCACACACATTGACTAAACTAACCAGAATCATTTTCTATTTCTTATACCCAAATATATTATTATCCTGATCTTAGAAGAAAACTTTTCACCTACATGAAAGTACCAATGGGTCAAATAGAATGACTCATGCCCAGAGGCAAAAATCAATCTTAAAATTGAATGAAATATTTAATCGAACAATTATTTGTTGAAAAATAAATAGTAGTCTGTCTCTGATAGAGGCATCAGCATGGATTTGTTCTTCCTTTCATATTCTAATACAGCAGTATCATTCAAGCTACTTTGACAAAATATAAATTAAAAAAAATTAGTGTGTGTAATATGCACTTTTTGGTATCTTAGGGACTATGTTTTACTTGATTCTGAATCTGTTGAACTGATTTGAAAAAAGTTCTTTTGATGAGCTCTGTGAGATAGAGAGCAAATAGAAAACAGGAGCTATTGTTCTTTACCCCAGGTAAACATTGTTTCAGCATCAGCTAAAAAGTATCTTAAGAATGGTTGGAGAACATACTCAGCATTAAGGTCTCCCTACCTAGTGAGATTGTCTCATTACTATGCCAGTTTGACTCTGTGAAAATGGGGAGAAAATATCTTATTCTGCCTCTATAGCTAATGTAATGTAATTAGGGTGATGTGGAATTGTTTAATTGTGAATGTCAAAACACAACAGGATACCCACAGAACCAAATTTCATCCTAAGGTAAATCTATCTCTATAAGGTGTGAAAAAAAAAAAAAAAAAAAAAGGAGACATTTCATGCTCTGAGCAAAACAAAACTTTGGTACATGATAACCTCTCTTGAAATTTTAGTGTTTTTACATACACAGTAATAACGTGAAAGGAAATGAATATGGTTTTTTTATTTATAAGCAAAAAAGTTTAAATGCCACTTAAGAGGAACCCAATTATAAAGATTTCTTTCTGGATATTTATACTAGCGGATTTAATATAAATTCACATTCCTGTGGGTTTATAATCTCAGGAAAACAGAGAAACAGATATCCAGTATACTAAATAATGATATTACTTAGCAGAAAGGACCTTTTAAAGAAATTACATGTCTAGTTATCTTGAAACAAAATTAAGAAATGAGGAAAATTTTATTTTTGTCATTTTAATATGTGGAAGAAGTTTTCATTTAGAAGTTATATATTTCAAGAGGAAACAAAAAAATACACCTTTACCATGGCAGAATGTAAACATTTACTCCATCTGTATGTGAGTGACTTGTTTGCTTGGTATTTTATAATTAAAATAAAAATATGTTATTTAATATATAATAACACATTATGATAAATACTTATAACTTTCACACATTTATTATTGCTCTTTGCTTTATATTAATACATATAAACAGGATTGCATGTTTTAGAAAATGTAATTTAGTAATGAAATTTCTAAATTGGAGTAATAAACAAAAAAAATTAAATCCTATTAATAACATAAGATGCAGGGAAATCTTATTTTTTTTAAAAATTGAGGTATAATTAACATATAATATTATATTAGTTTCAGGTCTACAGCATCATGATTTGGTATTTGTATGTATTGCAAAATGATCCCCACAGTAGGTCTAGTTAACATCCATCAACATATATAGTTATAATTTTTTTCGTATGATAAGATCCTCTAAGAAGTCATTTTTAATTTGTAATTTTGCTGTTGAGAGACACAGTGAAGATACTGAAAAAAATAAATCATTCATACAGAATGAAGATCAAAAGACATGTTTTCAGGGATTTTCTTTCTAAGAGTTAGATATGTTAAATACATAGGATTAAATTGCTGAATACTAAGCAGTACAGCCATAAACTGTTAAAGTATAGGGCATACCTATTTCATGAAATGAGTCTGATCGTTTACTCACAAACTGTAGCCTATTGTGGATCCTTCAGTCAATAATGTGATACCCCCCTCAATAAGACTGTAGAAAGCTATCATTTACTAATTAATCCACCTACAAATTAATTAGATACAGCAGGGGGTTGTTAGTTCCCCATTTTACAGATGAAGAAGCAAAGGTAGGAAAGGTTAAGATAACATGCCCCAGGCCTCAGTTAATGAAGGCACATTATATTTACTAGTGCCATTCTCTGAGGACCTCGGAGCATCAGACTGAATTTTTAATCCTTTTAATTTTACTGTGCATTTGGTAGGGGAAAGGTACAATTATCCTTATTTTACCTTTAAGGAGAACGAACTGCTCTCAAATAAATGGTTTGCCCAAGGTATCTGGCAGAGTTTACAATTAGGTTCAACTCTTTAATTCATAGAAGTTATTTTTTGTCTTGTGTCAGCATAATAGACTTTTACTAACCAAAGTTTTAAAATTTAGAAGCAAATAAGTGTTTTTGATATCCTGTCCTGATCTTCAGCCATTACATAACACTTTCTTCCAGTATTTTCTTTTTAAGAATTTACTTATTTATGGATTTATGTATATATTTATTTATCTATTTATCTGAGAGAAATAGAGAGAGGGGGCACAAGCAGGGAGAGGAACAGAAGGAGAATGAGAATCCTAAGAAGACTCTGAACTCAGTGAAGAGCCTGACATGGGGTTTGATCCCAGGACCCTAAGATCATCACCTAAGCTGAAAGTCAAGAGTCAGACACTTAACTGACAGAGCCACTGATGCACGCCTCCAGGATTTTCAAAGAATGAGTCCATTTTTAAAATAGTGTCACCTGGAACTGACAATACCTGCAAAAAAATATAATCAGATGTCTCAGTCTCTTCAAGCTCTTATAACAGAATCCCATAATTGGGGTAGCTTCTAGCAACAGAAGGTTGCTTCTCATAGTTCTGAAGGCTGGGAAACCCAAATCTAGGTGGTGACAGATTGAGTATCTGGTGGGACCCCATTACCTTGTTCATAGACAGCTATCTTCTCCTTATGTCTTTAAATGTTGGAAGAGAGAGGGATCTCTCTGGAGCTTCTTTGAAAAGGGCACTAATCTCATTCATGATGGCTCCATCTTCATGACTTGATAACTTTCTAAAGCTCCCAACTCCTATTACCATCACATTGAGAATTAGGTTTTAATATATGAATTTTGGAGAGACACATACAATCAGTCTATATAGCACCAGAGGCAACGAGTATTGGTCTAAATAATTGAGAAATGTAATGGGAAGACTGTATGAGGCATTTAAGTATAACACAGATCTTAATTATACATCTTAACTCCACTACTGATCGTCAATGATGAAAATTTATTATATTTTAATCAATATATTTTTTAAATATACAAAATTGATGGGGCGCCTGAGTGGTTCAGTGGGTTAAGCCTCTGCCTTCGGCTCAGGTCATGATCGCAGGGTCCTGGGATTGAGCCCCACATCGGTCTCTCTGCTCAGCGGGAACCTGTCAAATAAATAAATAAAATAAAATAAAACAATAAAATATATAAATTGCTATGAATAGCCACATGACTATCTCTTCCCCATTCATTAACTCTAGTTTTTAGTTTTGTGTCTTTGGGCATTGTTGAGAGTATTTCACCACTAAAAGTAGAGAATAAATATATGCTTTAGAAAAGACAACTAATTTATACTGAAAGAACATTAAAGAAAAAAAACTTTTCATAGGTTAACTAAAATACCAAATAACAATAAAATCATACATTTTTGGAGCTAGAATAAGTTGAGACTTCTATTTGATTCTTCTTTTTAAAATTAGAGTATTGGACATTTGAAAAATTACTTGTGCAAGATTGCACAATGAGAACTAGAAAATTGTAGAGTTTCCAACCTTCTAATTCATTACTTTTTTCTGTCGAATAAAAGTAAAGTGTCATGAAGATAATACTCAGAAAAATTGGATGAGGATTTGTCTTATAATGCATATATATTAACTAATTGCTTTGAACTGAAGCAAGTTTGGAATCCCCCACATAAGTAGTAGAAGGTCTTCCCTCTCGAAGAATGAAGTTAATATAATCAGAACTAAATACGTAAATGCCTTTCCATTTGCCTTCTTTTTCAAATACCCTTACTTTTTATGTTTTAAAATTTTTATTTTCAATTTTTTTAAGATTTTAATCACCAGTGATCATCATGACAAGTACACTCTTTAATCCCCATCACCAGTTCCACTCATCCACCCACCCTTGTCCCCTCTGGTAACTACCAGTTTCTTCTTCACAGTTAAGAACCTGTTTTTTTGCTTTGTCTCTCCCTTTTTCTCCCCCCACACCTTTGCTCATTTGTTCTGTTTATTAAATTCCATACATCAGTGAAATTATATGGTGTTTGCCTTTCTCTGGCTGACTTACTTCATTTAGCATAATACTCTCTAGCTCCATCCATTTCATTGCAAACAGCAAGATTTCATTCTTTTTTATGGCTGAAAAATATTCCATTGTATGTATATACCATCTCTTCTTTATCCATTCATTAATTAATCAGTGGACATTTTCATATCTTGGCTATTGTAAATAATGTTGCTAAAACATAAGGGTGCATGTATCCCTTTGAATTCGTGTTTTTGTATTCTTTGGGTAAATACCCAGTAGTATGCAGATTGTAGGATAGTTCTATTTTTAACTTTTTGAGGAAACTGCATACTGTTTTTCAGAATGTCTGTACCGGTTTGCATTCCTACCAATAGGGCACAAGGTTCTCCACACTCTTGCCAACTCCAGTTGTTTCCTCTGTTGTTGATTTTAGCCATTTTGACAGGTGGGAAGTGATATCTCATCGTAGTTTTGATTCGCATTTTCTTAATGGTAAATGATGATGGGCATCTTTCCTTGTGTTTGCTGGACACCTTCTTTGGAAGAAATGTCTGTTCATGTTTTCTGCCCTTTTAAAAATTGTATTATTTGTTTTTTTGGCTCTTGGGTTTTACAAGTTCCTTATGTATTTTGTATACTAACCCTTTACCGCATATGTCATTTGCAAATATTTCCTCCTATTTAGTAGGTTGCCTTAGTGTTTTGTTGGTGGTTCTCTTCGCTGTTCCAAAGCTTTTTATTTTTAAGTGGTCCCAATAGTTTATTTTTGCTTTTCTTTCCCTCATGTCAGGAGATCTATCTAGAAAAAGTTGCTATGGCCAATGTCAGAGAAATTCCTGCCTGTGCTTTTTTCCTAGGCTTTTGATGGTTTCCTGTCTCATAAGTAGGTCTTTAATCCATTTTGAATGTATTCTCCAGTTATCATTCTTCTGCATGGTGCTTTTCATTTTCCCAACACCATTTTTGGAAGAGACTGTCTTTTTGTACATTCATTTATGCTTTGTTGAAGATTGATTGACCTTATAATTATCAGTTCATTTTTTATTTCTTTTCTGTTCTATTGATCAGTGTGACTATTTTTTGTGCCAACACCATACTGTTTTGATTACTGCAGCTTTGTAATAAAATTTGAAATCCAGAACTGTGATACCTCCAGCTTTGCTTTTCTTTTTCATGATTGCTTTGGCTACTCAGGGCCTTTTGTAGTTCCATACAAATTTTAGGATTGTTTGTTCTGTCTCTGTGAAAAACGTTAGTGATATTTTGATAGGGATGTATTAGCTGTGCATATTGCTTTGGGTAGTATGAACATTTTAACAATATTTGTTCTTCCAATCCATGAGCATGGAATGTTTTTCCATTTCTTTGTGTCATCTCAATTTCTTTCAACAGTCTTTTATCATTTTGAGGGTACAGGTCTTTCACCTCTTTGGTTAGATTTATTCCTAGGTATCATTATATTTGGTGCAATTGTAAATGGGGTCACCTTCTTAATTTCTCTTTCTGCTTCTTCATTATTATTGTATAGAATGCAGAAGATTTCCGTAGATTGATTTTATTTCCTATGACTTTACTAAATACATTTATCAGTTCTAGCAGTATTTTTGGCAGAGTCTTTTGGGTTTTTTCTCTATGTGGTATCACACAATTTAAAATAGTAAAAGTTTGACTTCTTCCTTGCTAATTTGGATGCCTTTTATATCTTTTTGTGGTCTGATTGCTGTAGCTGGGACTTACAGTACTATATTGAATAAAAGTGATGAGAGTGGACGTCCTTGACTTGTTCCTGACTCTAAGAGAAAGGATCTGTTCTTCTCTATTGAGGATTGTTGTGAGTTGTGAGTTTTTCATACATGGTCTTTATTATGTTGAAGTGTTTTCCCTCTAAACCTACTTAGTTAAGGTTTTTTTTTTTTTTTTCTTTTGTTTGCTTTTTGTTTCTTTTTGTTTTTGTTTTTAATCATGAACAGATGTTGTACTTTGAGAAAGGCTTTTTCTGCATCTATTGAAATAATCATGTGTTCTTAATCTTTTTCTTATTGATATGCTGTATCATGTTGATTGATTTATGAATGCTGAACTACCCTTACAACACAGGAATTAATCCTACTTGATCATGGTGAATGATTATTTTTAACATATTGTTAGATTTGTCTTGCTAATAATTTTGGAGGATTTTTGGCATCCATGTTCATCAAAGAGACGGGCCTATAGCTCTTGTTTTTATTGTGCTGTCTTTTTTTTTTTAAGATTTTATTTATTTAACAGACAGAGATCACAAGTAGGCAGAGAGGCAGGCAGAGAGAGGAGGAAGAAGGATCTCCACTGAGCAGAGAGCCTGATGTGGAGCTCGATCCCAGGACCCTGGGATCATGACCTGAGCCAAAGGCAGAGGCTTTAACCCACTGAGCCACCCAGGTGCCCCTATTGTGCTGTCTTTATGTGGTTTTGGTTTCAAGTTAATGCTGGTCTGATAGAATGGATTTGGAAGTTTTCCTTCCTTTTCTATATTTTGGAATAGTTTGAGAAGAATAGGTATCGGTTCCTCTTTAAATGTTTAGTAGGATTTACCTATGAAGCCATCATCTATCTGGTCATGGAATTTTGTTTATTGGAAGTTTATTTGTTTATTTATTTATTTATTTATTTATTTATTTGCTGATCCACTTTCTTTGCTAGTGATTGATCTGTTCAAATTTTCTATTTTCAAATATCCTTACTTTTTGCACACAGTAGTGCTATTAAGTAACATTGCATGTACTTGAAATTTTGAATCGAGTTTTAACCTTTCTCTTTACTGGGGTAGCTCACATTGCCAAGTTCAGTTGTCAAGTCCTGTTAGTTCTGTCTCCCAAATATCTCTCAAAATGCTTGTCAGTCTCTTGGCCATTTCTAGGATCATTTGGTTGTGGAAGGGTTTTATCACCTATTGTGTTGGCTACTGCAAATAAATTTCATCTAGACTTTATCTGCTCTTCTCCTCCATGGAATTTTCTTTGCGTCATACTTTATGAATATTTCCTTCTCACTTTTAAGGTCTTTCTAAGCGGTACTGTTCTGATCATCCTATCCCATTCCTGATTCGATCTTTCTTCACAGTACTCATTATCTAAAGTAATCTTGCTTATTTATTTATTTATTTATTTGTATTTGCTTATTGTTGTCCCTAAGAGTAAATATCTGCTTGGTCATTGCCTGATTCATAGTAGCAATTTGACTCTCAAAAAATGTCTTAAATAAATACCAGAAATAGTAACTTTATGTTTAAGAACCTCATTCTCTGATAATTACTTATTTTTTTCAGATCTGTCAACCATTTCTCCTTTACATGTACTTAAGGGCCCTCAGTTCCAAGTCGTTACAATTTCAGTCTGTGCCAAGCTTCATCTCAGGTTATTTCACAATCTAGAGGTTTAGACGCATCACTGACTTGTTGATTATTGCATTATTGTGGCTATTTTTTTAAATGGTGCCTATTACTGCTCCTCACTACTGAATCACCCTAAGATTCTGATTCAGAAATATATAGATCTCTAAAAGAAATTTCCACGTGAGAGGGAGGAGTCAAGATGGCAGAGAGGTAGCAGGCTGAGACTACTTCAGCTAGCAGGAGATCAGCTAGATAGCTTATCTAAAGATTGCAAACACCTGCAAATCCATCGGGAGATGGAAGAGAAGAAGAACAGCAATTCTAGAAACAGAAAAACAACCACTTTCTGAAAGGTAGGACCGGCAGAGAAGTGAATCCAAAGCGATGGGAAGATAGACCCCCGGGGGGAGGGGCCGGCTCCCGGCAAGTGGCGGAGCAACGGAGCACAAAATCAGGACCTTTAAAAGTCTGTTCCACTGAGGGACATCGCTCCAGAGGCTAAACCGGGGCGAAGCCCACGCAGGGTCAGCGTGGCCTCAGGTCCCGCAGGGTCACAGAAGGATCAGGGGTGTCTGAGTGTTGCAGAGCTTGCGGGTATTGGAACGGGAAATCCGGCTACAGAGACAGAGCCGACAGTAAGCTCGCAGCTCGGTGTTACCTTGAACCAACCACAGGCTCAGTGAGCTCGGAGCGCGGCCGGAGGTCAGGCAGATGGGAGTTACTGGGCGCTGTTCTCTGAGGGCGCACTGAGGACGGGAGCCCGGGGCTCTCGGCTCCTCCGGGCCGGAGACCAGGAGGCCACCATTTGTATTCCTGTCCTCCGGAACTCTACGGAAAGCGCTCAGGGAACAAAAGCTCCTGAAAGCAAACCCGAGCGGATTACTCACCCCAGCCCCTGATAAGGGCGGTGTAATTCCGCCTGGGGCAAAGACACTTGAGAATCACTACACCAGGCCCCTCCCCCAGAAGATCAACAAGAAATCCAGCCAAGACCAAGTTCACCTACCAAGGAGTGCGGTTTGAATACCAAGAAGAGCAGCAGAATTCCAGAGGAGGAGAAAGCAAAGCATGGAACTCATGGCTTTCTTGCCGTGATTTTTTAGTCCTGCAGTTAATTTAATTTTTTTCTTTTTCATTTTTTTTCTCTTCTTCTGCTAAAATTTTTTTTTAACTTTTACCCTTTTCTTTTTTAACGTTTTAAACTGGTTTATCTAATATATATATTTTATTTTTTATACTTTTCTTTATTCGTTTTCATTTTTAATTCTTTTCTTTTTTTTTTATTTATTTCTTTCTTTTCGAACCTCTTTTTATCCCCTTTCTCCCCCCTCGTGATTTGAGATCTTTTCTGATTTGGCTAAAGCATATTTTCCTGGGGTTGTTGCCACCCTTTTAGTATTTTACTTGCTCCTTCATATACTCTTATCTGGACAAAATGACAAGGCGGAAAAATTCACCACAAAAAAAAAGAACAAGAGGCAGTACTGAAGGCTAGGGACCTAATCAATACAGACATTGGTAATATGTCAGTTCTAGAGTTCAGAATGACAATTCTCAAGGTTCTAGCCGGGCTCAAAAAAGGCATGGAAGATATTAGAGAAACCCTCTCGGGAGATATAAAAGCCCTTTCTGGAGAAATAAAAGAACTAAAATCTAACCAAGTTGAAATCAAAAAAGCTATTAATGAGGTGCAATCAAAAATGGAGGCTCTTACTGCTGGGATAAATGAGGCAGAAGAAAGAAATAGGATAGGGCACCTGGGTGGCTCAGTGGGTTAAGCCGCTGCCTTCGACTCAGGTCATGATCTCAGGGTCCTGGGACCAAGTCCCGCATCGACTATCTGCTCAGCAGGGAGCCTGCTTCCCTTCCTCCCTCTCTGCCCGCTTCTCTGCGTACTTGTGATCTCTCTCTGTCAAATAAATAAATAAATAAAATCTTTAAAAAAAAAAGAATTAGGATATAGAAGACCAAATGACAGAGAATAAAGAAGCTGAGCAAAAGAGGGACAAACAGCTATTGGACCACGAGGGGAGAATTCGAGAGATAAGTGACACCATAAGATGAAACAACATTAGAATAATTGGGATTCCAGAAGAAGAAGAAAGAGAGAGGGAAGCAGAAGGTATACTGGAGAGAATTATTGGGGAGAATTTCCCCAATACGGCAAAGGGAACGAGCATCAAAATTCAGGAGGTTCAGAGAATGCCCCTCAAAATCAATAAGAATAGGCCCACACTCCGTCACCTAATAGTAAAATTTACAAGTCTAAGTGACAAAGAGAAAGTCCTGAAAGCAGCCCAGGAAAGAAGTCTGTAACACACAATGGTAAAAATATTAGATTGGCAGCTGACTTATCCATAGAGACCTGGCAGGCCCGAAAGAGCTGGCATGATATTTTCAGAGCACTAAATGAGTAAAACATGCAGCCAAGAATACTATATCCAGCTAGGCTATCATTGAAAATAGAAGGAGAGATTAAAAGCTTCCAGGACAAACAAAAACTGAAAGAATTTGCCAACACCAAACCAGCTCTACAGGAAATATTGAAAGGGGTCCTCTAACAAAGAGAGAGAGCCTACAAGTGGTAGATCAGAAAGGAACAGAGACAATATACAGTAACAGTCACCTTTACAGGGAATACAATGGCACTAAATTCATATCTCTCAATAGTTACTGTGAATGTTAATGGGCTAAATGCCCTTGTCAAAAGACACAGGGTATCAGAATGGATAAAAAAACAAAACTCATCTCTGTGTTGCCGACAAGAAACTCATTTTAAGCCCTAAGACACCTCCAGATTTAAAGTGAGAGAGTGAAAAAGAATTTACCATGCTAATAGACATCAGAAGAAAGCGGGAGTGGCAATCCTTATATCAGATCAATTAGATTTTAAGCCAAAGACTATAATAAGAGATGAGGAAGGACACTATATCATACTCAAAGGATCTGTCCAACAAGAAGATCTAAGAATTTTAAATATCTATGCCCCCAATGTGGGAGCAGCCAACTATATAAACCAATTAATAACAAAATTAAAGAAACACATCAACAATCATACAATAATAATAGGGGACTTTAACACTCCCCTCACTGAAATGGACAGATCATCCAAGCAAAAGATCAACAAGGAAATAAAGGCCTTAAACAACACACTGGACCAGATGGGCATCACAGATATATTCAGAGCATTTCAGCCCAAAGCAACAGAATACACATTCTTCTCTAGTGCACATGGAACATTCTCCAGAATAGATCATAACCTTGGTCCTAAATCAGGACTCAACTGGTATCAAAAGATTGGGATCATTCCCTGCATATTTCAGACCACAATGCTCTGAAGCTAGAACTCAACCACAAGAGGAAGTTTGGAAAGAACCCAAATACATGGAGACTGAGCACATCCTTCTAAAGAATGAATGGGTCAACCGGGAAATTAAAGAAGAATTGAACAAAATTATGGAAACTAATGATAATGAAAAAAGAACAGTTCAAAATCAGTGGGACACAACAAAGGCAGTCCTGAGAGGAAAATATATAGTGGTACAAACCTTTCTCAAGATACAGGAAAGGTCTCAGGTATACAACCTAACCCTACACCTAAAGGAGCTAGAGAAAGAACAAGAAAGAAACCCTCAGCCCAGCAGGAGAAGAGAAATCATAAAGATCAGAGCAGAAATCAATGAAATAGAAACCAAAAAGACAATAGAACAAATCAACGAAACTAGGAGCTGGTTCTTTGAAAGAATTAATAAAATTGATAAGCCCCTGGCCAGACTTATCAAAAAGAAAAGAGAAAGGACCCAAATAAATAAAATCATGAATGAAAGAGGAGAGATTGCAACTAACACCAAAGAAATACAAACTATTATAAGAACATACTATGAGCAACTCTACGCCAACAAATTTGACAATCTGGAAGAAATGGATGCATTCCTAGAAACATATAAACTACCACAACTCAACGAGGAAGAAATAGAAAGCCTGAACAGACCCATAACCAGTAAGGAGATTGAAACAGTCATTAAAAATCTCCAAATAAACAAAAGCCCATGGCCAGATGGCTTCCCGGGGGAATTCTACCAAACATTTAAAGAAGAACTAATTCCTATTCTCCTGAAAGTGTTCCAAAAAATAGAAATGGAAGGAAAACTTCCAAACTCATTTTATGAGGCCAGCATCACCTTGATCCCAAAACCAGACAAGGATCCCATGAAAAAAGAGAGCTATAGACCAATATCCTTGATAAACACAGATGCGAAAATTCTCACCAAAATACTAGCCAATAGGATTCAACAGTACATTAAAAGGATTATTCACCACGACCAAGTGGGATTTATTCCAAGGCTGCAAGGTTGGTTCAACATCCGCAAATCAGTCAATGTGATACAACACATCAATAAAAGAAAGAACAAGAACCATATGATACTCTCAATAGATGCTGAAAAAGCATTTGACAAAGCACAGCATCCCTTCCTGATCAAAACTCTTCAAAGTGTAGGGATAGAGGGCACAGACCTCAATATCATCAAAGCCATCTATGAAAAACCCACCACAAATATCATTCTCAATGGAGAAAAACTGAAAGTTTTCCTGCTAAGGTCAGGAACATGGCAGGGATGTCCATTATCACCACTGCTATTCAACATAGTACTAGAAGTCCTAGCCTCAGCAATCAGACAACAAAAGGAAATTAAAGGCATCCAAATCGGCAGCGAAGAAGTCAAATTATCACTCTTCGCAGATGATATGATACTATATGTGGAAAACCCAAAAGACTCCACTCCAATACTGCTAGAACTTGTACAGGAATTCAGTAAAGTGTCAGGATATAAAAATCAATGCACAGAAATCAGTTGCATTTCTCTACACCAACAACAAGACAGAAGAAAGAGAAATTAAGGAGTCAATCCCATTTACAATTGCACCCCAAACCATAAGATACCTAGGAATAAACCTAACCAAAGAGGCACAGAATCTATACTCAGAAAACTATAAAGTACTCATGAAAGAAATTGAGGAAGACACAAAGAAATGGAAAAATGTTCCATGCTCCTGGATTGGAAGGAATAAATATTGTGAAAATGTCTATGCTACCTAAATCAATCTACACATTTAATGCAATCCCTATCAAAGTGCCATCCATCTTTTTCAAAGAAATGGAACAAATAATTCTAAAATTTATATGGAACCAGAAAAGACCTCGAATAGCCCACAGGATATTGAAAAAGAAAGCCAAAGTTGGTGGCATCACAATTCCGGACTTTAAGCTCTATTACAAAGCTGTCATCATCAAGACAGCATGGTACTGGCACAAAAACAGACACATAGATCAATGGAACAGAATAGAGAGCCCAGAAATAGATCCTCAACTCTATAGTCAACTAATCTTCGACAAAGCAGGAAAGAATGTCCAATGGAAAAAGACAGCCTCTTCAATAAATGGTGTTGGGAAAATTGGACAGCCACATACAGAAAAGTGAAATTGGACCATTTCCTTATACCACACACAAAAATAGACTCAAAATGGATGAAGGACCTCAATGTGAGAAAGGAATCCATCAAACTCCTTGAGGAGAACATAGGCAGCAACCTCTTCTACCTCAGCTGCAGCAACATCTTCCTAGGAACATCACCAAAGGCAAGGGAAGCAAGGGCAAAAATGAACTATTGGGATTTCATAAGATCAAAAGCTTTTGCACAGCAAAGGAAACAGTTAACAAAACCAAAAGACAACTGACAGAATGGGAGAAGATATTTGCAAATGACATATCAGATAAAGGACTAGTGTCCAGAATCTATAAAGAACTTAGCAAACTCAACACCCAAAGCACAAATAATCCAATCAAGAAATGGGCAGAAGACATGAACAGACATTTCTGCAAAGAAGACATCCAATGGCCAACAGACACATGAAAAAGTGCTCCATATCACTCAACATCAGGGAAATACAAATCAAAACCACAGTGAGATATCACCTCACACCAGTCAGAATGGCTAAAATCAACAAGTCAGGAAATGACAGATACTGGCGAGGATGCGGAGAAAGGGGAACCCTCCTACACTGTCGGTGGGAATGGAAGCTGGTGCAACCCCTCTGGAAAACAGCATGGAGGTTCCTCAAAATGTTGAAAATAGAACTGCCCTATGACCCAGCAATTGCACTACTGGGTATTTACCCTAAAGATACAAACGTAGTGATCCGAAGGGGCACGTGCACCCGAATGTTTATAGCAGCAATGTCCACAATAACCAAACTATGGAAAGAACCTAGATGTCCATCAACAGAAGAATGGATCAAGAAGATGTGGTATATATACACAATGGTATACTATGCAGCCATCAAAAGAAATGAAATCTTGCCATTTGCGACAACATGGATGGAACTAGAGCGTATCATGCTTAGCGAAATAAGTCAAGCGGAGAAAGACAACTATCATATGATTTCCCTGATATGAGGAAGTGGTGATGCAACATGGGGGCTGAAGTGGGTAGGAGAAGAATAAATGAAACAAGATGGGATTGGGAGGGAGAGAAACCATAAGTGACTCTTAATCTCACAAAACAAACTGAGGGTTGCTGGGGGGAGGGGGGTTGGGATAAGGGGGGTGGGGTTATGGACATTGGGGGGGGAGGGTATGTGCTTTGGTGAGTGTTGTGAAGTGTGTAAACCTGGTGATTCACAGACCTGTACCCCTGGGGATAAAAATATATGTTTATAAAAAATAAAACATTAAAAAAAAAGAAATTTCCATGTGAGAAGAATGTACTGTCCAGTTCCTTACCTATTCCTTCTCTATCAGCACAAAATTATTCATCCCGATACCAGATCCAGATGTTTTATCTCTACTGAAATACTTCACATTCATATCCCTAAATAAGTCCTCCCAGTCTAAGGCAATGCAACTCTCAGTTTATCTCTTTTATGGTTCTGATAAACTCCTTTTGCTGTGATGATGAAATGTATAATACAGGTACAGTGCTTAGAATATTTCTTTTTCCTTTCATTTCTTTTCTTTCCTTACCTTTTCTTTTCTTTTCTTTTTTTGCCTTCTCTCTCTCTTTTTAAGTATTTGTCCAAGCTTTTATTTGGCCCATCTCTACTTTATACATATTAACAAATTTAAAAGTCAGTTTTCATTTTTTCTGTTAATAATCTTCATAACTAATACATACACATATGTACCTATGTAATCTGATGTAAAACAAATGCAAATATGTATACACAGAAATAATTATAGGAACATGTTTTTAAAAAATGGAAACCAGAGATAATTACATAGGAAGACAAAACTCAAAACAAATATGCACAGTAAGTCTCTGTTCACCATAATCTTCAAGATTATTATCATAGCTATATTTCTTGTTTTGCCTTTCTCTTCCTTCTAAGAAAACTATGTACTACTCAAATACACTCTTATACATGTATACTAGATAGCAATTCTTGAAGAACAAAACTTTTTTGTCCGCTAATTTTGTTTAAGTCAGTATTTCTGGACACCTGGGTGGCTCTGTCAGTTAAGAGGTTGACTGCAGCTCAGGTTATTACCCGATTGTCCTGGAATCAAAACATCAGTCTCCTTGCTCGGCAGGGAGCCTGCTTCTCCCTCTGCCTCTGCCTGCCACTATGTCTGCCCGCGCTGTCTCTCTCTGACAAATAAATAAATAAAATCTCAATAAATAAATAAATAAATCGGTATTTCCTACAGGTCTTAGTATGGTACCTTTCACTAAAAAGAATATTATTAAATACTTGACATGGAAATGAAAAAAAAAGGAAGAGAAAGGAAAGGATGGAAATAAGAATAAAAAGACAGAGGATAAAAGAATGGAAGGAAGAAAGGAATGGAACAGAAAAAAAGAAGGAAAGAATATTTTAAAAAAGAAAGGATTGTATAGTAACTGAGTAACAGGGTCTATTTCCTCACAGTGCCAGATACAGAATATTCATTTTTTAATATAAATTTAAAATATATTCTCCATCATTTCTAACCCCCTATTAAAAAATATGGGAAATATTTGGGACTACTCTCATGATGTATTTATTTATTTATTAAAGATTTTACTTGTTTGACAGAGAGAGAGATCACAAGTAGGTAGAGAGGCAGGCAGAGAGAGAGGAAGGGAAGCAGGCTCCCTGCTGAGCAGAAAGCCCAATGTGGGGCTCCATCCCAGGATCCTGAGATTATGACCTGAGCCAAAGGCAGAGTCTTAACGCACTGAGCCACCCAAGTGCCCCTCTCATGATGTATTTAAGAGTAAGAATTATTCACCAATTCCAGGCTGCTGTTCCAATGTCACTATTTCTGTTCATATATGCCATTCTTTTTTGGGATCTCCATTAGGTAACCTAGAGTGGCTAGCGCAGATAATCTATTGGTCTTTAGCTTCTATACATGATACAAATTGAAATAATACAATGACTACTTAGTACTGTAGTTCACTATCCCTGAGTGACAATATTAATAAGTGTCTTAGACAGCAACAAAAAATGAAGTAAGTGCTTGGAACATGTGTAATGTATGGAATGACACAGATAATAAGTCAAGCACTATTCAAGAGTTTGAAAGGTCTAAACGTAAAAATAAAGGCAGAGATATAAATTTACCAACTCCATCTCCTGCACCACTCAGAATGCCTGACAGAAGATGCCAGTAAGCAGAGAATGACAACGACACAAAATGGTTACCATGTCAGTCATGCCGAACAGGTTTTATCAAATTTCAAATAGCTAAGGACAATGTTTGCCAGTCTATAAAGCAATGCGCATACACAGCTGACAGGTCGGTGTTATGAATAGAATCGAGGAAGGGAGTAAACAAGTAAATTAGCAATTCCTGGATAGCTTGTTCATATTCCTACAGGACAGTGCTTAGAAGTAATTTCTAGGTTTTTTTCTGTCTTTTTTGACACCAAACCAACAGAAACAAATGATCCACTATGATCACTTAATAGTACCCAATTTCACAATGAGGGTTTTGCTAAATCTCATTTGTTGGCAGATAAAAAATGAAAAATATTAAACATCAAAGGTATGTTTCCTCTGTGTCAAGCCCTAGGCTTGCTGATGAATGTGCAAATAAAGAAATAAAGAAATAAATACAGTGTCTTTGAGTTCATACACGTGGGACTAGAAGAGAGGTTAAGAGACAGAAAAGTAAACCAAGAATGAAGTTAGTTGAAATAAAAGTATATTCACTATGTTATGCGGGCACTGAAGAGAGACTAACATCTGATGTAGGGTCGATTCTGATACTGTTTTCAGAGGATGATGATATCTGTCTCTTGCTATCAGGAGCTGAGCACCCAAGAACAACTAATTGTTATGTAATTAATTAAACTCTGTATCAGCAAAATTGACAACACTCCAGGGAAACCCAGAAGAGAATGTCTGCCTAAGAGTTTTAGGAAGGTAATATTGTATCTAAACTTGAACAAAGACTTAGTTTATGATGTGGGAATGTGGGTGAAGTATCTTATAGGCAGGGAGCAATGGTTTCAAAGGCCCACAAACAAAGTATGTTTAAGGAACAATTAATAGTTGGAGTCAATCACAGATATTTGCAGATGGGATGAGTGATGAGGGGAATGCTGCAGGATGGGTTTGGGAAGTAAGTTGAGTAAGACTGTGATGGACTTTTTGGCCATGGTAAGCAAATGCAATTTAACATTGTAGCCTTTTGGGGTAAAAATCAAAGACACTGAAGTAGGACAACTGCATTTTTAAACTATATTTTACACGGTAATCATAAATTAAAGGAGAAAACAAATTAGGAGGCTATTATATTATTCCATGAGGAGGAAAAATGAAAGCAAGTGTAGAGCAGGCATATATATATACATACATACATACACATGTGTATGTGTATAATTAGTATTTAGAAAATATATGTATATAATTAATATCTTGTTATAGATTCCAAACATTTTAAAAAATGTTTTATTTACCTTAAGTCATTTAACACCTTGGAAAGTCTATATAATTCTCCCCTTTTCTATAATGCAGAAAATGAAGTCTAAGCTTCTGTGGCTAATATATGATGAGCACAGGATTCAATTGATACTGCCTTTGACAAAGATTTTTTTTCCTACTCATAAGAGATAATTCCAGATGAAAATATGCAAAGAAGAAAAGGATAGTGGCAAGTGTACTAAATACAGTATTTAGGGTTCGGTGCACACATTCATTTTTCAGACCACTAGGGCACCATTTAGTGTGATGCAGTAAATTAGAAAAACTCAGCTTAATACCAAGGAGTGTCATAGATACTGGAAATTATGAATCTCCAAAGGATCATAAAACTCTGAGCTAGAAAAAATGTTAAAATGTAATATAGTCTGTTCTCAACTTCTACTAAGACTGACTGAACATAAAATTCCTCTAAGAGATGGGTTCAATCCACCTGTGTTGTAAACCTAAGGCTCTGAACTCTGATAGAATCCTGTGAAAGATGAAAAGGATTTAGTGACAAGGTAGCCTGGTCCCTCATCCTGAGAAGATCACTAGGAATCAGGTTGACTATAAACTATTGTACTTCACATATTCTGTAGTTACATGAGGTCAGATACTCAAATTTTCTGCCTCAACTTCCTTCTTCACTACCTCTTTTTTATTTCCTGATACTATGGTTGTTTAATTTTCTTCTAGGAATAAAAGAGTATTCCTTTGCTCACTCAGCCATAAAAATATCTTTAAGAGGAGAACAAAAGAGGAAAAAAAACCTACAACATGCTATGGTACAATCTGTAGCTAAACCAAGGGCTTTTATGTGCAATGCTTATAATAAACACTCTTAGCATGATCATTATCATTTAAGAAGAAGAAAATGGTATAGGATAGCAGAGGGAGATAAGACTCCTTTTGTGTGTCTGACTTTTCTGAGACTCACCACTCCTAATCTCCAATAAAAGGCAGAAAAATATTCCTTTTCTCTTACAGGGTCGTATTAAGTGTCAAATGAAATGGTTATATAAAAGAACTTTGTGAAGTGAAAAGTAACATGGCACATAAACAGATTTGTTCAAGGAGCATTATGTAAGGACCACTGGTCACAGAGTCCGCCCACAGGGATATAGCATTCTCTTGCCTGCAGTTGTCACCTGGACTCAAAACGTGTTGGTTATGGGTGCCCAAATAAATATTGTGCATATATTTTAAATTCTAATAGAAAGGATTCGTTAGTAGAGAGCTATTGAATCCATACCCTTAATATCAGCAAATACTTTGGAAAAACCAAACAATAAATCTAATGTGAAAATATGCCATAAATTAAAATCCCTATGTAATAATACATCAGTACAACTTTATGAAGTTCAATGACAGGCAAAATTAAGCTCTTATAAAAGAAATCAGAATGGTGGCTACCTCTAGAAGATACACTGGGAAAATGAACACAAAAGCTGGGAAAAAGGAAATGTTTTATATCTTGAACTGGGAAGTGATCTAACTGGTATATACAAAGGTAAAAAAATCACTGAGCAATACCTTTAAAATCTGTGAATTTTACTGCATGCAAATTAGATCTCAATAACACCTTTGTTCTGGTTCTAGGCTTACTGCACACTTCTTGACAACATGTTACTATTTCTTAGAGCTCTTTCTCTACAGCCCATTCTATCTGGTCCCCTGATGGTGACTAGCATGTAGGAGAACTGAGTGTTTTCTTTGGAAAAAATAATGACTTTTGTCAGTGTTCAGTATCTGAGCATAGTGCTTTTAAGCTCATTTTGATTTCAAGTGCTACTAAACATAAATGTGCCTTAGTGCTACTGGAGGAAGTCAGTTCTGCTCCAGTGAACCTGTAGAAAGGGATTGCTCCAACTACTTCTGGCCACTTTTGATTTGCAAATTGTCTCTATCTCGGCTTTGAGTTGTGAGAGTAAGAGCAGTTACTGAATTAAATGTTATGCATCTGTAAAGGCTCTAAGAATAGTTGTGCTCATCTGAGCTCCATTGTCTAGCACAGTGCTGGTACAAAATACACACAATGAATATTTGATAAATGAAAGGACAGGTAGAGGATTTACTTGCTGTATCTCCATATGTGTTCTATTTTCTTGTTTATTTACATTTGCCTGCTAAGTTCTGTTGACACATAGTAGTCACTTTTGTTGAAGTTACATTTTTCAATAAAACATGATACTTAATTTATGTCACTCAAAAACCCACAGGGATTTTCTCACAAAATTCTTCCCAGGGCTCTCTCTTCTAATCCCGGCCCAAAGCAAAAGTGAAAAATTAGAGTGATTATATTTTCACTAACTTTTTTTCATAACAACAAGAAAGAATCTTCCTGCCAGATTCTGGAATAAAATACTACTTAATCTGAGATAAATTGGACAACGACTTGTTCCTTAACATCCCCAGTTAAAAATAACACGTTTTCTATACATTCCAAGTGATAAGTGATTTTTAACACACTTTTAAAACATGAAAACAGAACTAAGATTTATAAACAAGAATGCGGAAATGACTCCATCTCTGACATTTTAAACCGCAGTTGCCCTAATATCTGTAATTGTAATAATGAGGATTTTTCTTCTAAAGCTTCTAATTATAATAATGAGAATTATTTTATCCACATATACATCCTCCAAAGTTATACAGGGACAGATTAGTTCATATTTATAAAGCGTGTTGAATATAAAAATGACAGTTTTAATTAAATTTCAAAGAAAGTTTTAAAACTTGGCTTTCTGTTACCAATTACTTGTAGCATGTTCTCTATAAATGTGGCATTGTCTATACAGCAAAGTTGTCATAACCACATGTTCTCTCCTAACTCTCTCTGATTTTACATTTAAGAAAACAACAAGAAAAAAAAAAGTGAGAAAGACTGTATGAGCAAAGTTTATATAAATTGGTTCTAAATTTAAGCAAGAAACTATAAGACTATAAAAGCACAGCAAGTGGTGAAAATGTTTTAGATTTCTAGTAGTATAATATTCTTATTGGCTCTGGAACTTGTAATTTACATTTTCATTCATTCATCTTTCCTTCAAGGAGGAAAGGATTTAGAAGGGGGTGACAGACAAGTTAACAGATAATTACCAGACATTGTGATAAGTGCTTTCATGGAGAGAAGCAATTTGAAGTGCTATTTAGTTTAGCAAATTGCTCTCATACATATCGCACCATCTGATGCTCAAGGTAACATTCTGAGTAGGTTGAGTACATACTACCTATAGTGTCCCCATTTTACAGTTGAAAGAAGCTGAGATTTAATGAGTTCAAATTAATTTTCCTGAAATCAAATAAAAAACTGTCGAAACTGGGATTTAAACAAGATATCCTGACTTCTAATGTTGTGGCCAATCCAGTGAATACCTGTCTAACTGGTTAATACTCCTTAACCAGTATAATCTTGGGCTTCAAATGCTGATTCAAGTGACTCATAAATAGTGCAAACATTATTTTGTGGGACAAAAGGTGATCTTAGGGAGAAAAGCTAGTCTTAAAAAAAAAGTGGGGGGCGCCTGGGTGGCTCAGTGGGTTAAGGCCTCTGCCTTTGGCTCAGGTCATGATCCCGGGGTCCTGGGATGGAGCTCTGCATGGGGATCTCTGCTTGGCGGGGTGCCTGCTTCCTCCTCTCTCTCTGCCTGCCTCTCTGCCTACTTGTGATCTCTGTCTGTCAAATAGATAAATAAAATCTTAAAAGAAAAAAAAAAAAAGAGGGAAGGTATAATAAGAACAACAGTAAAATAATGGATAGAAAAGCAAGGGCAAAGAATATTCTCCTAAGATCTAGTTAATACTATAAAAGTCCTGGTTCAGTACCATTATCAAATGAACTACGTAATACATAGTCATGTGTTTATGGAAGCTTTTAAAGCATATAGAGAACAGTGGAGAAATGATGTATTTAATTCATATAAGACAAGTAAAGGTAAGTAAGTAAGTAAGTGAAGTGTTAGAAACATAATTAATTGAACAAAGTATCTGTTTGTAGGGGGAAAAATACTGAAATGCTACTGAATAAGAATTAAAGATCTATTATAGAAAAATCCATAAAGCTTTCAAACAAATACCTAACTGAAATAAAAGCAAAAGGGATGCTACATTTTATTGGCAAAAAATAGAACACATATCTAGAGAGAGACCATTTATTTCACTGATTAGAATTCTTATAAATATAGTGAAGAAGGTGTCTCAATATTATATTTCTCACCTTGCTCTCCTTTTTCCTCCTTAATAAGTTTCAAGCTAAAATACCTTTGATGGAGGGACCTAAAGTTTAGGGATTAAGTCTCCCCACCCCTTTTTTTCTAACAAAAAAAGTTAGACATTAATGTGCATTTACAGCTTTTGGGGATTTAAGATTTTTTATTTTATGAAAGTTCAGGTGATTAAGTAAGTCTGCAAATCCTCTGTCGCATCCTGGGGTGATTACACAGCATATTACCCTGAATGGAGAGAGGTTTGACTGTTAGAGATGCATGTTATCCATGATATAAACTAAGCATTCTCATTAACAAGAGGAGTTTAAAGGAAAATTCAGAATGGAATGTGATATTAAACCATGAGGAAGACCTAATATGTGTTGGTTGTTTACTCTGAGGCAGACATTATGCCAGACTCTTAAATTTACCTCATTCAATTCTCCCACAACTGCTGCTGTGACACAGGTCACTAGTTAAGGTTTTTAGTAGAAAGCACCAGAGTTTACTCTGGCTAATTTAATAGAAACAGAATTTATTACAAGAATGTAGGGTGTCTCATAGAATCCCTGGGAAGTTCAAAGAAGGAGGCTCGCAAAACTAGCATGATCAAGGGGGCTGGGCAGCCAGACATGGCCACATTCCTGACAAAAATACCTCTGGAGAGAACACACAGACCTTTGGCTCAGGCTGCTACAGTGTTGACAGAGAACACTGCGTTTATTACTGATTTTGTTGCCATTTTGTCTCTGCAAAGTTAATTTGTCTGTCAGTAGCCTCAGGGAACTTTTGGGGGTGGTTGATATACGAAAATGAAGTCATCAGGAAGGGGGAAGGTTTCCTTAAAAGAATACAAATAAAAACTTGTCTTAAGCCTGAAATCGTATTTCATATAGTCCAAATACTAAAGTATGGCCATTTTATAAGGAGATCACAATACAAATAACATATGCTTTTATATCTAAAAAATACCAGTATGCCTGAAATGGCCAAGTTGGAATGACTGAAAGAAGGGAGATGTTTAAAAATGCTGAACATTTTGTTGTTGTTGTTGTTGTTGGAAAAGGAACATGTGGCTTATTAAAATGCAAAATGAATCTAGCTTCTTAAAACTGTTAACATGTTATTCCTATATTTACAAAACGCCATCTTTAGCTTGTTGTGAAGCAACTTTTATGTAAAATGCAATAATTCAGTTTTCACTTTATTTCATATTCTAACAAATTTAGGTAAGAGAACTTAATATTTAAAATAAGAATATATAATATAATGTAAACACATAAATGTAAAATAAATATTAAAATAAATATGTTATATATTTGATCTATTTCAGTGAAATATATTCCATATGGGCCATGGCAGATATCAATAACTAAGGGATGATGGGGCACCTGGGTGGCTCAGTGGGTTAAGCAACTGCTTTCAGCTCAGGTCGTGGTCTCAGGGTCCTGGGATGGAGCCCCACATCAGGCTCTCTGCTCAGCAGGAAGTCTGCTTTCCCCTCTGTCTCTGCCTGCCTCTCTGCCTACTTGTGATCTCTGTCAAATAAATAAACAAAAAATCTAAAAAAAAAAATTCTTAAAAAATAACTAAGTGATGATATTTTATCTGTTTTACATCATTTCCTTGTGTTAAGGATATCTTATTTGGGAGAAAATGTACCAGTGTCTAGTGTAGACACAGTGACAATGTGTAAGTAGAGGACAGTTGCATCCCCACATGGTTTGAAATGACAGTAAAAATTGTGTCAGTGCCTACGGTTTCACTCTTCTGTGGAGTGACTCATGCAGGATTCCCTTTCTAAGCCAGAACTGAAGGGTAGAGTGGACTGCTGAAAAGTCAGTAAACAGAAATAGGATCGGAGTGAAGAATGTTCAGTTTCTCAAAAATGTCAAAGCTTATGATTATGGATTTTGGCCAAGGAACATGTTGTAAGAAGAAAATGAGGTTACAGTGAATGTTCAGAGCATTTTTTTTGTCTCTTTGAACTTCTTTCAATTAATCATTTTTGGCTGCAAAAATATGTCTTTTCATAAGATGTTCCCTGTAGCTCCATGAACTTTTCTTTCTCTTCATTATCATAGCTTCTCATCTTATTACTAAATGTTCATTGGTTTTACTATTTTGTTCATTAATTAAAATCAGAGAGACAATGATTAAAGTTGTATGAAGAATGTGTTTCATATATTCATGTCTTACATCATACTCAGGGTTTCCTAATAGTAATTATAATCTAATACTGTTACTCTTAAGTAAAGAGAAAACTCATAAGTCAAAAAGAGTAATAGAAGGAAAGTACCTCCAGATGTAGCAACGACCTCCTACAATTCTCTCTTCCATAAAATCAAAATGAACCCTGAGTTTTTAAAAATCAGCATTGTCAGAAATCTGGACATTCACCAATGGCTTGTAAAATTTGGAGTACAATTTATTCAAGAAAAAAATGGTTGATAGTAAGAAGAGCGAGCTTTGCAATTTTTAGCTCTTAAAAATCACTAGCTCTGCAGTCACAGTGAACACCAGCAGGTAGCAGCCCCTGGAGGGGCCAGATGGGGCTAGAGCAACAAAAATGTCCCATACCTGCAAAATTGTCACAATTTGACCTGTCTGGCAACTCTCATGAAAAACCTTATTCACAGGACATTTCTTTATTTTACCTGACATCTTGCTGCATGAGGGAAGACCTTTCCCCAAAGCTTTTCACTTAACAATGGCTGCCTTTGGCAGTGATACCAGTTAGAGCCAAAAAAAAAAAAAAAAAAAAAAAAAAAGATTGCCAGAAAACTAAAAGGGAAAATCTGTAGAGAGAAATGTCCATGTGGGACTTGAAAAGCTCCAGCATATTTATGGAGATTTGGAAGGCCATGGGCACGTGCAGGGCTGTGCTATGACCAAGAAAGACCTTAGAAAGCCTAATGTCTTACTTCTGGCAGACTTTGAGGCTAAGCTGCTAGAGCAATGAAGGTGTGCGTCCACAAGCATACCGCTTTTCAGCAAAAGGTAGGAGACTTATTGTTTCAAATAAATTATTGAAAATAATCATTAAGTGACCACTAAGCTAACTGAAGAGACTTCAATGGTCACCCTATAGAACAACAACAACAATGATAGTGATTTTGTAGTGTGGTTTCAATAAATCACTAAACTAACAAGCAACACCAACAAAAACAGCACCAAGAACAAATCTGAATGAGGTGGGTGAATCTCAGGATCTTCACATTATATTACTTAAAATATCCAGTTTTGGTGGGGGGGGGACCTGAGTCGCTCAGTCAGTTAAGCATTTAACTCTTGATTTCAGCTCAGCTCATGATCCCAGGGTCGTGAGATCAAGCCCCAACTCAGGCTCCATGGTCAGTGTGAAGTCAGCTTGAGATTCTCTCTCTCCTACTTCTGCCTCTCCCCGCACTCACGCATATACTCTTTCTCTAAATAAATAAATTAAATCTTTGAAAAATAAATGCATAAAATACCCAGTTTTCCATCCTACCTGTCTTACTCCTTTAACATTCTCAACTTCCTGATTAGATATGCACTATTTTGATTCCCATTTGTTTTATTTTATTTTATTTTATTTCTTTTCAGTGTTCCAAAATTCATTGTCATTTAAAATTAAGAAACTGAAGCATAGGTAAACTAAGTTTGTTGATTATTTAAAGACTATTGAGTGATTATCATGTGCCACTCACTGTTCCAGGTATAGATCTGCAGTAATAAAGAAGACTGTCAGTGATGTTATTATTGAAAGTTTATAAGAAAATATCATTAACAATAAGTTATATGAGGAAAATAAAAAGATGAAAGGATGATGTAATAACAAAACAAAACAAAAAAACAACTGGATACTTTAGATTAGTGGTTAGGAAGATAACTTGCCCAAAATTATATAGTTAACTAATGTAAACTAGGGTTCAAACTCAGTTCCATGAAGTGTGAGGGTAGAGGTATTTGCCTCCCCTTTTTACTGTTGTTTTGCCAGCATATCACTGAAATATTTGTTGAATAAAATGCATAATAGCTAATATTTATTGATGGCATGTTATTCATTGTACCATATTATTTCCACAATATTTAAAAATATTTATAAGGTTAATATTATTACTCTTATTTTAAAGATTTTTAATCTGAGGTTTACTCAGTAAAATAAAAGGGTCGCGTTTACACTGTGACTCTGTAGAGGTGGATATTTGTACTGCCAAATCTCCATACAAGTCTGAAAATAGGAATATCTTATGGATGAGCATTTGCAGTGAACCTCTTTACTACTCCATAGGTTTGGGAATATTGCCACTGTGGGGATCTTTTTTTTTTTTTCTTTTCAGTGCAACAGTATTCATTGTTTTTATACCACACCCAGTGCTCCATGCAATATGTGCCCTCCATAATACCCACCACCTGGTTCCCCCAACCTCCCACCTCCCGCCCCTTCAAAACCCTCAGGTTGTTTTTCAGAGTCCATAGTCTCTCATGGTTCTTGATGCCAGGTTGTGGGAAAAGCCCAGATTCTTGTCTCTTGGAATCTGGATGCTTGCTCCAGCACCCTGAAGAGAGGAACTCCGTATTTCTTGAATGCAAGAAGTCATCATCAGTCAGTGAGAAAAGAAATTACAAAACTGTTAAATACCTAAATCTAAAGTTACCACTATGTCATAGGATAGCTTAAGAGTAAAGATACTCTTTTCTGTTTTTTTGCTGGCATTTTGCTAAAAGTGTAACATTAAATCGTGAATGATTTTTGAGTTAGATGATACCTACGCATATCTCAAAAACTAGGATGTAATTTGGATATTGGGCTCATGCTGGCTCTTGTAATAAGGAATAGCAATGGATAAAACCTAATGTAATCTGCTTTGGTGATTAAGTTTGGGAAATGGGCAAAAATTTCAAATTGTATTTTGTTTTCTGTGTTCTAGGTATTTAAAATTTTGGTCTATTTATAATAAAAATTGAATGGAATATGCAACTCTCAAAACCAATATGATTTCCGTTTCTGAATAATACAAAATGTTCTTATTTTATCTTGAGCTGTCTGATATCTTAGCAGTGATTATCATTATATCTTATATAATCTAAGCAAAGTTAGAAAATCTGTTGACATTTCAGCCTACAGTCAGGAAGTGCTTCAAGGTTGGTTGGAGATAAATCATCTTTAAGTGCAAGGATCAGTTGATGGTAACAAAATGCCTTATCTCCCATATTATTGTGAACCCCTCATTAAGCATGCTGTGAGGAAAGACTACAAATCTGGCCAGCCAGGATAGATCAGTATGCTGTTCCACATCAATTTGTACAGTAATTTGGTTTGCTGCAACACTGAAGATATCTATCAGTTGCTTTCTAAGAGGAAATGCATCAAAATATTCTTGTGATTTTCTTTTGACTTAAAAATAAAGTCCCCATTTTCCCACAACACAATGAATGTATTTATTCTCCACATTCCAAAAATTTTCATAGGATACATGGCAAAAGAGTCTAATGCATTCTCTTTGATTTCTATCAGGATATAGCTCACAGACGGCTTCCCTAGCCTATGACTTATTCAGCTTCTTCGATGGTGCTGGCAACCCTCAAAACTAATTCCATACCTGTCTGTTGAATTCTTTAAGTGCCACATTTAGTTGCTGGCACTGGGAATACAGTGGTGCACAAAACTGATTACCATTTCTGTTCTCATGGAGATTCCTTGTCAGGGAAAATCCATAGCCAAACTAATTTTTCTATTCACATTAAATTCTTACATACCCTCTACCTACTTTAATTTCTCAAGTGGCCTATTGATTTTTTTCAAGCCTAAGACCCTATATACAAACATATTGGAAGGTTGTTGCAAGTGAACTAACAAGTTCAAAGCGACAAATGTAAATAGAAATGAGCAATGATGAAAGATATGTAATTAATCTCACTCAGTCAAATATTCAAGGATGAACCAGAAGCTACATAAAACATAATGTCAACTTCTCACTTTATTTTACTTAGATAAAAATTCAAAGAAAAAAAATACTATACTTCCTAGCATGCTTATTTATGGTTCTAGGATAAGACTAGGCAGAACCAAGGTAATCTATCACCTTATTTTTTTTATGGCCCATGATCACTGTATTTTTTTTTTAAAGATTTTATTTATTTATTTGACAGACAGAGATCACAAGTAGGCAGAGAGGCAGGCAGAGAGAGAGAGAGAGAGAGAGGGAAGCAGGCTTCCTGCGGAGCAGGGAGCCCGATGCGGGGCTCGATCCCAGGACCCTGAGATCATGACCTGAGCCGAAGGCAGCAGCCCAAACCACTGAGCCACCCAGGTGCCCCATGATCACTGTATTTTTTATGATTCTCTTCTTTCATGATTTCTATCATGTTGCAACTCAGGAAACTGTAAACGATAAATGATAGTATCTGCAATTAAGCCATTAAGCAACATGGTCTTATAATAATATAAAGATATATTACAAAACAGGTCTCAGGTAAAGAAGTTGTGGAAGTTCATTTTTCAATTCTTTTTTGTGACAATTATACAAGGAACCCTTCTTGACCTAATTCTAAGCTTATACTTAACTACAGTCACCATTTACAATGGTTCGTGAATGCGATTAAGTTTCATTGTGTTCCTATCATCTGCTTCTCAGAGATTTTCAGTTATTTTTAGACATCTTATAAATGCAACCAGATTTATGTTTTATTTCTAAAATTTAAAGATACCATTTCCTAATGCTTTGTAAGCAGTCTAAAATAGTTTGAGAACACCATTATATCATTAATTTGGGAATGAAAGGGAGAAGAGTTCATTTTGTTTATTTCATTCCTAATTGTATTTCTGTCCAGAAGTTTTCACATTTTCTAGAAAGTTTTATTTGGTATTGCATTCATGAAGCCCTCATTGATGAAGTGATCCAGAGATATTTTATGAGCATCTACTATGAGGTCGTCAATGTTCTGATTTCTGAGGATTGAAATTAAAGTTTTTGATTTCACTAAGAGGGATGTATACTATAGGCAGTAAAGATAAATATGACAGAGGAAATACTAAGAGTGGTGAAATCAGGTACAAGAGGTATTTAACCCATTCTATATAGCCCTTTATTTCATACCACCATATTCTAAGCACCAACCTGTACTCAATCTGATTTGTGCAGATTTATCAATCACTTGGCAAAGAGCATATCTTTTCGATGAAGTGTATACTTTTTGCTGTAATGTCACAGTAATCGATATCATCCAAAATGTATGTCTTCACATATATGTATGATACAAATTATGTAAAGATGAGTGCTTTGTTATGTTAGTGGGTATATATGTATTTATATTCAAACACACACACACACACACACACACACACATGTGCACACATATATTCAGTTGGCCTTTGCACAATATGGATTTGAAGTGGACAGGTCCACCTACATGTAGATTTTTAATGATAAAAACAGTACAGCATTATAAATGAATTTTCTCCTCCTTATGATATCCTAATAACATTTTCTTTTCTCTAGCTTACTTTATTGTAAGAATACATTCTCTGATACATATAATACACAACACATGTGCTAATTGACTGTTTATATTATTGGTAAGGCTTCTGTCAGCAGTAGGCTATTAGTCATGAAATTGTGTAAAATTAAAAGTTAAACAGATTTTCCACTGCACGGGCCTTGGCAGCCCTAACCTCCACATTGTTCAAGGGTCAACTACATATATATGTCTGTATCAAACAGATACAAAAACATGTATGTACCTATTTATGTATACATATGTATATGCATACATGCACATATGCACATCTATGTCCTATCTATCTACACAGAAGGAGGGACTGGATTAAGTCCGATGTTCAAAGGATTTCAATTTTTATATTTTACTTTCTTTGACCTTCATGGATTTGCCTCTATTGAATTGAGGTTTTGTCATTTTACCTTGAGATTGCTTTGAGGGACATGTTCATCAGGATTCAGGTAAAGCTTAAAATTTATGGTTTTATTTATTGCAATGACATTTTGCAATGTCTCCCACTTCACATAGGGTCTTCTTTTTAAAAAATTCTATAGGGGTTGGAATGAGGAGATTATTCTCATGAACCAAGGCGATGCTCTTAATCTTTTAAGTGCAGTGATTTTTGAAATGTTATTGCTACCTTTACTTCAGCCACTAGGAAATTAGGAAAAGAAAAATGTTACTTCACTTTTTCATGAGCTTTGCTTTTTCTTAATGTTTTCTTTCCTGGGGCACCTAGGTGGCTCAGTGGGTTAAAGCCTCTGCCTTTGGCTCAGGTTATGATGCCCCGCATCAGGCTCTCTGCTGGGCAGGGAGCCTGCTTCCTCTTCTCTCTCTGTCTGCCTCTGTGCCTACTTGTGATCTTCATCTGTCAAATAAATAAATAAAATCTTAAAAAAGAAAATGTTCTCTTTCCTTATGTATTGTGTCAAGTATTGTCTTAGGCATCAAACAAAATATGAGATGCAAAAGTGTATTTCATATGCATTCTCTCTATTTAGGTCTTATGAACAAATTGGGATTTTAACATACAAAGATGTAAACAATACACTGCTTTTTTATTTAGTTACATGTTTAGTTGATAGTTTTTCATTTTAGCATTAAATAGCCTAAATTTTTCCTGCTACCGTTTACATTTTCCTTTTTAGTGTTCTATTTTTATTATGATGGCATCTGGTATTCCATATTTATAGCACTGGGTAAGAGGATAGTATTCATTTTTAACTTGTTGATTATTTATTTTCCGTAAAAATAATTTGGGCCTCCTGAGCCCAATCTTATTCTGCTGGTAGACACAGCAAACTTTCATGACAGAGACACAAGTTTAATTCATCAGTATAAAAGGAGAATATATCTGGTTTAAGGATCTAAAGAAACTCTGTGGTTCGTATTACTGCGGAATAAAACAGACAAGGAAACCAGAGCAGCTGAGGGTCCTTTTTCTGAAAGAATTATGCTTTTACCTCATGGAATTCTTTTCACTATTGATTGGCTCATGTTCATGGCATTGTTAGAAACACTTTGCTTCCTTTTGACTTATTTTTCTCTTGCTCAGCTCTTTTCCGTGGCTGTGCAATGTTTCACACTAATCAAGCCCGCCTTCTTGGTTAAATCCAGTAGTTCTTTGATAAGCACGAGGGTTAGAAGTGACAGCTCAGAGAAGAGTATAGACAAGCAATGGATCATGAAGATTTCAGTTAAGAAGTATGATTCCCTTTCTTCTCACCTTAGTCTAATGTGTTTGTGGATGTGTAAATTAATTTTTAGCTTATAAAAATAATACATTCAGAGAGCTTGGACTCGTTAGGAAAACATGGAAGAATAAGAGTACTTTCGTATGTTAAGAACATTTTCCCCATTCAGTTCTCTATTAAAAAAATTTAATGAATATGAAATGTCCTATGGATTATTGTTTAATTCTAGTGTGTTGGTCTGATGTAAGTTTATCATCTCAAACGTTTAAATGATTTCATTATATTTTGAATTTTGGTGAGTCCAGTTTCCATATATGCCAGTTGTACTATACTGTCTCTTTTTAAATAATTACCAATCGTCAGAAAACCAGGTTTAATGTTGTGCATGCTGGGCTAGAAGGACGTGTACAATATTTCTTAAAATTACATTAGCTTTATTATTTACATCAGTAAATATATGCAATCAACTTGTGCTCCCAATTTAGTTTATTTTTTTAAAAGATTTTATTTATTTATTTGACAGACAGAGATCAAAAGTAGGCAGAGAAGCAGGCAGAGAGAGAGAGAGGAAGGGAAGCAGGCTCCTTGCTGAGCAGAGAGCCGGATGCGGGGCTCGATCCCAGGACCCTGAGACCATAACCTGAGCCGAAGGCAGAGGCTCAACTGAGCCACCCAGGTGCCACTGAGCCACCCAGGTGCCCCAGTGCTGCCAATTTTAAATGTCACTCAAAACTGTAAGAATAAGATCTTATTTGAGCTTCAGTGATATCAGAGACATTTTGCAGGATGTTTATATTTGATGATGCATAGTAAGTAATTTACTCTTAAGGTAGGAAATGTTGAAGAAACTGGTGTGCATCTGCACTTGTACTAAAATTAAAAAATTATATGTATCAGTGGTTTTTTGAAGAGTGTCATAAAGTATTGGTCCTTCTGACTACAATTTGATACCTCATGATTTAGGAAATATGAGACGTTCCTTTTGACCAGAAAGTGAAAAAAAGAAACAAATGAATACATGTATTTATAATGTAGACCTTCCTCATAACTAAAGAAAATAATGACAAAATCAGAGCAGATATTTGTAAACTTCACCAATTCCATGATCTTGGATCAAACCTAAAATTGTTCTTTGGCTGATATATTGCTAGTTTACTTAAAAATACAAATTATAAAATGTCTTTCTCTTTTTTGATAATAATTACTCAACAAGGCCATACTGAATACAATGTATAGATCGGATGATCAAAATACATTTAACTTATTGTATTTAATAATTTAAGACAAATACAACCACACAATTTGTCTTGTTTTGGATTGAATTTGCCTCAAATTATTAAATTATTAAAGTTAATATAACAGTGGTATATGGTTATCAACAGAATTTATTTATTTTTGAAGAAGTTTTTAAAATACCATGGTGGGGGGGCGCCTGGGTGGCTCAGTGGGTTAAGCCGCTGCCTTCGGCTCAGGTCATGATCTCGGGTGCTGGGATCGAGTCCCGCATCAGGCACTCTGCTCAGCAGGGAGCCTGCTTCCTCCTCTCTCTCTGCCTGCCTCTCTGCCTACTTGTGATCTCTCTCTGTCAAATAAATAAATAAAATCTTTAAAAAAAAAATTAAAAAAAAATACCATGGGGGAAGAAAATGTTAAAGCTCTAAATTTAAAATAAATTTAACTACATGAATATTTATTGTAAAAATTTGTTTAAAACATGGGTGTAAAAAGTAGTCAAAGAGATGCATTTTCTTGTGTAAAAGAGACAATTTATATTTTTCAAGAGTTAAGAATTTGAGCCACATGCACATGTATTAACACCTAATAAACAGTAGAAATAAGAGAAATTCTATATTGATAAGAACATAAAACACTTCATTAATAATTCAATTGTAAACTTTTATTTATCCATTTTATCTTGTAGGTAGCCTTCTAGATGTAGCCTTCTAGATACTATTGAATAGTTACAAGATCTTACTTATTGAAGATTCACCATGGTGAGTTTCTTGAAAAGTTTTGATACCTTGGTTTCTGACTTCTGGAATCACAGAAGTTTATTTAAAGATAAATTTCTAGTGTCAAAAAGTAAAATGAAGTGACCTACATAGACAGTTGTGAAACTTCAGGTAAAACAGTAAGTCCAATACTTTGGTTAACAAAAATAAGAAATTTCAACAGACTAAAAGGGTAGTTATAATCAGTCACTGAAATAGCACACTTGATAGCTTTTAAATACTTGCATGAGTGAATGAATGAATATATTTTTAGAGATTTATATAGTTGCTGTTTAAATAATTTAAATTTGAAACCTTTGATGAACATTTTTTTATGATACATAGATTTTTTTTTTAACCTTACTAATAAAAACTGTTTGACATCTGATTGGCTGTGGGAGCTCATCTGGAATCAAGGGATTTATATGTTGGCCATAGATTGTAACGATTTCTAACTGAAAGGCAACAAGAAGGTTTAGAACATATTTCAGAGTCAAATCAAATTTTTTATCTGATTCCTTCCATATATTGATTTCAGAAGCCCTATCTCCTTGGATTTTAAGGATTTTTAAATTTTTTTATTTTTATTTTTTATTTTATTTATTTATTTATTTTGGTAGCTCTCTTGTAGTTACACCCATTCTGATCACAACACAAAACAGTTCATACCAATTTTCTAGGACAAGGGTATTTACTTTGTGTCAGTAAATTTCTGTGTAAGAAATACACAAGCTTGGGGTGCCTGGGTGGCTCAGTCGGTTAAGCAGCTGCCTTCAACTCAGGTCATGATCTTGGGGTCCTGGAATCGAGCCCCGCATTGGACTCTGCTCAGCCAGGAGCCTGCTTCTCTCTGTCCCTCTGCCTGCTGCTCTGCCTACTTGTACTCTCTATCTCCGTGTCAAAAAAAAAAAAAAAAAAAAAAAAAAAAACCTCTAGAAAAAAAAAAAAAAGAAATACACAGGCTTGTATATATCCACTCTTTTTGGCAAGCAGCTATCATTTCATTTTCTGAACTATTAATTATTCTAATAAGACTAAAAAGTGAGTTTATTTTGGCAAAGGTATTTGTTTGGGGAGGGTGCTGAAATTGGGACGATCCAGGATGAGAGAAAGGGTCTCACATTTCCCCAAAAAGAAAAATAAATGATCAAGTGTGGTTTTCTTTTTCAAATATCGTTAAGTTCAAGTCTTACAGAAAAAGAACAAAAGTCAACATAAGTATTGAAGATTTACATTTATTTGACATAGGCATGATGTTTAAAAACAAGTGATGGGACACCTGGGTGACTCAGTCAGTTCAGTGTCTATCTTCTTTCTGCTCAGGTCACAATCCCAGGGTCCTGGGATTAAGCCTAGCATCCAGCTCCCTGCTGGGTGGGAAACCTGCTTCTCCCTCTCCCTCTGCCTGCTGCTCCCCCTGTATGTGCTCTTTCTCTTTCTCTCTCTGTCAAATAAAAAAATAAAATTTAAAAAATAAGATAAAAAATAAAAACAACTGATTATCTTAAATTTATAGGCTCTTTTTAAAAAGAAATTCTATAGGTACAATTTTCTTTCATATTTAGAAAAATTTCCTTTATTCTACTATTTATTATTTTCCCAGATAATATTATGTTCAATTGCTGGTTATTGGTTAAATATTATTTCAAATTGTTTTTAAAGATACCCAGAAAATTAATATATACTAATTATTTTCAACACAGAAATTCTTTATTTGAAATGGTTCATATTACTTGCATAGCAGTTACTTAAGGTAGTTTTTTGATAGTAACAGGCATCAAAAGAACATTTTTCATTACTTTTTTTGTTGGGTTGAAGTTCAACATAGAGTTTCTTTTTTCTTTAAAGACCAAATTAGTGAATAACTATTTTAATATTGAAAGCCATTTAGAGAAAATTTCAAGCAGCTTCCAGTATTTAATTCCAATCTGGTTTCCCATATTTAGCATTTGTGTTCCCTGAATTTAACTGAATATTTTTGCCCTTCGTTATCAGTCTTGGTGTATACTAAATGGAAGTTGGAGTACGGCAAACTTTACAGTAGTTTCTATTAGAATATTTTTGGCTGGGATTCAATAGGAGAAATTTGGACTTCAATGTGTAACTTAAAGTTTTAATTTTTTCATAGCAATTTTTAATTCAAAGAATTTTGAATAAATTCTAATTCATTTGGGACTCTTTCAAACCTCATTTCTGTAAAGAAGTGTGCAATTATTTCTTTGATCCGAACTTATGAAGCTTTCTTTTGTGGAAGGAAACTTGACTTTTAATGAGGGGTAAAAGGGAAAGCTAGAAATTCAGAGATACAAAACATTCTTTATTATAAGATTATCAAACAGTAACTTGGGAGACTTTTTTGGGAAGAGGATGGGATTTTATTGTTACTTTTATACTAGATGTTATTTTCTCACTTGTCATGGAACAGAAAGACTGGAAGATTCCACATTTACTTTTAAAGAATTTTAGGCTATAATAAAATGCATGCTGTTTCATTAAAGTTGAAGTTTGTCATTATTCAATAATCATTTTCACTGGTGAAGCCTCCATCACTCAGTCTAATTAATACCTTTGTAATCCCCTATATGAGTGTACAAGACCTTTAGACTTAAAATGATCCAATTTTCAGTAATTAAAAGCTCATAGGAATTACTCAGTACTCAACTTACAACTCCTTTAAGTGCAAGTGGACACATTATTGTCCATCATTTAGATAAAGATCCATGAAACTATGAATTACAACCAAAACAATTACACTTTTAAAATATGATTCTGCTAGAATTCATTACAATATTCTGATTCTTTATCATGTGCTATTCAACCACATGTATTGATATTGGGATGACCTCATTAATTATAGTGACAGAGTAATGGATAAGTGTTGTATTACACTATCATTCATGGCTATGGAGGAAAACTAAGCATCACTTTCAATCCCTTTAACACTGAGTATTAGAATACATAAGGATTAAAAGCTGAACACTAGTATAATTGCCATGATTTTCTATCTAAATCCTTCCAATCTGAAGAAGAAAATGTTTGGACCTATAGTGTTTGGGTACAGTAATCTACCTGTGATTTTGAAATCACCAAATCTGAATCATCCCTCCTCACTTGTCAAGAAGTAGGATGTTTCTGTTTAAGCTTTAGAGTAAAAGTAACCATCCATTCCTGCTGAGGGTGGAAAAATGTTTTCAGGGTATATAAAAGATTATTTCCAAATGCAGATACACAGCAGACTAAAATATTTAACTAGGTCAGAGAATTATGTTTTTATATCCTAAATCTACATGAACTTTGAGTATATAATTATAATAATGATAGTTTTAACTACCTGTTCTACAAAATGTTTACAAATGCAGAAGTAGACAATCATTTACTTTTATTTTTTGACAGATACATAAAATTGTTCTATATTTTATTCATATTAAAAACACAATATTTATTGGCTTTACATTATTTTAAAATACAAAAATCCCTCATAATTATTATTGCATTCTTTTTGCCCTAAGATTTTATTTATTTATTTGACAGAGAGCATGTATGAGCCTGGGGGAGGGGAAGAAGGAGAAGGAGAAGCAGAATCCCCAGTGAGCAGGGAGCCCAAGGCGGGGCTTGCTTGATCCCAGGACCTTGATCATGACCTGAGCCAAAGGCAGATGCTTAAGCTTAACCAATGGAAACACCCAGGGGCCCCATCATTTCATTCTTTATAAAAAGTGTTATAAACCTTTATGGACTTTTAAAATTTGGGTAAACACACATGCCTATGCTCACACATATGTATGTTTGTGTTTTTTACCTATCATCTAACCTCTACCCTCCAGTTTATGTTCCATTATTAATATTACTATCTTTTCACTGAATACTCTTCAAAAACATACTTTCTCAGTACTGAATACTAACCTATTTTTTTTTCCTAAAGCGTCTATAGTGAAATCCAGCTCTCTTCACATGACAAGATTCTGAAACACCCACTAAAAGGCAATCACAAACCGAAAAGCCTACATTAGGTTAAAAAAAAAAAATCATATCCCCTTTCTTAGGAATCAATGTTTTTTACTCCTCTCTTCAAACCTCCTATAAAATACTTTCATGTAGAAAATTAATATGGGAAGGTGGAACATTATGGTGGAGATTAATCCCCAGACAAATTTTTGATCTGGGTAAGCTCAAAATATTTTTTTTAATTTTTTATTTTTTATAAACATATATTTTTATCCCCAGGGGTACAGGTCTGTGAATCACCAGGTTTACACACTTCACAACACTCACCAAAGCACATACCCTCCCCAATGTCCATAATCCCACCCTCTTCTCCAAACCCCCCTCCCCCCAGCAACAATGAAACAAGATGGAATTGGGAGGGAGACAAACAAAATTTTTGTTGTTTTTACAATGGTGAGAAGATCGGTTAGGAAGAAGGAAGAAGTTACATCAGTCTGTGAGAGAAGGGTGAGGCACTGAAGGACAGCGATATAATAATGAGCGCTGCTAACTCAAACCAGAAAAACCCCAAGAAACGAAAACTGCCTCTCACCCCGGTCTTTCAAAGTCCCACCATTTTGATTTTTTCCAGCACAGTTAAGTTCAGACATCAGTACTTGCTCCTTTTCCCTGTTGCATTCACCTTGAATAAAGCCTCCCTACTCTGTTCAAATTTGTCCACTGCAAGTTTTGCTTTGGCAGGCCATTGTACAGGTCCTTCCACTGAGGAAGAGCTACCTGGAGCTGGGTTTATATTTCTGGGGATTTGTTTCTGTAGGCTTATGACTCATGCATCTTTATGGATGATGTAGTCGGAGAAGATTACTGGGGACAGAAGCTGCAGCTACTAAAGAGCAATGTTTTAAAGTAAAACATTGATGATCACTGAAAGAAAACTTGACAACTGGTATCCAAACTCCCCCAGACATTTTTGTGGTCAGTATCATTTGAAGACTAGGACTTGGAGCGCCTGGGTGGCTCAGTCATTAAGCATCTACCTTCAACTCAGGTCATGGTCCCAGGGTTCTGGGATCAAGCTCTGCATCGGGCTCCCTTCTTTGTGGGAAGCCTGCTTCTCTCTGTCCCACTCCCCCTACTTGTATTCCCTCTCTTGCTGTGTCTCTCTCTATCAAATAAATAAATAATATCTTTAAAAAAAAAATGAAGACTAAGACTTGCTATAGCAGCAGTTGCAGGGTACAGAATAAATGGTATATCTTGACAAGACGGTAATTTTATCCCTTTAATGATGTCTAGCTTTTTGGTTTGTTTTGTTTTATGTTCATTTACACTTTTGCATGCAGAACAATTTTTGCATTGTTTCTTCTGTCTATGACGTGAACACTCTCGACTTCTGGTTTGTCTCTTTATTGCAGCAACTTTCTTGGGCTGTAATAATATTTGTCAACTCAGGTCTATGGAATTTAATCCCTTACATCAATTCTATGGCATACCAGACTAGAGAGATAAGGATAAGCTTTTCTGGATTAGCCCCTGTATTTATTATCAATTATTGAATAACAAATTACCACAAACTAAACAGTTTCAAACAACACATGTTTATCTAACAGTTACTATACTTAGGGGTCCAGACGTGACTTAACTGGGTCTACATCTTCAGGATCTTTCAGAGAGATGAAATCAAGTGCTGCCCAAGGTTGAGCCTCATCTGAAGGCCAGACTGAGGAAGAATAGCTGTCAAGCTTTCATGCTGTGAAAAGATTGCAATTTATCAAGGGCTATTGGAACAAGCATGTCAGTTTCTAGTAGACTATTGGCTGGTCAAGCACCAAGGTAGGCCAGGAGACAGAAGAAAGGAAGGCAGAGTATGGACAGCAGTGTAGAATGAAAGATCAGGGTAAGCAAGCTGAGAAGGTTTAGAATTAGACAGTTTCAAGAATTCCAGTAAACTCTGGCTTGTAGGGATTGTCCCTGTTTGTCCAGTATGTGACCATGGGTTGATGTGGGCTGGGGAATAGTATTCTGCACTGTAGAACCCTGATAAAAAGGAGTAGGTTGGGGTATGGACTCAAGACTAGCTAGTTTGCATATCAAACACTGACTCACAGGCAAGTTGTTGGTGATATCTATGAATTCACTAACTCTGGGAGGTGAAGTCCTGCCCTAGATGTGCAGTACCCTAAGATGTTAAGAAATGATAAAATACAGAAAATTAAAAAAAAAACATGATTACCACATCCTTTTAATCATATGCTATTCTCAGAACTTTGACGGTTTAATTTTAATGCAATAATATGAAGGATTTATATTCAGTTGATGAGAATAGCAAAGTGATTGAAACATGGAAGTCTGACTGCTCGGGTTTGAGTACCAGTTTTGCCACTATTCAACCCCAAAAGTCAGTGTCCTTGTTTGTACAATAGAGAAAATAATAGTTTTTCCTTGATATATATTTTAACAGTAAATATGATAATGTGTAAACTAATTAGCCCAGTATCTGGCACATAATGAATCTTCAGTGGATACTAATTAGTTATCTTATTATCTCTAATAATTCTGTAATTTCCAAGCCTCAGGACGGCTGTTGGAATCTTTCCAGATTCGTATATTTCCATCTTGGCCCAGAACAATACAAATATAAAGTAGAATGGGATTTTACTTGGAAAAAAAATCAAAAAGGGAAAGCAAAAATAGAAATTAAAAAGTGATTTTAAGAAGTGACGTGGGCAAGACCAAGAGAAAAGGACAGAAGTTGGATGGATGAATGTGGACGGCCTCTTTGTCTGGGATCTCTTTGCGTACCTTGACGTACTCACCTTTCTCCCCACCGAGTTTGGGACCCTGTTTCCTATCGTATGTGTCCGTCTCTTAATCCTATTTGTATGTGTCCTTCCAGATGTACAAATCCCATAGATTCTCAGCTCCTTCGTGATCACCAGGCTGAGGACAGATGTGAGCATCAGGATAATCATACTCTGCATCTCTAATTGGCATGTTAACAGTAGTAATCAACAGTGTCGAAGACAGGAAATGTCATAAAATGTTGAACTGCTCTTCTGGTGATAGGACAGACTTTGTTTTTAAATGAGACTCCATTTTTTGTGCTTTGGTTTTCAGTGGGTTTAATAAATCTGGTGATGGCATTTTGTTTTTTCCCTCTGTTGTAGTTGCCACTTTCTGAGGATGAGCAGGGGGCCAGATTCCTTAACTTCTGCCTCCAGAATGCTAAGAACATTAGGATCCATTTGCCATTTGATTTCCTCTGAAATCAAAACCAGAAAAAGCTGAGAAAGCTTTAGTCCCTAATTGTCGCCACACTTGTGGATGCTTCTTTAGATAACTGGGCATTCGGACCTTTTGCTCTTAAACCTCTCCCTTCTTTGCCTTACTACTACAAGCCATTTTAAACACAGTCACACTTAAACACATATCCCCTCTAACAGAGACTCACACTGTCTCTGGCTTTATTCCCTTTTATAATTGCTTCTTTGTTTTCTCCTCCCTGTCCAGGGCCCCATCCGTATCCAGGTGGTATTGTGAATGAGGCGTGTGGTTGGGAAGCAGGAAAGAACTGTGACCGCCTGCTGAATAGACTTTTTACCTGCTGCTCTTCCGATTATTTGTGCTGGGATGAGACAGCTCTTTAAAAGATCTGAGATTAAGTCTGTTCAGAGGGAAACTGAACTGGGTATCTAGACAACACAGGAGAGAATCGATGAATTACCAACTGTACTCACCTCACCTCAGCAGCATATTTAGAAACTCTAGTCTTTCCAAATTTATTGTATCACAAGTCTTTGTCTTCCTCTGTCACAGGAGAGCAGAAAGCCAACTGAGATTTTTGATCCCAGAGATGGTGTCTTCATGGGCTTTCTATCACATATTTGTTGACAGCCTCCTGTTGTGCAATTTCCTCTTACTCCAGAAATTTCTCTGGTTATTATTTAGGACCAGAAAAAATTTTTTTTTTCTTTTGAAAAATGAAACACACTTTTACTATCCCAGCTGACTTTCTGGTGGTCGCAGAGAAAAAGACTAGACAGAACTGCTATTGAGGGAGGGCAGCAAGAGGTAACAGGCGGACGCTGGTCAGCGTGGGCAGAGGGACTACTGGAGAGTGAGCCTGTGCCAGTGTTGACCTTCAGCCCCTGTTCCATAAAGCCTAGATGGAAACGTCAACCACCCCTCTGCACACACAGGGCTCTGAAATCGTAGTATGTGCTCCATGACTGTTGGCCCTTCCCATTCTTACGTAATATTTACATGGCATCTGCATTACACTCCCAAAGCACATTTCTGGTAATCACATTCACTCTATAGCACATAAACTTTCAGTACATTCTCTAACAAACCATCTGAACTCCTTAGTTTAACACCCAAGATGCAACCCTAATTCACACGAACACAGTCCTTGTTTCCTTGAGGCTTCTCCCTCTTCTATGTTTTCTCTCCTTTCTCTTTTTTATGGCATTCTTTCTCCTCATGTTTTTATTGTTCTCTCTTGGAGGCTTAAAGTACATTCCTTTAATACTTCCATAGATGAATCTATTTAAGCCACATAAAATGAAGAGATAGATGCTATTTTTTAGTCCAGTTTTACTGATAAGAAAACTGACATTTCACAAGCTTAAATACATTGTCCAACATAATTCCAAAGTGAAGCTTTCACCAGTATTCCTACTAGTTATTTATAAGTATACCCTTAAGAGCCACATTTAAAGACTGATACTTAGTAAGTAGTTGGAGATACATATCTTGATTTCAAGGGAAATGCCTGGAGCTAACCATGGAAAAGGAAGACATCAAGTATAATTAATGTGGATAGAAAATAAAAGACATTTTAAATCTAGAGACAATACTGTCCAGGTGTCAGAATATGGCTTTTTAAATTTTGGATCTATTTCTTAACCATTAGTTTAGCCTCCTATATGGTACTTACGTCACTAAAAAGTAAGATTATGTGAGAAGAAACACATTAAAATTGTTAAGAACATAGGTTTCAAGCTCCACCACTATGTGAAGGTGAACAAGTTACTAAAATTTTCTAAATATTATTTTATTCGTTCACAAAATAGAAAAAAATACTTATAGCTACATCAGAAGGTTATTTCAAATTTTTATACATATTAATATTTGAAAAAGTATTTAGTGAATTTATGGCATCTAGTAAGTCTTTGATGGTTTAGACTTTTGATGCTTTCTAAAATGTAGTAGGTAATAGTACCTTCCCCATACCCTTAAGAATTAAATGAGATAAGACACATATAAGTACTAAATAAACTTTTTTTAATAAAATCTTTCATCCAGGTGATCATGCTATGCATAACAGATACATTTTTAATTTATTATATTCTTTTACATAAAAATGCATAGCTACACTTTTGTGTAAATGAATATTTAATTCTTTTCTTGCTTCAAGATTTATTCTTTTTTATAACTCCTGAAAGGTGTTTATACATGGCTTAAAAACAAAGCACATATTTTCTTTTTCAAAGCACGTATTTTTAATATCTTTTTACCTTGCCGTGAACTTCAGTATATGTTTATTTTCTTGATTCTTTCAATAGAGTCACTCAGATATTGGAGTGAAGTTTGTTCTAGTTGATGCATTATTTATTGAAGATGTCCAATATATTTTAAAATATTGAATTAAAAATATTGTAGACCTTTCACTTTTTCTTTTATATATCTAACATTTTTAATTAAATAATTTTCCTATAAGTGGTCTCCATTGCTAGGTTACAGATATGATTACATGGAATATAACCTTCTACAGACTCAAATTTGGTATTATAAACAATCTTTTCCCAAGTTGGATAAATGTTTAATTTCCAAATACTTTGGATTTCGTCTCAGAGTGCCTTCATAGTGCATTATCAATGTTTTTTATAGTTGGTGTACTTTGTTTTAATTGGAAAGCATTTTCCCTGCAAGGAATTTTTTTTTTAATCCAAACTGTGACTAAAGTCATTAGCTTAATGGCTCTTACTGGCCTTCCAACCACAGAACAATATCTCTTTACAACTGACAAGGGAAACTCTGTAGTTGTCTAGAGACACCTATGAGTTTTCATTACTCGATACCTCCCTAAATGTATATTCTCTGAGTAAAACTTTAGGAAACTTGATTATATTCCTAAACAGATAACATTGTAGTCAAAGGCTGCCAAGAAACTCCTAGGAGAATTTCGAAGACATACCTTGAAGTGAACAGTAGTATTAAGCAGTACAACTCCATGGATTTAGACCTTAGAGTGCATAATTTCTTTGCAGTTCGAAAAGTATGAACAGTTCTCCCCTTCCCTAGCCATGATTGTCAGTGCAAGAATTGTCACTGGAAGGATATAGGAAGTCAGAGGGGAGTTGAGAATATTAGAAATCTAGAGAAGAGGAAATTGTGATTGCTGCTTTTGCCTACAACTCAGTCTTCCTTGGCAGAGTTAAGAGGCACATCTGATTCTGAAAATCTACCAATATTTCTGAGAAACAGAGCAGCTGTTGGATTTAAGATACAAACTCCTCCAAAATGTCTGGTATGATGGTCCTAGTAAATTAGTAAAGAAAAATTAGATTCGTGTGTTCAAGACTACATTTTCTCCCCCAAAGTAGCTTTTGAAAATGTGAGTCATAAATGGACTATGAAAGTTAATGATAAAATATAAGAAACAATAGAAAGTGGGGGCGGGGTCTAGAATAACGGCAAATAAAGTTGGATGAGCACATATGGGTTCTCCTGATGCCAACACTTGGAGAGATAATGGAGTGTAATAGAAAGAACATAAGCAATGAGGGAAAGAAACCTCTATTTTATTTTCGACTCTATCATTAAGCCAGCTGTGTGACAGATTTAAACTTTTGTTCCACAGTGGCTTATTTAAAAATCAAGATGATTATTAAATGTAGTTCCAACTGTGCTCCTGAAACTTTCAGGGTTAGAGCATATGATTCTGGGGAGATCAGAGTAGGTTAACATTCTGGAAATAGAGGTCACATTTTATTTTTCTACCCATAATATTCCCTTTTTATAACTGTTATAACTCAAATGAGCAACAGTTTATTAAAGAACTCTTTTCCTCATATTATAATTCCCTCCACAGCAGAAGCATTCTCTTTTTTAACATAGTGCCTAAAATATATTAATCTTTAAGATACATCACAGTTTAGAATTTAGTGCAAAATAAAATATGTATACTCATTCCATACATCTTTATACAAAATACCAAGTGAATTTTCAATCAATATAGCTTCTGTCAGATACTGAAGGAAGGAAAGATTTACTTATTGGTAATTATAATATTAGCAATAATGATAATGGCAAGAAATAACAACAGTTGACATTTATACTAAACTATTTTATAACACTGTCTCACCTGTTTCTCAAAATAAACTTGCTTTATTTCTATTTTAGGAACCAGGCTTAGGGAAATAAAATTGCTTCCCCAAGATTACACAGCTAGGAAGTGGTGATGCCAAAATATGAACCAGGGTATTTGTTTCCAAACCAAAGATGTAGCCCATATCCCAATTTACCTAATCTACCCGTTTGGCTTAAACTGAGAATCTTAATGAATAAGGAATGATTTAGTGCTGTATTACACATATATAAACTTTATTTTCCTTTTTTTACATATATAGAAATTTTCTAATTTAAGATTACCATACTTAGTACCTCTAAAATAAATAAAAGTAGCCAAAGCCAGACTAATTAATCTAGGAAAACTTGCAGCAAGTTTATATATATATATATATATATATATATATATATACTTTTTTTTTAAATGGAGTGTTGTTCAGGGGTGCAGAGGGAGAAAGAGAATCCTAAGCAGGATCCACACTCATGATGGAGCCCAACTCAGGCTTGATTCCACAATACCAACATCATGACCTGAGCTGAAAGCTGGAGTCAGGGGCTTAACTAACCAATCCACCCAGGTGCCCATTTGCAGCTTTATTCTCAATCAGTGACTCTTTCTGATAACTTGGATTTTTATCTCTTTCTGAGATAAATTCAATGATTAAATTTTTGAAAGTAGTCTTTAAGTCTCTTGTAGATATTGGCATACTAAATGTCACTGTGTAAAGTTACTGTATGGTTTCTGGATATTTAATATATACTATGTACTTTATTTATTTTTAAAGATTTTATTTATTTGACAGAGAGAGACACAGCAAGAGAGGGAACACAAGCAGTGGAAGAAGGAGAGGGAGAAGCAGGCCTCCCGAAGAGCAGGAAGCCTGATGCAGGGCTCGATCCCACGACCCTAGGAACATGATCTGAGCTGAAGGTAGATACTCAACAGACTGAGTCACTCAGGTGCCCTTATGCTAAATACTTTAAATATACAGTGTCATTTAATCTAATAAAAAGCCTAGGTGCTAAATATTTTTCTTCTTCTGGAGATTATTATACTAAGTCTCAGAGAAGAAAATTAAATATACAAGTTTGTACAGTTGATAGAGAAACAAGGTACCTCAGACTCAAATTCATTAATTTTTATTTCTAAAGTTCATTTTCCTTTCTATATATGAAATATCTTTAAAAAACTTCATGCACATTGTCAGTGGTATAAGTAATATATTAATAGAGTTGTGGTTAGTAAATACAAGACATATTTAATGGCCCCATTTTATGGTCAATTTTCATAGATGTTCCATAGGTGGCTGAAAATGTCTGTCATATTGTTAATTATTATGTTCATGTTATTTGCATATTATTACTATTACTATTATTTTCTTGAGCCATTAGTTACTGAGAGGGTTGTTGATTGACAAAATACTCACCAAAACTAATACAGACATCTTGTATTATCAATTGTTCCAACTTGTGCTGATTTCAGTACAAAATGTTTTGATTCACTTTTTATTTAGCCACATTGATATTGTTCATACTAGATGAGCACCCATGACATAAGAAATACAATTTATATGATTAGTTTTGAAAGCTACTTATATAGCATTCCACAAAGATAAAGTATTTATCAATTTTTCTTAATTCTTCTTTTCTAATCTCTCTTGGTTGACAGTTTCTGATAATTCAACTATCTGTTGAAATGTCACCGCCTTAGATAATTTTCCTGACTGTCCAGTCTTTTAATTATTCATCCAAGACTTTATTATATCATCTACTTTGGAAAGAAAGGAAGAAAAAAAGAAAGAGAGAGAGAGAGGAAGGAAGAAAGGAAAGGAAAGGAAGAAATGATATTTTTTTTTCCTGAGGACTTATCATTATCTGAAATTATTGTGCTTTACTTTATTTTGTTGTTTTTTTATCTCTTTCCTTCCATTAGAATGTGAACTCTGTCAGAACAGAGACTTTGTCGTTCTGTTCACCACAGTGTCCCTAGAATTTAAAACAATGACCATAATAGTGCTTAGGAAATTTTTGTTGAACAAATAATGCTGAATAATATTGAGTCCAATTTTCTTCAGATTCTACTTTCAAAATTTAAGAGGAGAATGTGGTTCTGTATATAATTATCTAATTTTAGTGATCATAAGACACATCCTGATTCATCACCTTCTTTTTTTTCTTTGTATTTCTATCTCTTCCTTTTATTTTGTTATTTCTTTGCTTTCTTTACCTATTTATTTCTTTCCTTTTTCTTTTCCCCATTTTTGTGTGGATGGTGGATTTTTCTGAGTCTGGCTGATTAAACTCATTGTCATTTCCAATGCCTAACAGTCAGTGGACTTTGCAAAGGAAGAAATTAAAATGGCAAATTCAGTAGCTCAAGGTCAGATATTAATGTTCATTCATATGTATAGACACTGAAGATGCAAATGATGGTGTTGGGTTTTTCTCAGAGCATCAATGTGGAGCTTTTATTGTTTTGTTATTATGAAGATAAGTCATCATGGGGATCAACCTACGCTGTGTATCCACTTTAATAAGTTTCTTTATTGTTGCCCAGAAATGTGCATCAGCATGGAATGTAAGCCACTGCTCCTTTAATCTTCCATTCAGGAAATGAGTGTGCCTCAATGAAATATTAATACCTTTTTCTTTCAGCCTTTAAGATATGGCCTATTTTAATCAATTGTCCCCTTCTGATTACTGTTAATAACAAAAGGACATGCAAGTAGGGGCTCTAGTTATTAGTAACATGCCAGCATTGAATTTGACATTGTTTTGACTGGTGGAGAAGACGAAGTAGGATAAGGAAACAATAAATTACAACACAAAAACAGTGTGTATGCTAACGTTAAAGTCCAGGGCAATTCAACACAAATTGATCACACATTTAGTCTGACTCCTAAAAACTAAGTGAAGTTGTATCTAAATACGCCTAGATTGACACAAATTCTGTTTATGCATATGAGTAAATTTCCATAACAATACTTGTTTCAATTATGTGGTTACTAATCACAAAGAACTTCTCATTAGCATATAAGATACTTTCATTAGCAAATTCATCATTCAATGGACAGCTATTAATTGCTTACAGCACAATAGGCTGTGTTTTAAGCTTTAGAAATATAATGGTAAACTATCCATGACTCTTGTCCTCTTGGAGGAGGGAAGATGTAACAAAAATGAAACAAAACATACCATCACTTTAGACTGCAATAATGACTTTGCAAAATGGGTGCTGTTAGACTTATTTTAGTTACACTGGTCAGGAAATGTTTTTATGATGAGGTGACCTTTGAGATCAGGCATGAATAACAAGGTAACCATGCAAAGGACTCGAGAACAATATCTGCAGTGAAGAGAATAAGGTACAAAGGCAGTGGTATTCCTGGAGTAGAAAGAAGACACACATGGCTGGAGGATCTAGATTGCAAAGAGGAAAATAATACGAAATGAAGCTGGAGAGAGAAGTAGGCACTAAGTTATGTCAACCCTTGTAGGGTAATATTTTAAAAAATTAACTTATTATAACTTTAAAACAAACTAGTGAAGTATATTAATCATGGGAGTGAATGATCTTATGTACTTTTGAAGTGTTATTTTTAATATCACGAGCCATACTGTGTAGAAAGTGACTATAATGTGATAAATAAGGAAGTGGACAGACCAATTAAGAGGAAATTTTGGTTGCGCACATGGAAAATAATGTTGATCCGGAGTGGTGCGAAGAAGTGTAAACAGTGAGAAGTGGTCAAGTGGAGAAAAGCAAGTGAAATTAATGGTGGATGGCATGCATGGAAGAAGAATGGCAGTGATCAAGAATGACTGTAGCCGTTTCAACATAATACTACACAGATTTAAATTACATAGAAATAAATTTGCTGTGTGCCTTATTTCAGGTTCTACATTTTCCATAAATGTTTCTATCTTGTTGACTATTGAAACTTTTCTGTGATCCCAGGGTCAGATCCTGATGAATAATACTGACTGTATTTATTTTATTTTATTTTTAAAGATTTTATTTATTTATTTGACATAGAGAGAGACACAGTGAGAGAGAACATAAGCAGGGGGAATAGGAGAGGGAGAGAAAGAAGCAGGCTTCCTGCTGAGCAGGGAACCCTATGTGGGGCTCTATCCCAGGACATTGGGATCATGACCTTACCAGAAGGCAGATGTTTAAGATCTAAGCCACCCAGGCACCCCTGACTGTATTTATTTTGGCAAATAATTTGAAAATATATTGCAGACCAACTTTTTGTATCCTGCTTCCCATATATATATATGTATATATATATATATATACATATATATGTGTGTGTGTGTGTGTGTGTAGAGAGAGTATAAGTCTTGAATAGTTTTTTAAAAAAAGAACCCTTTATGTTGAGAATTAATGGTAAATGTAAAATATTGAATAATTATCAACCAAAATGATTGGTAACAGTTTTATAATTTTATGTGACATTTTATTTTATAGTGAGAAAAGGAAACATACTGAAGCACTGGAAAAAATCAATAATGAGCATTAATCGAAGGGCTATATAAAAAAAAGAGGCTAAGATGGGCTTTTTAAAGTTCATTTATCAGAGGACAAAAGAGGAAAAGACTTTATCTTACATAGTAATCTATATGGAACATATCTAATAGGCCTAATTCACAGTTGATAACACTTGTCCATAATGGTCTGGCTCACTTAAAAAATGACTGAATACATGGTAGGTCCTAACATTTAATGTTTGCGTGACACAGTTTTTTAAAAGAGCCAAAGGCCTCAATGTCTCCAGATATTCTTGGAATTTACCCGAGTAATTTGTCTTACGCTTGTGCAACTGATATTACCTGATTTTCATTTCTCTTGAATTGTGATTATAATAATTCACTTTTTCTGGCATGAAGTAATATTTTATTTCCCCATTGGTGTTAATAAGAGCACATCTTTGCAAGAAGCATATTTTGATTAAAGATTCAGCTCTTTTCAGCCCATCTTCATTTTAAAATTCAATGTTGTTAATCTACAATTCTTCCCTGTGGTATTTTTTTATTACCACTACAAACTGGTATTCAAATCATTTTTTCCTTAAACTGTGAAGACATCTGGTGGTTTTAATAAATGGATTTTTTAAAGTGTGTTAATCTTTACAATTTATAATGAAACACATTTTTTCTACAACTACTTCATTCTCTGTATATCATTCCAATAACAAGAGTTAGAACAAATTCATTTCTATAAATCTAGATTCCTATAATTATTTAAAATAAAGTATTAATATCTCCATGTTGACATAATGCCAATTATATCAGAAATGAAAAGTCTATGAGGAAAAAACCTCAAAATCTCTACAGTAAAACTAATTTATTTTTGGTGTAAGAGCAAAATAGTATTTGTAGATTATTTCTTTTTTAATAAAAATTCAGATGAAGGTGGAAACCTTTTCTCATGTCTTCACTAGCATCTGTAATACAGCTTGGGAAGATAATCTAGAAATTAGTGTAAAGGTAGGTTATAACTGTCTAATTTCCTGGAAATGCAATCAGGAGATCTGGAGACAATCCATAATAATATGGATTAACTGGGGAGTCTGGGTGGCTCAGTTGGTTTGGCATCAGCCTTTTGGTTTTGGCTCAGATTATGATCCCTGGGTCATCAGACTGAGCCCTGAATTGGGCTCAGTGCTCAGCATAAAGTCATTTTGAGGTTCTATCTCTCTTTTTCCCTCTGCCTTCCCCCCTTGGCTTGTGCTCTCTCAAAAATAAATGAATGAATGAATGAGTGGATGAATGAATGAATAAATAAATAAAACATTTGCCTGTGCTCTCCGTATGCATTTCTTTGGCTTGTGCCCTCTCATAAATAAATAAATAAATAAATAAATAAATAAATAAATAAAACATTTATAATAAGGATTAGTTAATAATTAGCTAATGATTAGCTACAATAATTGGACTCAAGCTATAAAATATTACAGCTGTCCAAATATGATGTGTGGAGATGTACCTACATTCATGTAATTGCTGCAGAGGATTTTTGGAGAATGCTTTTATAAATAGTAGAACAAATGAAAAGTTACCTTAACTCTTGTAATCATCTAGTGTTTTAGAGATATGATCTACCCCAGGGAAGCTTTCCCTCAATTATTATGCAAATAGTGTGTGCTGAGCTCTGTGCTAGGTGTTGGAAATGCGAAGGTGAACTAGATGGGAGTATACCTAGCCCTTGGGTTTATACATTCTAGTGGACAAGGAAAGGGAATCATGTAAGCAATTAAAAATACAAATGAAAAATATTTCTAACCAGGAATAAGAAAGATTAATACTGGCCAGAACTACTTTGGATTAAGTGTTCACATAAGTTTGCTTTAAGGAAAAGATATTTAAACTGAGCTCTTCAGGAAAAAAAGGAACCAGCCATGAATAGTTAAGATCAATTCAGGTAAAACTTTCTTTAGGAAAATGAAAAAATTTGGTAAAGTTGGAAAAACAAAACAAGAAAACAAAATAAATTACATATGGTGTTAATTACCGTGAGACCTGTCTGAAATGATCATTTTAGAAGAATGTTTCTGACCTTATCAAGTAATTTAGTATTCTTGCAAAAAATGTGTAGTCTATGTGAACTATTAATCTAAGAAAAAAGTACGTGTACTGTTTTTAGCCAAACTGTACTTGGCTAAGGGAGTCAAATAAATCTTTATCTTTCAATGAGTGACTTCACTCTAGAAGTTAACAATATCTAGGTGACAAAGCAAGCTGATATTAACACTTTGTGGTACTAAAGATTGTTTTTTCTAAACTATTAGACATGCCTAATTTTCATAAATTAATTTTTTAGAATTTTTCCTAGTTATAAAAATAGTATGATTGTCAAGCAATGAAAAGAAGTAGAAAGAAGTAAAAACAACTTTTAGATACTAATTCAGTGTCATTTTTGTTAGTACTTTAGGTATAATCTTACTGATTTATTTCTTAATAAAATACAAATATACTGATTTATAATCTACTACTGGACTCTTAAAAAATATAATAATCTTTTTTTTTTCTCTAAAGAGGGAGGGGGAGCAGGGGCAGAGGGAGAGGAAGAGAAGTTTAAGTAGGCTCTACATCCGCTCAGAGCCTGACATGGGGCTCTCTCTCATAACCCTGAGATCATGAACTGAGCTGATGCCAAGACTGAGACACCCAGGCTTCCCAATATAATGACCCACACTTTTAGGTCAAACTATGTAGTATATCACATTGTATATGCACAATAGTTCATTTATTTTCCAAGAATGGTCATTAAGCTTCTTAAATTTTTTAATGATTGTAAACAGAGTTTAGTATTCTTGTTATATATAAACTTTTGGTACGTATCTAATCATTCTTTCTGATAAATTTCTGGGTATGCAATTTTTTAAATTTATTTTTTATTTTCAGCATAACAGTGTTCATTATTTTTGCACCACACCCAGTGCTCCATGCAATCCTTGCCCTCTGTAATACCCACCACCTGGTACCCTGACCTCCCACCCCCTGCCCCTTCAAAACCCTCAGATTGTTTTTCAGAGTCCATAGTCTCTCATGGTTCACCTCCCCTTCCAATTTCCCCCAACTGCCTTCTCCTCTCTAACTACCCATGTCTTTCATGCTATTTGTTATGCTCCACAAATAAGTGAAACCATATGATAATTGACTCTCTCTGCTTGACTTATTTCACTCAGCATAATCTCTTTCAGTCCCGTCCATGTTGCTGCAAAAGTTGGGTATTCGTCCTTTCTAATGGAGGCATAATACTCCATAGTGTATATGGACCACATTTTCCTTATCCATTCGTCCATTGAAGGGCATCTTGGTTCTTTCCATAGTTTGGCGACCATGGCCATTGCTGCTATAAACATTGGGGTACAGATGGCCCTTCTTTTCACTACATCTGTATCTTTGGGGTAAATACCCAGGAGTGCAATTGCAGGGTCATAGGGAAGTTCTATTTTTAATTTCTTGAGGAATCTCCACACTGTTCTCCAAAGAGGCTGCATCAACTTGCATTCTCACCAACAGTGTAAGAGGGTTCCCCTTTCTCCACATACCCTCCAACACGTGTTGTTTCCTTTCTTGCTAATTTTGGCCATTCTAACTGGTGTAAGGTGATATCTCAATGTAGTTTTAATTTGAATCTCCCTGATGGCTAGTGATGATGAACATTTTTTCCTGTGTCTGATAGCCATTTGTATGTCTTTATTGGAGAAGTGTCTATCCATATCTTCTGCCCATTTTTTTATTTTATTTTATTTTATTTTATTTTTATTTCCAGCATAACAGTATTCATTATTTTTGCACCACACCCCGTGCTCCATGCAATCCGTGCCCTCTATAATACCCACCACCTGGTACCCCAACCTCCCACCCCCCGTCCCTTCAAAACCCTCAGATTGTTTTTCAGAGTCCATAGTCTCTCATGGTTCACCTCCCCTTCCAATTTCCCCCAACTCCCTTCTCCACTCTAAGTCCCCATGTCCTCCATGCTATTTGTTATGCTCCACAAATAAGTGAAACCATATGATAATTGACTCTCTGCTTGACTTATTTCACTCAGCATAATCTCTTCCAGTCCCGTCCATGTTGCTACAAAAGTTGGGTATTCATCCTTTCTGATGGAGGCATAATACTCTATCCCCAGGGGTACAGGTCTGTGAATCACCAGGTTTACACACTTCACAGCACTCACCAAAGCACATACCCTCCCCAATGTCCATAATCCCACCCCCTTCTCCCAAACCCCCTCCCCCCAGCAACCTTCAGTTTGTTTTGTGAGATTAAAAGTCACTTATGGTTTGTCTCCCTCCCAATCCCATCTTGTTTCATTTATTCTTCTCCTACCCACTTAAGCCCCCATGTTGCATCACCACTTCCTCATATCAAGGAGATCATATGATAGTTGTCTTTCTCTGCTTGACTTATTTCGCTAAGCATGATATTCCCATCTTCTGCCCATTTTTTGATATGATTGTCTGTTTTGTGTGTGTTGAGTTTGAGGAGTTCATTATAGGAGTTCCTAGATATCAACCTTTCGTCTGTACTGTCATTTGCAAATATCTTCTCCCATTCCGTGGGTTGCCTCTTTGTTTTCTTGACTGTTTCCTTGGCTGTGCAGAAGCTTTTGATTTTGATGAAGTCCCAAAAGTTCATTTTCGCTTTTGTTTCCTTTGCCTTTGGAACATATCTTGAAAGAAGTTGCTGTGGCTGATATTGAAGAGGTTACTGCCTATGTTCTCCTCTAGGATTCTGATGGAGTACCGTCTCACATTGAGGTCTTTTTTCCATTTTGAGTTTATCTTTGTGTACGGTGTAAGAGAATGGTCGAGTTTCATTTTTCTACATATAGCTGCCCAGTTTTCCCAGCACCATTTATTGAAGAGACTGTCTTTTTTCCACTGTATTTTTTTTTCCTGTTTTGTTGAAGATTATTTGACCATAGAGTTGAGGGTCCATATCTGGGCTCTCTACTCTGTTCCACTGGTCTATGTGTCTGTTTTTATGCCAGTACCATGCTGTCTTGGTGACCACAGCTTTGTAGTAAAGCTTGAAATCAGGTAATGTGATACCCCCCATTTTATTTTTTTTTCAACATTTCCTTAGTGATTCGGGGCCTCTTCTGATTCCATACAATTTTTAGGATTATTTGCTCCAGCTCTTTGAAGAATATCAGTGGAATTTTTTTTTTTTTTTTGGTGGAATTTTGATCAGAATAGCTTTAAAAGTATAGATTGCTCTAGGCAGTATAGACATTTTAACAATGTTTATTCTTCCGATTCAAGAGCATGGAATGGTCTTCCATCTTTTTGTGTCTTCTTCAATTTCTTTCATGAGTGTTCTGTAGTTCCTCGAGTACAGATCCGTCAAAGTATAGGGATAGAGGGAACATTCCTGAACTTCATCAAATATATCTATGAAAGACCCACAGCAAATATCATCCTCAATGGGAAAAAGCTTGTGTCCTTCCCGTTGAGATCAGGAACACAACAAGGATGCCCACTCTCACCACTCTTGTTCAACGTAGTATTAGAAGTCCTAGCAACAGCAATCAGACAACAAAGGGAAATAAAAGGTATCCAAATTGGTAATGAAGAAGTCAAACTCTCTTTGCAGATGACATGATTCTTTATATGGAAAACCCAAAAGACTCCACCCCCAAATTACTAGAACTCATACAACAATTCAGCAACATGACAGGATACAAAGTCAATGTACACAAATCAGTGGCTTTCTTATACACTAATAATGAAAATACAGAAAGGGAAATTAGAGAATTGATTCCATTTACTATAGCACCAAGAACCATAAGATACTTGGGAATAAACTTAACCAAAGAGGTAAAGGATCTGGATATGAGATTTTCATTCAAAACACCCTCATATTATGTTTATATCTATGGCTAATTATCTTTTAGAAAGAAATAGTTTTGCTCCTTCATTTCTAACCAGAAGAAAATATTACTGTATTTTTAACTAATTAATCTATTTATTTATTGTGCCAATATTAGAGGTGAACTATGTACTTTTTAAAATTGTAACTTAAAAGAAATTTAAATGTTGATGAGTAAGCTTGTGTATCTTTACCTGGTCTGGCATGAATTACCTCTGTATACCTTAAAGTATTTTTCTGTTGAAGTATTTCCTTTAATCAGGACAAGTGAGGGTGTTTGTAGTAATAAAGAAATCCCAGTATCTCATGATATTAAAACAAGGAAACTTTATCTCTTTTTCATGTCACTAGAGGATGAACACATGGAAGCATCCATTGGCTCTTCTACAAATCTTAAAAAGGCATCTCTAAAGCCCACATTGTTTTCATAATGTAATGATACAATATGGAACTCATAATTGTGAGGTTGCTGGGGAGGGGTAAGAGAAAGCTGGGATATCTCAAGACTGTTTTTCAAGGTTATGTTTGGAAGAGGCTTATGTTTCACATTTCATTGGTCAGATATAGGCCACTCGATCCTCTGCTTCATTTCAAGGGAGGTCAAGAAAAATGTGATGAGCCATGTCTCCACTACTGTGGTGGTGTTTTGGTTCTATGCTTGCAAGGTCCTTCTTGCCTAAAGATTAAAGAACTACTACTACTACTATTGCTACTGCTGCTGCTGCTGATAATAATAATAGTTATTATCATTAGTATTATAATGTAATATTTTCTTACTCTTTCTACAAACCAAATGAATTTGGCATGTTCATTAAGTGAGAAACAGGTCTGAAGATCCAGGTTTCCTACATCTTGATATAGTTATTTTAATATATTTTATTATAATAACATAAAGTGTATGTTAGTTCAACATGATTCCTTCATATTAGTTTAAAAACACCCTGTGGCATTGAATTTTGAGCTGTATCAAGAGAATAATCTGACACCAACTTGATTAAGTAGTAATTTGTCATTTGTTATAATTTCAGTCAAAATTTGAGTTGATTATGGGCTAATCCCTTTCATTTGTGCTCATACTATCTAGGGGACTAAGACAAAATTCCTGGTTTACTCTGCCCATGTGTGGTAGGTTGAATGGTAGCACCTCAGAAAGAAATGCCCATGTTCTAATCCCCAGAATCTATGCATGTATCGATTGTTTTGAAAAAGGCTTTTTACAGATGCAATTAAATTGACAGTTTCCAAATGACACCATCTTGAGTTTTCAAGGTAGGGTCGAAATCCAATGAAAATGATTTTATAAAAGAAAGACAGAGATTTGACACAGAAAGGAGAGGAGAAGATAAACAGAGAAGGAAGCAATAGTAAGAAAGAGGCAGAAATTTGGAGCTATGCAGCCATAAACGAAGGATCATCTGGAGTAACCAGTGCGGGAGAAGCCAAGGGAGGATTCTCCCTCAGAAATTTTAGTAGGAGTACGGCTTTCCTGACACCCTGATTTTGTACTTTTGTCCTCAAGAATTTTTCGAGAATAGTATTTTGTGCTTTAAGCCTTTAAGTTTATGTTACTTTGTTGCAGCAGCCCTAGAAAACTAATATAGGCACAATTCCTATTCTCATAAAGCTCAGGATAATGAAAGAATCAGACCTATATGCAAAAAAAATTAAATAGGAAATATCATTGTAAGACACTTTTTTTTTTTTTCTAAACATTTATTTATTTGAGAGAGAGAGAGTGTGTGTGTGAGTAGAGGACGGGCAGAAGGAGAGGGAGAGAGAGAATCTCAAGCAGGTTCCATGCCCAGGGCAAGCCTGAGTCTGGGCATGATCTCAGAACCCTGAGATCCTTCAAAGAATACCTCTCAGGGTTCTAAGATCATGACCTGAGCCCAAACCAAACGCTAGACACTTAACCAGCTGCACCACCCAGATGCCCCCTGTTTTTCACAAATTTTAATGAGTCAACAAGAGGATCAGTGTGGGGATTCTTCATTGGCATTAGGAAATCCTTTGTTTTTGACCTCTCACTCCCATCTCTGTGTTCTCAGTGGATGTAGATCCTTTACAATGGACTTCTTGCATTCTATCTTTTATTGATAACTTGAATGTGAATCCTCTTTACTTGCTTGCTTTGTGTTTTGGTTCTTACTATTTTTTTTAAAGATTTTATTTTTTTATTTGAAAGAAAGAACACAAGACAGTGAGAAGAGAGCATGAGCTGAGGAAGAGACAGAGGCAGAAACAAACTCCTTGCTGAGGAGGGAGCCTGGCAAGATACAGGACTTGCTCCCAGGACCCCTGGACCATAACCTGAGCTGAAAGCTTAACTGACTGAGCTAGCTGGGCGCTCCAGTCAGTACCATTTGCCACACATGAGCACCCGGGTGTGTGCACACACAGTGCACACACAAGACCTGCGAAATCTATAAAGCAGTTAGTGCAGTGCCTTGCACATAATATAAGCTTATATAAGATTTCTGTTAAAATATGGTTAGTGAATATTATATATACAATATAAACACATTTGAAGTATGTGGCATTTTTAAAGTGATATGAGTTGTTTTGCTTATAAATTTAAGTATATTTTCAACCTTCACTTAATCTACACTTAATCAACCTTCGCTTAATCTACACTTAATTTCTTGGACTTCTGTTTGTGGGTTGGCTCTTTTTCCAAATATGATCAATAAATGACTCAATTCCCCAAATGATGAGACTTCTTTTATCAAAAAAAGTGTGAAAAAACTGCAGAAATTTTCAAGGAACTTGATTTTGATGCACGAAATTGAAGAAAAACTACTCTGCAGGAAACTCAATTTCAAGATGTAAAAGTGTTGCTGGGCTTATTGATTTGAACTGTATCTTCACCCTGGGATGCCACTTTCTTAACAAACTTTCTATTTTGTTTCTCTGTATATGGAAGAAACAGAAAATATGAAAAATTCACTTTATAAATTTAATTATATAATATTACTCCAAGTTGCCCTGAGACGAATAATACATTATATGTTAATAAAAGTAATTAATAAAAAAATCACTAAAAGAACGTGAAGAGGTAGTAAGTTATCAATATGAAATTGACCAATATAGTAGTAATATTATCTAAGTAAAAAGAGTTAAGACATATTCGATTAGAATAAAACCTAATACAAGCTAATACTAGAAAGGATATATTGTTTTAATATAGTATTTACATAATATTTTACCTAATCTCCCTTTTCATGGAGAGCTTTCTTGACAGTTGAAGGAATTGCAGGAATAAGATCTGGCCCTGCCTGGATTTTGAGTCATTGCATATGAAATATTCAGCAACTCTCTGAAGATGTTCTATTGCAACACTTCAGGATATGCTTAAACCCTTAGGATTTTCCTATGTAACTTAATAGTGGAGTGGGTAAAAATTTTATTAATATCCATAAATTTGGGAAGAATGCAGAGCAGCATATTACACTCTAAAATAGGGCAAAAAGAAATGGATTCTCCTTCATAGTAAGCAGCCAGGGGAGCAGATCTCAGAACATTAGTTTAATAAGAAGTAAGTGTGGAAAGCTACAAATTCCTGGACATTGTCTTGCCTAGTGTTACTTTGCAAGTAGAATAAAGACAGTTCGAGGGCACACTAAGACACCAAAATCATAGTTAATCCATATATTTGGTCTAATAATTCTGCTTCACTGTACCCTTATGCTTAGTATAAACGACTTTACTTTTCCAGGTCACGGTTTTTATGTGGTATGCTAATTCACAATATGAAAACGTTTCTCCCTTCTTTCCTCCCTCTCTCCCTTCCTTCCTTGCTTCTTTCCTTCCTTTATTGTAACAGATATTTTTCAAGCACCCACAATGTGACTAGAAGGTATTTAACTAAATGTCAGTGATGCAAAGATGTAACACAGTCTTGGCTCTGAAGGAGCTTTTATTCTAGAGCAGGAGACAGATAAATGTAAGTAAACAGATGCTTTTAATGGAATGAGGTCAATATTAAAAGTCTGCTCAGAGAAAGAACTAAGATAGCACAGCTATGGGTACTATGGGGTAGGCAGTCTCACAGAAAAATAGAATTCAATGTCAAGGTAGTTGATCCTTCTACAGTGATTTTCATATAAAGTTTCAATCCTTATACATGGTTTTCATTCTTTGGAAACTCATATGAAAAAATACTTCCATTTTAAAGGTGAATGGTTATATGTAATTGTAGCAGAGTTAAATGCTAACATTTAATTATTGGAAAACAAACAACCCAAAGGGACTTAGTGTAGCATTCTATAAGCTTTAAATGCATTACCCCTGAATAAACAATAGGAGTTTCTAAACTGTGGTGAAACATCAAAGGACTTCATCTTCAAAATACATTTTTCATTTTATTTTTCTTATGTCATTGGTTCAACACTCAAAGTAAAATTTCTGTTCAAACACAATGAATGAATGTTTGAATGAATTCAAACATACTGAAATAATGAAAGAATTAGATCAAAGAGAAATATATTCTAAAGTCTATAGTATACTACACTGGAAATTTTTTTTTAAAGATTTTATTTATTTATTTGATAGACAGAGATCACAAGTAGGCAAAGAAGCAGGCAGAGAGTGAGAAAGGGAAGCAGGCTCCCTGCTGAGCAAAGAGCCGGAATTGATTTCCGGGCTCGATCCCAGGACTCTGGGATCATGACCTGAGCCAAAGGCAGAGGCTTTAACCCACTGAGCCACCCAGGCACCCCTCTACACTGGAAATTTTTATCTTAAAATAAAACAACAGTCCAACTGTAGAAATGACTGCAATGTAGAATGAGAAATTATTAATTATTTATTTAGCAACTAAAATAATCAATCCTCTGCTCTCATGAGATGATAGTGTTTATTCCAAATTAAATCATAGTCATTCTCTATTATCTTTTGAAAATATAATGAAGTTATGGTAAGATGCTAATAAATGAGCTAAAGCTTACACTCTTCTTAAGGTAAAAACCACCAAAACTAAACAAAACTAGCAATAGTGTTGTGTTGAAAATGTATTTGACCAGAATCTCATTAATTTAATTTGTAAATCCATGATCCCAGGGTCCTGGGTTCCAGCCCCGCATTGGGCAGCCTGCTTGGTGGAGGGTCTGCTTCTCCTTTTCCCATCCCTCTGCTTGTGTTCCCTCTCTCGCTGTGTTTCTCTCTATCAAATAAATTAAATCTTTAAAAAAAATTAATTTGTAGAATGGAATGATATCAATTGTGTCTAAAGTTTGTTGGGGAATTTTATAAGAGGATGTTTGTAATGCATCCTAGCACACAGCAGGTGCTCAGTGAATGCAGGAAGCTGATCCTTCCTAAACTCCTACCTTGGATAGCCACACATGCCCTCCCTATGTTTTCCATAAGGATAGTATGTTTTGCTTGTCCCAATAAACAATGGCTTTGTATAATTGCTGTAAAGGATATAGTGAATAATTATGTTTAATTATTATTAATATTTTGCATTTTCACACTATTCATATTTTTATACCTCTTTACCTATAATTAGGTAATTATTTAATAATAATTATTTGCAGAGGCTACTTGGGAGAGTGTCATCCTTAAGACATATTGGCTGAAACTGGCACATTGGCTTGCTGTCATTATGCAGGCCAGGGAAAACAGGGCAAGATCTCTGTTAAAGAGTTGCAGAACATCATTTTTTTTTTTTTTCTAGTAAAAGTAAAGACAGCTAGTCTTATGTTTTAGCCAATCTGTTTTTCTTTTAGGCAAATGAGTTAGATATTTAATAGATGTAACTCAGTGGTTAAAACAGGGAGTCCTGCTTTGGAAGTCTGGGAACCTCACATTCTAGCAGCTTATGTCTGAATCACAAGAATATAGTCCATTTTCCCTGTGTAATAACGCAATATAATTGCTATTAAAATGCTTTTCAATGAAAGTTACTCTTTCTCATTCAATCTCATATGTTTCTATCAGTACATATCTTAAATGGTTCCCTAGAATTTCCAAATTGTTCTCAGTCTTCCCTTTAAACAGCAAACTTTGTACAAGATTTTAAAGTTAGCCTATAAAATCTGAATCATGTATAACAGTAACAGATCTCACATATGTATTGTCTCTTCTAGTTCTACTAATGGGTTAGGCAACTGTATTATCCTGGTCAATATTTTAAATTTGCAAAAAAAAAAATATGAGAAGTGTGTGTGTGTGATTTTTGGAGATTGAACAACGGCCTTGACTGAGAGTGAGCACGCATATTCTGACTAGTAATGTCCTTTGCGGTAATATTTTCAAGAGTATACTGAGTGGTCAAACAGTGACTTGTAAAATCCTGAAGATGGTAATACTAAGCATTTTTCTTTGCTTCTTTACCACTGTTGTGAGCAGTTTCTTAATTTTAACTTTACACTATGAATATTTCCATGCAAAGGTGAAAAGGACAATTAACTTCCCCATACTATTCGTTAGCATGAGGAGACATCACCAATAGCCATATTTTCATATATGTTTTTCAAGACCCATGGTTACCCTTTGAGAATCAATTAAAAGCCCATTTCTTTGGTTTTTCAATCAGTTGTTCTATTCCTAGGCTTGGAACCAATCCTGGCATCCAAAGAAAAATGAATTTGCACAGCATAGTCACTACTTGTTTTTGTTTGTTTGTTTGTTTTTGTTATTGTTTGGTTTGGTTTGGTTTTTATTTGGCAGAGAGAGAGAGAGAGCACGAGAAAGCACAAGTAGGCAGGGCAGCAGGCAGAGGGAGGTGGAGAAGCAGGCTCTCCACGGAGCAGGGAGCCCGATGGGGGCTCAGTCTCAGAATGCTGGGATCATGGCCCGAGCTGAAGGCAGTGGCTTAACTGGTGGCCACCCCGGTGCCCCATAGTCACTATTTGTAATGTCAGGTGCAGCACATAAGTTAGACACACTGAACGGTAATTATGCTCCTTTTGGTCATGAAACATCTAAAACTTGCAAACTCCTTTTAGTTTAAATGAAAATTTATATCTCCTAACAGGGGCTGTAACCTTCTCATGAGCTAGTTTAGATTTTATAATATCATAGTCAGTTGTATAAATCTTTGAATGCAAATATTCTGTTGTCATAATTTTGGTCTCCTAACATAATGTAGCAAAAAAAATCATTACTTCTGTAAGACTTAACTATAAAATTTAAGGATATTCTTGGTGAGATTTTGTTTTTTTTTACTTCTTGCTGGAGATAATTTTATGACACATAACTAAGGATAGTTAATGTAATAGATTTTAAGTGTATCAGAATTTTAAGGTACAAGTAAGTGTTTTCTCCTGAGTGATTATCTTGAGACACAATATATTTTTATCAGTAGTGTTGTCATCTTTAAAGGTATAATTGGAATAAAAATTAAGAAAATAAAGATGTAATTAGAACATTCATATTACAATAATTGGAAAACTGAGGAGCCTGGGTGTCTCCTCACCACCCAGGTGTTTAAGCCACTGCCTTCAGTTCAGGTCATATTCCCAGAGGCCCAGGATCAAGTCCCACATTGGGCTTCAGCTCCACAAGGAGTCTGCTTCTCCTTCTGACCTTCTCCCATCTCATGCTCTCTCTCTCAAATAAATAAATAAAATCTTAAAAAAAAAAAATTGAAAAGCTTTCTTTTGCCTTTTCTTAAAAAGCTTAGTGATGTTTTAAGTGTGACAACACTCCCCCCTCATTAAATCCATTATGTGCTGAAAGTTATGACGGTCACACTTCTGATTACAGTCATCTCCTTCTCTGACCTGATCGGCCATATAAGATGTTCCTAAATATTAGGCAGTATCCTGGTGGCAGATAAAAGAGTTGGGAATTTTCTAATCTGAGCAAAAACAATTTATTAGGAGAGATGCGTAATCTCACATAAACACTGTATTCCCTGACAATGTTGTTTTCAGCACTGAAAAAGTGTGTAAAGCAGGAAAGGAAGATAGAAAATGCTCTTGGAGAACTTACTAAAATATAATAACTTGTTGAGGCTTCAATGAGACAGCAGCATGTAAGCTAGAACACAAAGGAAATGGAAGAACTAGCTATGCAGGTATCTGTGGGAAGACTGCTGGGGGAAGAGTACAAGGAGTGGTAGAGAATGCCTGCATATCTGAAAGCTAACAAAGATGGCGGTAATCTACAGTGATGTGAATCAAGTGGGTAACTGTTGCACAAGAAGTTGGCAAGCCATTGGCCCGAAGATCACGTAGATTATTTTAATGACCAGTTTCACTCTGTACCCAAAGAGGAGCTCTGGAATAGATTAAAGAGAGGGAAGAGAGGAGGTGAGGAAACCAAATAGCAAACTACTAATAATCCAGAAAAAGGTAGATGATTTTAGACAAGTTCTGCAAAGAGATTTGAGTTAGAATACACAAGCTTGGCTGGTTGATTGAATGTGGAGTGTGACAGAGAAGAGACTGTCGGTGAGGTGCTTGGTTGAATAGAAGAGGGGGAATGTGTAGTTACTTATGGGAGAAAGTATCTAGTTTAACAAACTTTTCCAGAGGGGTAAGATAGAAGATCAAGGATTCCCTTTTAGTGATATCTTTTTATTTATATGTGCATATATGCATTAATATTTTATACTTATTCAGGTAGAAATGTTTGTAAACTGTTGAATATATAACCCTAATATATAAAAGATGGTTTAGTTTCAGATAGGAGGGGAAGCCTGTATTTCAGCTTTTCCATTCCCCATTACTGATTGGAGAAGTGTTTGCATACAATCACTTCTGCTATCAATTATTACATTGTTTAAATTACTTAGTTGCAGTAAAGAATATCTAGTCTAGTTTGAGCAGAAATGGATTTAAGAGAGACAGAACATTGTGGGCATGCCTGAAGAAAATGACTCAAAGCTGAGCTTTTGGGAATGACATACAGATCCGCAATATAGAAAGTTGCTCTCCCAAGGGAACTACTGCCTCTTCTGTGCAATCAAGCAGAAAGCTGCCTCCACAGCTGCCAGGTCCAGAACCACTTTGCCTCTGTCACAATCTTGCACCAGGAGAAAATACATGTCTCCTACTTTGCATTTTCCTTAGTTCCTTTAGTCCTACCACAGTTTCATTCAAGTATATTAGATTGCCAGAAGCATATTCATACATCTGTACTGCAGGAGCGAAAGAAGCTAGGAAACAGAATATATGTCTATCTTAAATTTTACATTAGGATTTACACTGTGGAAGACTCAGTATCAACATCAAAAACCACATTATCAACAAGTTTGGGGTTGTCATTTCTATCCCATTGGTTCTGGTCCCTCCATTTGGGACTTGCAAGCTAAATGCTCTGTGAGGGTGACCTGACACAGAAGAATAAGGCTGTTGTTACATCACAAGGGTGTGATTAATTCACACCCTTACTAGATTTTTCAACTGTATAGACTTTTCCAAAGCAAGGTAAAAGTGAGAGAACTGATTATGTTTCTGTGACTTACACACTGGCTTTGAAGGTTTACAATAAAAGAGCTCAAACTTTACAGACAGTAAAGAAATTAGAAAAGATGCTGTAATTAGGACATACTGATCTAGAACTTGGATATACATAATCAGGAAAATATTTTAGAAGTAAGCCTGGGGGTGAAAGGACCCGGATTTATTTCATTGTTCTTTCCTTCATGACTTAAAACCTTGAAATGTGACTTGTCTTCAGAAGGGAAAATAATTTTGATTGAAGCATTTTTTTTTAAATTTTTGGAACCTAGACATCAAATAAAAATCAGGAGATAGGTGTAAGACTGGGTGCTGTAAGTAATGTAAGTTTTATTTTGTTGCTATTTACTGAACTACTATGTTGTTGCCCTTTTACAAGATGCTGAGGGTAGAATTGAGAATAAGGTAACTCTTGTGGGTAGAGATGGAGGATATAATTAGGGTAAAGGCATGGTAATGAAACAAATATTCTGAGATGCCAGGTCATGAGATGTGTACTTACAACATTGATAAGGGACCCAGTTCAGCATTGGCATCAGTAATAGCACACACGTCTGTAATAGTAGGTTGTGATCATTTTGTGGAGTGCAAATGCCAGGATGAGGAATTGACACTGAATTTGGAATATTATCTAGGAGCCTCTAAAGGCTTTCTTAACAGAGGACAATGTGATCTTTGCTACTTTATAAGATTATATTAAGATTAATGATATTTGAGAGGTACAAAGGATATTTATTTCTAAAATGTTATAATGGGTATGATCTTATTCTATCTACATAAACTCTTAATGCCAGATACGTAAAAGATATTTCTTTTTGCCATTTTACTATTAAGAGGTTATCAGTTTTCTAAGGTCAGACGGTTCAGAACACAAACCTATATTGTAAGGTAACTGTGAGATCATACTTTTAAAATATCTTTCATAGGATTTTTTAAATCCTAAGAGGTCAAGCCATATTTTCTCTTGAATAGCTGAAACCTGCAGATCCTTTTGGCTGAAACATTAATTTAAATTCCACCACATATAAACAGTTTTAAATGTTTTTAAGGGAAGAAAATTTTTCCTTTCTTCCCTTCTTGATTCTTTGGCTGATCTAATAATTACATTGACATACGACAGGTTAACATGAGAAAAAACTATGTTTTGTACATACAGGAATTCATAAAAATATGAGACTCAAAGAAGTGACTAAAGCAGGCAGCTTTTATATCTTTCAGGCAAAGAAATAATAAATTTGTGACAAAGTGACAAGACAAAGAAGTTTGGGCTTGGGGTAGTAAATTAGTGAAGTAACAAGATTTGTTTATATAGCCTTCTTGGCCCTGAATTTCCTCTCTCTGGTGATAAGGATGTCTTCTGATACAGGGAAGGTATGTTTCTCATGGGAGATTTATTTTCTGCTCTCAAGGGCACAGAAAAGGGTCATGGTGTCCTCTTCACACTGGCTGTTTCTTAAGAAACTTTAATTTTAAAATAATCAATATGCCAAAGTGGCATATTTTGGGGCAGCCTGCCCTGAACTGTCTATGTCAACAGAGGCTTACAGGTTCTGTGATCCATAAGCAGTAAAATAGATCCACTAGTTTGGAGGGTTCCAAATACATGAAGGACTCTTCCTCCAAATAATAGTTATGAAAGCTAAATGTGCTGTGTTTACAAACTCTTGTTTTTAAATTGGTAAATTGGTTTTGCTCATCCATAGCGACTATATTAGGTTTAAACTACTGTGAAATTGTGAAATTAACTTTACTAATCATATTTGTAGAAAAGATTTTCAAAGCAGAAAAGTAAGGTCAAAAGGTTAATTTTTTGGCTTAGATTTCAGTAGTTATTAGTGAAACATAACTGGATTTCTGTTTACTTGAATTACATTTCCATGAACAGAAATTGCTCTATAACAGAATCATTCATGGAATTATGCAGAAATCCAGAGAACATTAGACAATTGGATCATGAGCAAGACTATAGTTTTTGAGTTGTGCTATCATAGGAAAAGTAAAAAAAAAAAAAATGAATTATCCTTCAGGTACGTTATAGTGTATGCATAAAGGTGTGTATATTTTTAAATATGTTTGTGGTATCAAATAAGGATTGCAACCTACTTGACATTTTTTTCTTTTGCTCTAAATATTTTTTTTTAGATTTTTTAACTTATTTATTTGACAGAGAGAGATCACAAGTAGGCAGAGAAGCAAGCAGAGAGAGAGAGAGAGAGAGGAGGAAGCAGGCTCCCCGCCGAGCAGAGAGCTGGATGCGGGACTCGATCCCAGGACCCTGAGATCATGACCTGAGCTGACAGCAGAGGCTTAACCCTCTGAGCCACCCAGGTGCCCCCTTTTGCTCTAAATATTAAATGAGTGGGTTTATAGGTTAAAAACATTGAAGGGCTCTGAGAGTCTAACATATGGATACCCTCGAGAAAAACTAAAATAATCCTGTTAGTGTTATTTAAACCTGGAGGCCCACTTCTAAGATGCTTTAAACAAAAACAACAACAACAAGTTTTAGCCAACACTCAATCCATTGATAATAGAATCAGTCATTTGGTAGACAGTGAAGAGGCACAACATTCTGTAATTTACAAACCCTTAGTTTGGAATGCCAAAGGTAGGTTTGTCATTATCCCTGGAGTGCTTATACCTTTCATGCCATTTCTCATAAATAATTAGAAAATTATTTGTTTCCTCACCTACTTTATTTTCTTCACTTCTTTCTTTCCTGTTACTGATGTGGGAGAAAAATGTCTTCACTGTATAAAAAAAAGAATGAACATGTTTGATTTTGTTTTGTTTTCTAAAATATATCTGATCTTGATTAGAGCAATGGAATATTCTGAATTAATACATAACATATCTTTTCTTTTTGGTAAATGATTTTCTTTCTGTCACCCTTTGGCTATTAATAATTGACCATGGTTGAAGACTTACAGCCCTGGGGAACAGAGAATTCCAAAGGAACTCAGTTTGAAAGTTGTGTGAAATTACTATTTTTGAGTTCCAAAACTTTGTTGAAATGCAACTTGGATTTTGACTGCAAGAGCTGTACATTTGATGGGACTTCTGAGGGCCCAGTTATTTGAACATCAGACTTTTGATTTCTGCTCATGGTCTCAGGGCTGTGAGATGGAGACCTGGGGTCAAGCCCTTCATAGAGCTCCATGCTCAGCAGGAAATCTGCTTGAGATTTTCTCTCTCTCCCTCTTCCTTTTCCCCCTCCCCCATAAGGAAATCTTTTTTAGCTATACACATTTGCAATGATTTTGAAAACATTTACTTCCATTAAGTTTGGCTTTGGCTACCAAATTGAAGTTTAGCAAACTATGTTGCCTAAAACATAAAGTATAGAGAAATGCAAGACTATACAAAGAAGTTTCCTTTTGTGCAGAAAGAAAAATGATGCAGAAAATTACTAAACTAGGGTTGGAAACTCTGAAGAGGATTGAAAAAGAAAATGTAAGAATTTAGCTGTTAGTTTGGGTGGGGAATACTGTCTCCTGCCGTTTCCTTCATTATAGAATTCTTAGAAGATGGTGGAGGTATTGTAGCAGCAAAAATTCCAGAATAGTTTAGGAGATCACAAGAAAATAGTGGAGTCATGCCTTACTTTTTAATGTGAGCCAGGACATTTAAATACGACTAATTATTTAAACATGACACCTAAGCAGAAGAATAGCAAAGAATTAGTAAGGTATCCAGAAAGATGGGACTTGGGGCAACTTCACAGAAGAGTGTGAACTGTAGAAGATACTGGAAAAGAAACTAAAAGCTCTTGTTCACCAAGGAAGGGTCAGAAATGATCAGTTTAGAACATCTGTGCTCAGTAAGAGGAAGAACAGAATGCTTGGACCTGGTAACCAAAAGACATATATTGAATATACGTATCAGCAGAGAATGCAAATGTGTTATAAGAAATGCCAGAGGAGGAAAGCTACTTCTACCCAGATTCCAGCAGAGGAAAGATGACTAAAGATGTAGCAACACACTTTCAAGGCCATGCCTGTCCCTTTGCAGTTTAGAAAATCACTGAGCAGATGAAATGGTTAGCATTGAGGGCAAGAGTTCTGCAGGTTGATCAAGTATTATCTTAAAGAGGCCAAATAGGTAAGAATAAAGCTTTAACCATAAATACAAAGAAGGATGAATATGTAGATTATAGTTATTATGTCCTGGTAAAGTTAACGTTTGTACACTTGATTTATATGAACTATCAAACTGTGAAGTATATGTGCTACATCAACAGTCTTAGTAGTATATTTCTTCTTAATATACATGTAGGGGAGAATATGGACTTAAATGGGAAAATAATATTTTGTTTGGGTTTGTACAAATACTTTCATCATTATATTTATTAAATCTGACTTATTATAGCATACACACACACACACACACCCCGAAATTCAATGTTTCCTAAGCAGCCATAATTTCTTTACCGTCTTCTTCATTTTTGTCATATCTACATACTACTGGTTTTAATTGATTTAATATTTTATCTATGCTTACTTTTAAAACATTACTTTCCTAATGATTCTAATTGAAAGAAATTATGTAAATTAAACTTTTAGTGGACTGGGAGTTAGTTTATATTTATTCATATTAATTGAAAATTATTGTTGAAAGGATAATAAAATCCACATAACACCTCAAATTTTAGCGAATACCATCTAGTAGTCACTTACTAACTTTTGGAAAACACTGATCTCATTAATAATGAAGTGGAAAAAATAAAATGGAAGTTTATTTAAGGACCTTATATTCAGTATTTCTTAGTAAAGTAACATCTAACACATATTCTTTGTTGTTGTTGTTGCTGGGAAAAGGAAACATCATCACTCTTTGGAATTGGTCTATCCTTCCATGACATTTAGCAGCTGGTACTAAATGCCAGGATCATCATGAAATCCACTTCCTGATCATTTCTAATCACTTCTTTTTTTTTTTTTTTAAAGATTTATTTATTTATTTGACAGAGAGAGATTACAAGTAGGCAGAGAGGCAGGCAGAGAGAGAGGAGGAAGCAGGCTCCCTGCTGAGCAGAGAGCCCGATGCGGGACTTGATCCCAGGACCCTGAGATCATGACCTGAGCCGAAGGCAGCGGCTTAACCCACTGAGCCATCCAGGCGCCCTCTAATCACTTCTTAATAGATTTTGATGCCAACAATCTTTATGTCAAGGGTATGTATTCACTCTTGAATTAAAAATAAATTTTTAGGGACACCTGGGTGGCTCAGTTGGTTAAGCATCAGCGTTTGGCTCAGGCCATGATCCCAGGGTGCTGGGATGAAGCCCTGCGTAAGGCTCCCCACTCAACAGGGAGTCTGTCTCTCCCTCTCCCTGCTCATGTATGCACTTTCTCTCCCTCCCCCCCTTCCTCTCAAATAAATAAATAAAATCTTAAAAAAATAATTAACTCAGTCTATTATAATACACTTGATGGTTTATAAAAATATCAGAATTGGAGAAAAACATTTTGAAAGAAAAATATTAGTAGGACAGGATGACAGGTCAGGAATATCTATTTGTAATTAAAATGCAGAAGACATTTGGAAATATGAAACCAACTAAAGTGGTAGACTAGGAATTGTATTTTTATATCTTTTAAGTAAGAATATATTGAGCCTTGTGCAGGAAAAATAGAAAGAGCCTTACTTGGATCAAAGAACAAGTTGATTTCTTTCTAGATTTTGTCATGCTTTGGCATGAAGTTATAAAGAAATTGTGGGACTTATTTCATTTTTTCCATGTAAATCCATTTTTCCAAACACTGTTGAAGAGACTTCTCCCATTGTGTATTCTTGGAACCCCTGTTGAAGATGATTTGACCATATATGTGTGGATTTATTTCTGGTCCTTTATCCTGTTTTACTGGTCTATATATTAGTTTTTATACCAATACCATACTATTTAGATTATGGTAGCTTTGTAATATGGTTTTTTAACTCTTTTTTTATTATATTATGCTAATCACCATACAGTATATCATTAATTTTTGATGTAGTGTTCCATGATTAATTGTGTATAACACCCAGTGCTCCATGCAATACATGCCCTCCTTTTTTTTTTCATTTTAATTTATTTCCTTTCAGTGTTCCAAAATTCATTGTTTTATGCACCATAACCAGTGCTCCATGCAATATATGCCCTCCATAATACCCACCACCAGGCTTACCCAAATCCCCACCCCCTTTCCAAAACCCTCAGTTTGTTTCTCAGAGTCCAGAGTCTCTCACGATTTGTCTTCTCCTCCAATTTCCCCCAACTCACTTCTCCTCTCCATCTCCCAATGCCCTCCATGTTATTTCTTATTCTCCACAAGTAAGTGAAACCATATGATAATGTTTATCTGTTTGACTTACTTCACTCAGCATAATCTCTTCCAGTCCCGTCCATGTTGATACAAAAGTTGGGTATTCAACCTTTCTGATAGAAGCATAATTCTCCATTCTATATATCAACCGTATCTTCTTTATCCATTCGTCCATTGAAGGGCATCTTTGTTCTTCCCACAGTCTGGTGATTATGACCATTGCTGCTATGAACAAAAGGGTACAGATGGTCCTTCTTTTCACTACATCAGTATCTTTGGGGTAAATACTCAGTGGTGCAATTGCAATAGGGAAGCTCTATTTTTAATTTCTTAAGGATTCTCCACACTGTTTTCCAAAGTGGCTGCAACACTTGCATTCCCACCAACAGTGTAAGAGGGTTCCCCTTTCTTCACATCCTCTCCAACACTTGTTTACTGTCTTGTTAATTTTGGCCATTCTAATTGGTGTAAGGTGGTATATCAATGTGGTTTTGATTTGAATGTCCCTGATTGCTAATGATGATGAACATTCTTTCATGTGCCTGTTAGCCATTGGAAAAAAGTCTCTTCAATAAACGATGCTGGGAAAATTGGAGCTATGTGTAGAAGAATAAAACTCGACCATTATCTCGACCATACACAAGGATAAACTGGAAAAATCCGGATAAAAGACCTCAAAATGAGGCAGGAAATCTATCAAAATCCTAGAGGAGAACATAGGCAATAACCTCTTTGACATCGACCACAGCAACTTCTCCCAAGATATGTCTCCAAAGGCAAAGGATACAAAAGCAAAAATGAATTTTTGGGACTTCATCAAGATCAAAAGCTTCTGCACAGCAAAGGAAACAGTCAATGAAACAGAGCCAACCCAGGGAATTGGAGACGATATTCACAAATGGCACTACAGACAAAGGGCTGATGTCCAAGATCTATAAAGAACTCCTCAAACTTAACACACACAAAACAGATAATCACGTCAAAAAATGGGTAAAAGATATGAACAGACACTTCTCCAAAGAAGACATACGAAGAAGACATAGCCAGACATGTGCCTGGCTAACAGGCACATGTAATATAGTTTTAAATCAGGAAGTATGGTACCTCCAGCTTTGTCCTTTTTCTTCTAAATTTCTTTGACTATTTGGAGTCTTTAGGGATTCTATAGGGATTTTAGGGCCTTTCTTCTATTTCTGTGATCATTTTATTAACTGTGGGCATTTCATATAATGGCTTTTATTGTGCTGAGGTAAGTTCCTTCTATTTCACTTTTTGAGGGTTTTTACCATGAAATGATGTTGAATTTTCTTAAATGCTGCTTCTACACCTAATGAGATCATGTGTTTTTTATCATTCATTTTGTTAACATGATGTATCACACTAATTAATTTACATATGTTGAATGATCCTTGCATGCCAGGAATAAATTCACCCAGTCATGGTATATAACCCTTTCAATGTATGGTTGAATTTGGTTTGCTACTAATATTTTGTTGAGGATTTTTGTATCTATATTCATCAAGGACATTGGCCTGTAGTTTTCCTTTTCTGTGATGTCTTTGTCTGGTTTTGTCTGGTTTTGGTATCAGGACAATACCTGTCTCATAAAATGAGTTTGGAAGTATTCATCCTCTTCTATTTTTGGAAGAGTTTAAGAAGGGTTGATATTAATTCTTCTAGAATATTTGGTAGAATTCACCTATGAATCCATCTGGTCCTGAGCTTTTTGTTAAGAAGTTGTTAGTTATTGATCTAATCTCCTTATTTGCTATTCATCTTTTCAAGTTTTCTATTTTTTTCTTGATTCAGTCCTGACACGTTGTAAATTTCTATCTTACACCATGCACAAAAGTCAACTCAATGTCTATTAAAGACTTAAAAGCCTGAAACCAAGAAACCCCTAAAAGAAAACATAAGGGAAAACCTTTTGACATTGGCCTTGGCCATGATTTCTTGGATATAACCCTAAAAGCACAGGCAACAAAAGCATAAAAGGACAAATAAGATTATATCAACCAATAAAACTGATGCACATCAAAGAATACAATCAACAAAGTGAAAAGGCATCCTTTGGCATGGAAGAAAATATCTACAAAGCATGTATGTGATGAAAGGTTAATATCCAAAAAGATTTTAAAGTGGGCAAAGGACCTGAATATTTCTCCAAAGAAATACAAATAACTAACAAAAATATGAAAAGATGCTCAGTATCACTAGCTATTAGGTAAATGCCAATTAAAATCATAATATCACTGATTAGAATGGATATTACTAAAAAAAAAGATAGCAAGTGATAGTGAAAATGTTAAAAATGAGAACACTTGTGCACTGTTAGAAGGAATGTACATTGGTGCAGCCACTATAGAAAACATTATGAAGGCTTCACAAAAAATTAAAAATAGGGGTGCCTGGGTGGCTCAGTGTGTTAGCTGCTGCCTTCAGCTCCGGTCATGATCTCAGAGTCCTGGGATCAAGCCCACATTGGCTTCCCAGCTTGGCAGGGAGCCTGCTTCTCCCCCCACTCCCCCCGCCTCTCTGCCTACTTACGATCTCTCTTTCTCTCTGTCAGATAAATAAATAAAATCTTAAAAAAAATTAAAAAAATTTAAAAATAAACTACCATGTGATTCAGCTATAACCCTTCTGGTATATCCAAAGGAATTGAAATAAAGATCTCAAAAATGTATCTGCATTCTCATGTTCATTGCAGAATGATTCACAATAGCCAAGATAGATAGTGACATAAATGTTCATTCACAGGTGAATAAATAAAGGAAATGTGGTATTTATATAATATAAAATATTATGCAGCCTTAAAAAAAGAAGGAAATCCTACTATTTGTGGCAACACGGATGAACCTGGAGGACATTATGTTAAATAGAATAAGCCAAATAGAGAAGAACAATTACTTTGTGATCCCACTTATATGAGGAACCTAAAATAGTCAAACTCACAGAAGTAGAGAGTAGAATGGTGGTTACCAGACATTGTGAGGAGTGGGAATGGAGAAGTTCATCAAAGGGTATGAATTTTAATTTATGCAAGCTGTATAAGTCCAAGAGATGTACTGTACATCATATTGCCTATAGTTGATGCTACTTTATTGTATACTTAAAAATTTGCCAAGAGGATAGTTCTTATATTAAGTGGTCTTCTCAAAAATAAAAAATAATAATAACCTGTGGTTAATAACAACCTGTGGTTGTAATGGATATGTTTATGGCATTGATTTTGTGAGTGTGGTGGTGTTTTCACAGAAGTACACTTATGTCCAAACTCATTGAGTTGCATGCACTTAATAAATACAACTTTTTAATATGTCAATTGTACATCAATAAAGTTGTTTAAAAAATGAAATCAGGGGGCACCTGAGTGGCTCAGTGGGTTAAAGCCTCTGCTTTCGGCTCAGGTCATAATCCCAGGGTCTTGGGATCAAGCCCCACATCCGGCTCTCAGCAGGGAGCCTCTTTCCTCCTCTCTCTCTCTCTGCCTGCTTCTCTGCCTACTTGTGATATCTGTCTGTCAAATGAATAAATAAAATCTTTAAAACAAAACAAAAAAAAACCCAAAAAACCCCGAAATCATGAGATACACTAAAAATAATGACATTACATGTTAAGATAATTTATGACTGTTTCTCTTAGGAACATTGATCTCAGAAAGATAAATAAATTTCATCAAAAGATTTTAGGTTATCAAATGAAGTTATTTTTTTTTAAATTTTTTATTTTTTATAAACATATATTTTTATCCCCAGTGGTACAGGTCTGTGAATCACCAGGTTTACACACTTTACAGCACTCACCAAAGCACATACCCTCCCCAATGTCCATAATCCCACCCCCCTTATCCCAACCCCCCTCCCCCCAGCAACCCTCAGTTTGTTTTGTGAGATTAAGAGTCACTTATGATTTGTCTCCCTCAAATCCCATCTTGTTTCATTGATTCTTCTCCTACCCACTTAAGCCCCCATGTTGCATCACCACTTCCTCATATCAGGGAGATCATATGATAGTTGTCTTTCTCTGCTTGACTTATTTCGCTAAGCATGATACGCTCTAGTTCCATCCATGTTGTCGCAAATGGCAAGATTTCATTTCTTTTGATGGCTGCATAGTATTCCATTGTGTATATATACCACATCTTCTTGATCCATTCATCTGTTGATGGACATCTAGGTTCTTTCCACAGTTTGGCTATTGTGGACATTGCTGCTATAAACATTCGGGTGCACGTGCCCCTTTGGATCACTACGTTGGTATCTTTAGGGTAAATACCCAATAGTGCAATTGCTGGGTCATAGGGCAGTTCTATTTTCAACATTTTGAGGAACCTCCATGCTGTTTTCCAGAGTGGCTACACCAGCTTGCATTCCCACCAACAGTGTAGGAGGGTTCCCCTTTCTCCGCATTTCTGCAAAGAAGACATCCAGATGGCCAACAGACACATGAAGTTATTTTGTTTTTGGAATTATTCTTTATTCTTGAGATGGGATCCAGGAATAAATAAATAAACCACACAAATATTATTTCTATGAATTACAGAATATAAGAATATATATTCTACTATACTGTTATGGAGTAGACCCTTTTTTGTTAAAAATGCAATCCTTGGGGCACCTGGATGGCTCAGTGAGTTAAAGCCTCTGCCTTTGGCTCAGGTCATGGTCTCAGGGTCCTGGGATAGAGCCCTGCATTGGGCTCTCTGCTCAGTGGGGAGCCTGCTTCCTCCTCTCTCTCTGCCTGACTACTTGTGATCTCTGTCTATCAAATGGATAAATAAAATCTTTAAAAAAAAATGCAATCCTTTAAAATAATAGGAAAAAGCATTTGTAGTATCTGAGACAAAGCAAGTCATTTTAAAGTCAGGCATATGTTTGGAGTTCTTACCTCTACTATTCATGGTGGTAGTGTGAATATTCATATTGATATAATTATTTTGTAGAAAATATATTAAGGAGTACTGATATAATTAGTTTAATGTAATATAATTTCCTTCAACTTATCAAACCTTAGATTACATTGAAATATAAACTTATCAAATATGTAATTATATAAATAATTGAATTCTATAATATACAATTATTTGCTTTGTTAGAAATCATTTTCTTATATATAGTAATAAATATATTGAGTTATTATTAAAACATCTATTTAATGAAAAATATTACTGTAAAAGTAATTGACAAGAGTGCTTTTTCAAATAAGCATATAACTCACCTGTATAATTCATGTATAAACTAATAGTTAAAGAGTTAATAAAATATTCCTAAGGGGGGCAGCGCCTGGGTTGCTCAGTGGATTAAGCCTCGACCTTCGGCTCAGGTCATGATCCCAGGGTCCTGGGATTAAGTCCCACATCAGGCTCTCTGCTCAGCAGGGAGCCTGCTTCCCTCTCTCTCTGCCTGCCTCTCTGCCTACTTGTGATCTCTGTCTGTCAAATAAATAAATAAAATCTTTTTAAAAAAATTCCTAAGGGGGAAAATACAACTATTGATATAGAAAGAATTAGAAAAAAATATTGAATGATACAAATCATCAGAAAGTGTTCCTGGACACATTTAGATCACTTATTCCTTCAAACAACTTCATGAAGTGAGAATTATTATCTATCTTCATGTTACATATTTTAATGTATTTTAATTGAGACCAAAGAGTTTGTGTTGCTTAAAGTCAGCGATACTATGGTCTCTCCTTTCTAATCCAGTAAAATCTACATAACTTCAATTCCTTAGAACCCCAAATTAGACTCTGAACTAATTCAACTTTTTTTATTCAACAGAAGTAAACAACTATTCAATTCTTTCCTAAATTGATATAGAAATAGAAATTAGATACATTATATTTAGAGTATAATCAAGAAGATTATTATTATAACTCCTTTGAATCTTATGTTGCAAGTTAAGGTTTATATTGTTTAACATAAATTGAACCTTAAAAGCAAAGAGCTATGTTAGTAAGAGATTATGCCAAAATTGGCAGAAGCTGTAGGTAGAGAGTCAGTTGTAAATTTAGTATGTTATGCTGTACATTAAGGAAGGATAATGTTAATTTTCTGGGAACACTTTGTAGCAATGTTACTACATTTGAGTAAAAAAAAAAATAAAATTATCAAGACATGGATCTTAGGGACAATACCTTATTTCCTCCTCATTTTATTTTAGAAAGGAATAAGAAGAGAAAAAAGTGTAAAAGGATCTTTTGCCTTCACTGGATTATAAAACAGTTATTAACAGTAAGATCAAGTAAAGATTATATGAATTAAACAAGATACTGACTTAATAATTCATAATTGTGGGAATTTTAATATTATTTAATAAATGCTGTTAATCAAGTCCATTATCTTCTGCTATTAAAGAGTTTGTCTGCTCTTTGGCTCTTACTTACCTTCTCCTAAAGTGAAGGGTTGCATTTAACAAGTTTAAAGTTTCTTCCACTTCAGTCATTCAACGATTCTGTGTTTGCTTTCAATTTTTTACCAAATAGCTTTTAAATGACAAATAATTATAAACCACAATGCATTTACAATACTAAAAGTTTACCTGGCCTTTTAAAAGTTATTTTATTTTATTTTTATTTTTCTTAAAGATTTTATTTGTTTATGTGGCAGAGAGAGACACAACTAGAGAGGGAATACAAGCAGCAGTAGGAGAGGGTGAAGTAGGCTTCACGCCATGTAGAGCAAGAAGCCTGGGGCTCAATCCCAGGACTCTGGGATCATGACCTGAGCTGAAGGCAGTTGCTTAACAGCAAGCCACCCAGGCACCCCTATGGTCTTTTTAAAAAGATTAATTTATTTATTTGAGAGAGAGAGAGAGAGAGAGAGAGAGAGAGAATGCTCACGAGCAGAAGGAGGGGCAAAGGGAGAGAAGAGAATCTCAAGTAGACTCCATGCTGAGCCCTGAGTGCAGAGCCCATCCTGGGGCCAGATCTTGGGACCTCAAGATCACCACCTGAGACAAAATCAAGAGTCAGTTACTCAACTGAGGGAGCCACCCAGGCACCCCTATCTGGTCCTCTTGGAAATGACTATGAGAATACAGATATTTACTCATTCTGGGTCTCATTTTTTTTATATTAGTTTTAGGAAGTTAGGTGCACAAAAAAAATTATCTAATCAATCAAATTAACTGTTTTACTATTAAAAAATGATTCTGTAAAACCAAACTGCTTAGACTATAAATGAATGAAATGTGTGACTACTTGAAAATGTTGTTAAAATACATATACTTAAAATTCGTCATTTATGGATTCTCTTTTTCCTAACATATGCATTTTTAACTTAGTCATGAAATTGCAGCATTTTCTAGTAAGTATAGAGACATTGAAAATGGGAACTTTTAATTTACTGGAGGAATTTGCATCATACTAGATTAATATCAAAAATTTTATCATAGTATCTTCCAAAGTGAAGTAAAAACTGAAGTAAAAATATTGTATGCTCTATGTTTTTTTGCTATCCTATCAACTTAAACACGTTTGCTTGGGCTAGAAATCAATTCAGTTCAACCATTTCTAGGTTCTTGTTTGAAATTTAAAAAAAAATGTATATAGAGCAGACTGATTTGAATGCATATTGGAATCTCTTTTAAAGCTGCATTGAGTCTCTAAAGCTCTCACTGACATGATAGCCTATGCAATAGCTGTGCTGACTTCACGGTTCCATTAATGTAAATAAGGTAATACATCTACTTATGCTCCTCAGAATGTGACTAAAAACTGCAAAGAAATACAGCAGAGTGGAATGTGCTTGGAAAATTTTTATGGAGTTTTTTATGTCCAGTTATCAAACTCTGCCAACTAATTATACTGAGAAGGGAAGGAAAAACACCCCTCCCTTACATTGTGTATAGCTTCACAGAATAAAATACAGAAGGAAAATAGCTATTTAGTTTTATAAAATATGTTACTTCAATTTAGTTATATTTAAAGCAAAAATGATTATTTTAGTATGCATGTTTTCAGGAAAGAGTTACATCAATCAAATTGTCTATTTTTGGTCTATGTAATTCTGCACATTTCCCGTCAAACTATTAGAGTGAAATATATGACTTCAGGGACTTAATCATAAAGCAATTTTACTTTGGTTTCCCATTCTTCCTCTACAGAGGTACAGGGAGTTAATTTTTCTACTGCTACTAAAAAAAAATATAGAAAACTCTATTCTTATGACTTCAATTATCACATTTTTTTCCCTGTAATACAAACTGTAGTTACTTTTCAAATTCCCAATGCCATGTCAAAATCAAACTTTGGACTTGATTCAAAATCAAAGAGCCTCCCCACCCCCACCTCTCAGTTTGGATGCATGCAATAGGGAAGTCTGTAATAAAGGAAGAACAGTTGGCTTTTTTCCCTACTCTGCTACCCTGGAAATAGTTTTAAATCCACACCTACCACCATGTTTGGAGTGGAGGGATGGGGGAAGGAAGGGCAGAAATACTTTAATGATTGGTAATGTTATGAGCTGGCATCACACTTCCAAAGCGGGACATATTGTGAAGGAGTATTCTCTCACTGATGTTTTCATAGTTTCCTTGGATAATTTATGCATATTTGGGGCATTATCTCACCTGCAGTTTTCTTGCTGTAGAGGATGTTCTCCCCGTCAACTCATTTATTACCATTTCTTTCTCAGACTCTGCTTGGTGATTCCCTTTGCTCTTCTGGGTAGGCTTTTTGTAAAGAAAAAAAGTGTGCTTCGATTTTCAGTCAGTGACAGTACATCCCAAATCTGGTCTCCAGGAAAAGCCCATCCACTAATTCCTATACAGGAGAATACATACAAAAATTAATTGATTGATTTAAAGATAACTAATTAACTAGTACTATATAGCTAAGAACCTAGAGAACCGGCTTCATACAATTAGTGTGGAACAAAGGGAAGGAAAACAACTATCTAGGATTTCTGTTTAGGATACATGGCATGGAACAAGGGTTTGCAGTTTGCTGCAACAAGAGAGTCAATCTCTTGGGAAATTAAGCTGACTTTAGCTGACACTCCAATTCTTTACTCTTTATGGCACAGCATATTTTTTGTTTCTAGCTTTCAGTTTAATATCTGGGGTGTATGTGTCTACGTAGAGTACCCATTCAAACCAAAGCTGCAAGGGAAGATGGGTAAGCCATTATCTGAGATTTTCATCTTTCTAGTAAGATGTAGAATCTATTTTCCTCTAAATCTCACAAAAATGCTAAATGTCCCAGACTAAAACAGAAATCTAAATATAAAGCAATAAAAATGGAAGAAAAATCTTTACTCTTTGGGCAATCACTTACTGATATTGTTTTTTTTTTTTTTTTTTTTTTTATTTCCAGCATAATAGTATTCATTATTTTTGCACCACACCCCGTGCTCCATGCAATCCGTGCCCTCTATAATACCCACCACCTGGTACCCCAACCTCCCACCCCCCGTCCCTTCAAAACCCTCAGATTGTTTTTCAGAGTCCATAGTCTCTCATGGTTCACCTCCCCTTCTAAAGATTGCAAACACCTGAAAATCCATCGGCAGATCGAAGAGAAGAAGAACAGCAATTCTGGAAACAGACTGATATTGTTTTTGAGACGATTAAGGGACTTAACATATGAAAAGTATTGGAAAAGTTCTTGGTAAGTAGTATTATAAATATTAGCTCTTATTACTGGTATAAGAGAATTGTCAGTTCTTCAACTGATTTTTAATGAATGACTCCTATGTGTCATAAAATGAATCAAGAAGGCTATGCTGGGCCAACGTTGAGACAGATATGCAAAAGTATGACATTAGGCAACAATCACACCTACCACATCCCAATTTCCTTTCAGAGGTTCTTCATGCTACCTGGACAGAAAGGAGAATATCAGTAACTTCTCAGAGGGTTTTGACAGATATTAATATCCATACACTCTGATTTGTATTTGGCTAGGAAGAAGAATGTAAAAGAAATTCTGTTGATAAATAAGTTTCAAGCATATTCAAAATTTCTGTGTCCTATAGATGGCAGCCAACAGAAATATGGTTGCTTTCATGGATATGCACAGAGAACCAATATCTGCAAAGGCTGCAGATGTCTGGTTCTTACAGTATTAGTGAAAATTCTAAGAGCTTCAGTAACATATTTCATTTTCATATTATCAAAATAGTAAAAGTGCTTTTCTGTGGAGGAAGTTTCAATTAGACTTATTAAAAAGAAAACCACTGGCCCAAGATGGAATCACTTATACTAGGCCAAGTCACCAAACCAGGTCTTAATCCTCAACCTAATTCCAGTTTTCAACTTCAGAAAGGTAGTTTTATCTGAACAGTCAGAAAAATTCTGGTCAGCACCAATGAGGTAGTCTGTCACAAGGACCTTTCTCCATACCCCCACCCCAAGGAAAATAAGGTAATGCACATGATAAGGCACCTGTTCTTCCCCCACTTCGGCAAAGTGAACTTGCCTGAAACAACACTTTCTTTTCTTTGACTAACAACTTCCTTGCCCCACCCTCCTTCCTATAAAAAAACCTTCCATTTTCTACAACGCTTTGAGTTGCACTCTGCTTGCAAGACGGGATGCTGCCCAATTCATGAATCATTTAATAAAGACAATTAGGGCTTCAGATTTACTCAGATGAATTTTTTTCTTTTTTAACTGGCTGTACCACTAATTCTCATTCTTTAGTGAATACTGCCACAGGAGCATTTTTCCTCACATCATTATACAATAATAGATGAAGAAATTTAGTGAATAGGAAAAAGGGGTAATTTTGGAGAAAAGTCTTGAAACTTTTGGATTGAGGACTTGTATATGGCTAGTCTCGACTAGAATGGAAATTAGTACCTTAGTTTCCCCATGGGTCCATGAATTAATTATCTGTCCAAATATTTACTATGCAAATTACAAGGTAGGGGTCTATTACAGGGAGTAGGGATACTTAAAAACAAGAAACAAACAAAAAATGAACAGAATGAACTCCTTGGTTTTATAAACATTATATTCTATAAGAGAGAAACTGACACAACAAATTACCTACCTGAATTAAATAGACTCTCTCCCTCTTCAGCTTCTCCTCCACGCAGCAGAAGACAACCAACCAACCAATATGACCAGTTTACTTTAAATTCATTTATATTGACCTTGGTTGGGTTCTCAATGGTATTCTTCCTAAATAAGTTTCTGCTGTCTTTTCACCCTCTGCAGTGTGAGGGACTCAAGTCACATCCTCAACCTTGAAACCTTCCATATTTCCCCCACTTACCATCCTCAGCTGATATCCTTGGTTACTATTTCACTGAGGAAAAAGAAGTAATGAGAAAAAAATTTTTCCATATATTTTCCCCATCACATTTATCATTTCAGCATAAAAACATGCAACTGTCCCTGTTCTTTGCTCTCCCTAGGGCCCCTATGGGAGAACAGTCCCTTCAATCCAAGGCTAAACTATTCATCTGTAAATCCAGTCCCTCTCATATCCTCAAGAGCATCACTTTCCAATTGTTTCTTTATTTTCCTGCAACAACATTCCCACATACCACCTGTATCATTTCATCAAAAATTAAAAACTGTAATTGATATTACAGTTAGCTTACAAATGAATTTTTTAACACTGTGTTTCTCTTCAATTAATCTAGCCTCTACCATATCTTTTTTTATTTTTTTTATAAAATGAAGGGGAGGGGCTCCTGAGTGGCTAAGTGGGTTGGGCCTCTGCCTTCAGCTCAGGTTTTGATCTCAGGGTCCTGGTATTGAGCCCCATATTGGGCCCTCTCCTCAGTGGGGAGCCTGCTCCCCACCCCCCGCCTGCCTCTCTGCCTACTTGTGATTTCTCTCTGTCAAATAAATTAAAAAAAAAAAAATTAAAGTGAAGGCCGACAGAATTTGTCTTGTTGGCATAAAGATTATTTTAGGCTGATTATTTTTAAGAAACAGCAGACATAGGAAAAGCTTTGAAAACTGAATAGATGTTGCTTGTTTGTAAGAGACATTTACATTTATGAGGGAAATCTTCATTTGTAAGGGTGTCTCTCTCTCTCTCTCTCTTTCTCTGTATGGGGAAAAAATGATGACTTAATCTCTAGAAATGCCTATCAATAGAGAAAGCAAAGACCTAAAGCTACATAATAATCTTACTCTTTTTTTGTTGTGCCTTTCTCAGTAACTGCCATAACTGGCTTCCCCAACCCAAAACATCTTTTTTTTTTAGCTGGACATGATATTTAAGGTGGTAGCTTGGGCCATTTTGAGGAATTACTCAGTTTGCCTGGGTATTTACTACTCATACAGGAGGTATATATGTTATAAAGCTTTTGTTCGTTTTTCTCCTGTTAATTTGTCTTTTATTACAGGAGGACATTAGCAAAGAACCTAGGAGTGTAGAAGGAAAATTATTTTCCCTCCCCCACAATAGCAAAACTTCTCTACAAATTTATTTTTATTGCCTCCAGCCTTTCTCAGCCTCATCTCCCTGAATACAGTTTAATTAAGCTTTTATTTCCAATATTCCACTGATTTTGCTCTTGTCAATTTAAACTCCATATTGCTAATACAGTGGTCAGTTCTCTGTCATTATATTACTCAATTTGTCAGTTGTAGTTGGCATAATTAATCATTCTATTATTTGACAAAAACACATTTTTCTTCACTTGGATACTTAGAAGCTCATGGCTCATTTTCCTCCTCACATTTAATTAGTTTCTCTCAAGTTATTTCTCTAGTTTCTCCTTTTCTAAGTTTTTAAAGATTGGAATGTCCTGTACCAATGCACTAACCAGAATTTGAATTTAATCTAATATGACTTAAGTGAGAGTTTATAAACATTAGACTGATTGATTTTTTAACTCATCAGTGTTCTTGGCTGAATGAGGTTGAGATCCAGATATTTCTTAGTATACCACAGGAAAAAAAATCCAATTATTTTAGGGAGATGGAAATAGTAGAGTAGATGTATCATTTAAAAAAAATGTTTATTTATTTTTAGAGAGAAAGAGTACACAGGGAAGGGCAGAGGGAGAGAGTATCCCAAGAAGACTCTCCACTGAGCTCACAGCCTGATTTGGGGCTTGATCTCACAATCCACAAGATCATACCCTGAACAGAAGTTACTAGTCAGATGTTTAACAGACTGAACCATCCAGGCATCCCTAGATTTATCATCTCTGATGTTGACCCATTCCCTGTCGAACTTATAGGAGAAGACCAAAAAATACTTCCTTGATTATGACTTCAATAATACGTAGGAGGAGGTAACAATGGAGTGAAAACTCCTTGTAGTGACACTTCGTTTTATATTATCTCTTTCTGAAATGAGATCTGGAATGAGATCCCTGCTTTCAGTGGGGTTATGGGCTCCCAGAATAGTGGGTTCAAGAGTAGCAAGTATCATCTGAATTCTTAGTAGGTATTTGTTGTGTATTGGTTTCATAGGATTTCACACCTACTTTTTTATGCCTTAAGTGAAGTTGTTGTCACTTGTTCATGAAAGAAAAAATAAAAATGTTATTTTTGGAAGTAAAGTTGTTTTGATGTAAGAATGAAGAAGATTATGTCAAATGTCATCATCTTACCTGTTCTCACTAGAAAAAACTCTGTAGCTCAGCTCCTGAGGGCCCCTTGTAGGGGCTTATCAATAAAAACATATGGAGAAAACACTACAGCAGGGTGATATTTAGACTCTAAATATTAAGAGTTTGTGGGTATTATGGAATTAAATAAACAAAACAAAGAAAAAGACAAATCAAAAGACAAACTCAACTATACAGAACATCCCTTCTGGTTATCAGAAGGGAGGCTGTAAAAGGATGGGTGAAATAAGTGAATGAAATTAAGAAAATACTTATCAAGATGAGCACTAAGTAACGTACAGAATTTTTGAAACACTACATTGTACACCTGAAACCATTATAACACTGTATGTTAACTCTATTGAAATTAAAATTAAGAATAAATAAGCAAACAAATAAATAAATTAGAAAAAAGTGAATAACCTTATTCGTTCCTAGTCTCTTAGGGATCACAGATCTCTTTGACCAATGTCTGTCTTGAGAGTACTTGGTTTACAGATTTCATCCTTTCAGTAGTTTCTGATTGGAAAGTAATTTCAGTCTCTGTTATTCTTTCCTGGTCAGGAGCACTGATCCTGGTATATCGTGAATAAATGTTTAAGGTGGTCATTATGAGTCTGTGGGGATCCTCAAGTCCTTCGTCCAAAATTCTTGACTAAACACCAATAGTCAAGAAGCACCAGGGAGGTGCAGTCTGTTGAGCCACTGACTCTTGGTTTCAGTTCAGGTCGTGATCTTGTGATTGTGGGACCGAGCTCTATGTTGGGCTCTGCACAGTCAGCAGAGTCTGCTTGGGTTTCTCTCTCCCTCTACTTCTCTCTCTTTCTCTCTCAAATAAACAAATAAATCTTAAAAAAAAAAAAAATGACTGTTCTTTTTGCCTCTCTAGAGGCAAAGATTTGCATTTTCTGAGGAGCTTAGAGCCATATGATGACACAGCAAATTAAAACACGAATAAAAATTTTCCATAATATTGTAAAAGATAACTTATACCAGATACTTATTAAAAATAGCAAGGAAGATGTTACTCAAGATTATTGCAGTAAGGATCAAGACTGTTACAGTAGCAGGAAAAGATCTAAATCAACTCCAAATGCAACAGGAGCAGGAGGGAATTTGAGCCCAGTAGAAGAGTGGGGGAGAGGATGGTAACGTTATGAAGAATTTGGTTAGGTATCAAGGTGGGGGAAGAGGAAATTGATTAGATATCAAGCTTAATTGCATATCAAGGTTGGGGGGCAGTTCTCTCCCTTGGCTCACCAGAATTCCTTGTGAAAATAGGTTTGCAGACCAAGGCCTGGATTAAGAGCAAGGCCTAGTAGAAAGAAGGCTCTGATTAAAGGTTTGGTCTAGGAGGGAGTCCTTGTCAGAATGTACCAGTGATTAGACTGTCTGCTTCAAAATCTCCTCTTTTGGTAACAGTGCAGACCTAGGCACCCATTCTGAGATTCCATGAATTAAGCACATTTACAACTGGGCCCCAAACATACACCATTATCATGCTCCCCTGAGACCTTCTAAAGCAAAACAAGATTGGAGAACCACTAGTAGTGCAATAGAAATAAAATTATATTGAAAAAAACAAGCCTAAAAAACACCGTAAAGAAGTATATTGAAATGTCAAAGATGCCAGCAGTGCATATACAGCATGACCTAAATCATCTTATTCTATGTTAGGCTCTTTTTAAAAAAATCTTTCAACATTTCTTATTTTGGAATACATCATGAAATAGATGTGTAGATTTTATGTAATGGGTTTTAGTTTTATCTCAAAAAAGTGTTTGAGTCAGAGGCGCCTGGGTGGCTCAGTTGGTTGGATGACTGCCTTCGGCTCAGGTCATGATCCTGGAGTCCCAGGATTGAGTCCCACATCGGGCTCCCAGCTCCATTGGGAGTCTGCTTCTCCCTCTCACCTTCTCCTCACTCATGCTCTCTCTCACTGTCTCTCTCTCAAATAAATAAATAAAATCTTTAAAAAAAAAGTGTTTGAATCAATAGTGTATCTTATAGATGTTATCTAATCAAGAAAGTAACATGTATAAATATATATAAAATATGTATATGAAAATAGAAAATGCATAAAGGAACTCATCACTAATGGCATTTGGGGTTGAATGTGCTAGTAGAAATGATTTTTCCATTTCTTTAAAAAAAAAACAAAAACTCTTCAAAGACATTGGAGCAATGAGCTCCTACCACAATAAAGGTGACTCTATTTATTCATTTATTTCACTGAAGCATAGTTGGCATACAAGGCCATATTAGTGTCAGGTGTACAACATAGTCATTAGACAATTCTATATATTACCCAGTGCTCACCATGGTAAGCATAGTTACCATCTATCACTATAAAAAATTATTACAATTTTATCAACCATATCCCTATGCTGTACTTTTTATCCCCATGACTTATTTATTTTAAACTAGAACTTTGTACCTCTTAAACCCCTTTGCCTATTTTGCCCATCCCTCTAATCCCCCCTGCTCCCTTCTGGCACTCAAGAGTTTGTTCTTTTTATGAGAACTGTCTCTGTGAGCATGTGTGTATGTGTTAAATTGTTTTGTTTTTTTGATTCCCCATGTTTGATTTTTTGATTCCCCATGTAGGTAAAATCATCTGGTCTTTTTCTGAATTACTTAATGTAGCACAATACCCTCTTCTAGGCTCATTTCATGTTGTCATAAATGGCAAAATTTCATTTTTTAATGCCTGAATAATATTCCATTGTGCATGTGTATACCACCTCTTCTTTATCCATTCATCTACTGATGGACACTTAGTTTCCTTCCATGTCTTGGCTATTGTAAGCAATGCTGCAATACATATAGGTGTATATAAATCTTTTGAATCAGTGTTATTCCAGGATGGAATTACTAGATCATACAGTACTTTTATTTTTAACTTTTTGAGGAACTTCCATACTGTTTTACATAGGGGCTGCACCAATGTACATTCTCACCAATAAGATGGCACAGATGAAAGCTGTGTAGAGAGGCCCCTCAAAGGTCATCTCATCTGTCAACACCATGACTGACAGTCTCTAGCAATATACTCTCACAAGAAAGGATTTCCACTTGTGCTCTGGCAGTTGGACATCAGCTCTTAGTTGGCTAAGAGATTTCCCCTGAATACCAACTTGAATAAAAGTACACCTCCACTCAATTAAGACTTTATTCCTTTTATATATTCTTGCCTGATACAATAGTATGATTTATCTATCATTGATTTGTAGTGCCTTATATCTTTTTTTTTTTTTTTTTTTGGCTTCTTTGGAATTATAATCCTGCAGGCTGTTGGCTTACAAAATACCTACAGGGAACCTGTGCTAAATAAATTGTCGGTAGACAAACTCAGAGCATTGATTTGGCTCCTGAAACAAAACAGTACGGTTACCGTAATAGGGAATGAGGTGAGACAAATAGCCACAAAATTAAAACCAAGGGGATCCGTGGGTATGAACTAATGACTATAGGTCTTTTAATGACCTGGGAAGCCGAAAAAGATTTTACTTATGTACGCAACAATAGCCACAGCCACGCACATCCTCCTTGGCCAGGTGAATCAAGCCAGACTTGGCTTGGCATACAGGCACGGATCTGGCAACTGTTTTTTTTGTTTTTTTTTTTTCCCCTGTCTCTTAAAGAAGAAATGATGGCAGCACTTTTCTTTTTTTGTTTATTTTTTTATTTGACGGTTGGGGCAATGTACCTTTTCATAATGGCTCAGATTCATATCAGCTATCTAGATTCATGATAATTTTGTTCATGGAGACAGATCACTTTAACCTCCTACAGGGCATTCCATTACTTTGCTGTATCAGTTCCTTAAGATATGTCCAGGTGCACAGGAAGTCACAGGTACTTCAGATTCCTTGTTAAGTTACTCTTGTGCTTGGAGAGGGGAGATAAGCCACATGAAAATTCAGGCTCCTGTTGTCTCAGTTATTTCTGAGTGACCCTCCAAAGTACATTCTTCATCTTCCTTCTTCTTCAACTTGAAATAAGCCAAACCTTTGAGAATTCTCTTTGTTTTAGAGCCAGCATATATCAAACTTGTTCTGTCACCGTTCCTGTGTGAACTGTGGGTTGTTAGCTACAGAAATTTCAAGGTGATCAAAGTTGAAATTCAAGCAGTAACAGTACTTTTTCCTGGTTACACTGTTAAGACTCAGTGGGCATGCAAATTCTGACATAAGCACTCTCAGGCAAGAGCAATCACCAAAGAATAATCTAGGCTTTTGCTGTGGTTGGTGGTGTTTTGCTTCAACAAAGTCATGTTTTGTTAAGCAACTAACCATTTTTCTATCTACAGGCAATCCCCGGTTCTCTATTGTGCCCATGTAGAAACCCTAATCTGACCCCAGGTTATCCAACAACAATATGGCTTAAAGGTCTCTAGTCTGGCAAACCATAAAATCCTGTGTTAGTTGTAACCTTTTGGCATTATGTCTCAAGAGTAGATTTGAAAACCTACAAAGAGCTAAATTGCTAACATGTTGATGTCATTGCCACCTTTCACACAACTCACATTTATAGAGAATTTTTATGGGAAATTCCTTATGAATCAGGTGTAAGTGAAACTGTTTTACTGATGACCGTACCTGATATGTTAGCAGCAATAGAAGGGTTGATACTACAGTTTCATAATGACACACAAGGGGAAGGGGGCACTCGACAATAGTGGAGAAAGTAAATCTTTCCTGTGGGGAAGCATCTGGCAGCATGCCAAATTTCAATACTGACTAGAAGGAGAGGAGATCTAAGGTAGAAGTATGTACTGACTCGATGGAGTGGCTAATGATTTTGGCAGATTATCAGGGTCTAAAAAAGCCTGGAGGACGGGTAATAAGGAGATTTGGAAAAAGTTACATGGAACCCTCCCTTCTCAATATGGACGTAGAATGTAAAGATATTTTACTCAGCAAAGAATTTCTTTGCAAAGGAGGCATCCAAACTGAAGTAAAACAGACAACATTCTCCATGGTCCTCAACAAAAACTCTTGCCTCATAAACTGTGATTATGATAAAAGGAACAAAGGTTACATAGACTTCACTGAAATTACCACCACTCATCAATCTAATCTTGTTATTGCCAATACCAAGTACGCATCTGATACACACACACACACACACGCACATTTATATTTTCTAGAAAATTTGAAATAGGGCTTTTTTTTTTCCTCCTATGCTATGGAGGTAGTTGATTTTATACCTTGGTCAAAAATTCCTAGAAACTATAAATAAAATTTTGACTAACCTGAAAGAGAAACTAATGCCCTTTAGAAATAGTTGTAATTATAATTAATAATGAACATTGGGTCACCTTTTGGGGGAGATTTGAGTATGATTGAAGTTTTATTTGTATGGGGAAGAGTTGCATTACATTAGGCAGATTCAGATTGTTATAGCTATTACATGAACAGCTAAATGGAGGTAAACATAGCATTTGAATAGTCAGAAGGCCATGTGTGTACTTACTCATATTTAGTACGTATTGTAATGCCATCTTAGATTGAATTTTTCCTACCACAGTTTCTGAAAATCCAGAAACTACAACTTAAGACTTTCACATGCTTTAATTTTCATGGTGTTGACCCTATGAGAAATTTGGAGGTGAAAGGAGATGATATGAAGGGGCAGCAGTATATGCCGGTGATCCTTTCAAGCCTTGAACACTAGGAACTTCCAAAGAAACAGTGATGTAGTTTTAAGCATTTGGCTCCTATGCTCTAGGGCCAGATGCTGGGCAGTCCTGGCAGTGGTATTTCACTAGGAACATGGACGCCATCATGTTCTCTACGTAGTGCCACCTAGAAACCCGTGTAAGACTTGCAGGTGCTGAGAGCTCTTAGCAGACATCTCTACAGGCAGTCCTCTCCAGGAATGCAGTCTGTCTGCTCAAGAAAACCACCTCTCGACATCTAGGCCCCCTTCCAGGGGCAAACTGCATATCATAATTTACCAATGTAGGGTTGTAGTGGGTTTCGCTACTTGTGAAGGGTCACTGTCACTTCAGAGCACATACTGGAATTGGCTGAGATTGTTGTGATGTGTTTATTCCTCTGTTTAAGCCATGTTCCTTAACTTCACATAGGCATTAATCCTAAAAGCCCTCCCCAATTAATTTACTAAATGTTAATCTTCATTTCATCCTGGGTAACCTGACTTGTCACTGCTGGGTATTTTCTTGTACTATTTCTGATTATATGGTGTCCAAGCCCAGTTCCTGGGCCCTCTTAGATATTATTTATATTCTGTATTTTAATGTATAATATGTAGTATATCACATGTTTTAATAATACTTTTGGTGTAAGTTTGAAAGTGTGGTTTCTATTACATGAAAATATGAACACTGACAATATACTAACAAAATGCATTTCTTCCTTTGACTTTTGATCAGGATATGAATATCATTATTATTTTATCTTTTAGGAATATTTAAATTTATATTTAAAAAATATGATGTCCTGATTCTACATGCCTCTATCTACATGCTAATATATACATAAAATGTGTATATAAATATATCATGATATAATGTTTATATTTTTACTGAAGGCAAAAAATTGAATACTACATAGTGAAAGTTCTGATTTTAATGGAAAAATGTATTTGCAGAGTCCTCTCTATTGCTGTTTACAATTTTTAAAAAAAATCTCAAACATTATCAGGATGCCTGGGGTGCTCAGTTGGCTGACCATCATACTGTTAATTTCGACTCAGATCTGATCTCAGGATCTTGAGATCGAGCCCTGTGTCACACTCAGTGTGGAGTCTGCTTGGGATTCTCTCTCTCCCTTTCCCTTTGCCCCTCCCCAGCCCTCACACATGCATGCTCTCTGTCTAAAATAAATAAAATCTTTTAAAAAAAAAATTAATTAAAATCTTAAACATTATTATCACATGTAGGACTTTTAAAGATGTAGCTATGGTGTCTTTTTGTAATTACAACAGATAAGACCCCCAAATCAGTTCTGGACAAACCACCAGGTAGACATCACCATGAAAATTTGTTGTTAATAATGTTTTGTTCTAGAATTGTACGCTTTAAAGGGAAACATCTTTTAATATAGATTTTTAGTTCAGGTTATTGGTCTTTGTTTTCTAGTTGTATAAATTGGTAATGGGATTTGAAAAAGAAAGGACATTTAAGATAGAAATAAGTGTTTCTATCCAAAAATGTCTGACTTGAAAACTATGGTTTTGGCAGTCATTTATTACATTTTAATCTTCTACAAATTACTCATTCAGCTAGACACTAACCTGTGGATTCAAAATACAAAGGTGGGTGACTAACAGAAGGAAAACATACAACTAGTGAAAATTATGGACTCTTTGACCAGTAGACATGTTCTAAGATTTAACATGGTTACTTTGATACAGTTCTTCATGAGAATATCCTGATATAACCATAAGAAGAAATTTTGCCCCAGCTGAAACTATACAACTTTAGGGGTGCCTTGGTGGCTCAGTGCATTAACCTCTGTCTTCAGCTCAGGTCATGATCTCAGGGTCCTGGGTTCGAGCCCCGCATCTGGCTCTCTGCTCAGTGGGGAACTTGCTTCCCCTTCCCCCTCTGCCTACCTCTCTGCTTACTTGTGATCTCTCTCTGTCAAATAAAACCTTAAAATCTTAAAAAAATCTTAAATCTTAAAAAAAAAGAAAGTATACAATTTTAACTGCTTTGCTTCTTTTTGGTTTCATTTAATTTGTTAAACATTAAACTCTGAGGTGAGGATGAGTCTTAGTGTAAAGATAGTGACAAACGGACAAGACGAGTGCAGAGATGAATGTGAATTCAGCACATGTGAAGGACCAGCACTCAGGACTTAAGTGTATATTAACATTTAGCTTTTGAAGAAAAGGACATTTCTTTTTCTAAGCCTACTACCTGCTCAGTTTTCTAAGTGTTGTATGAATTTGCAATTATTTTTCAGATTCTCAAATTTCTTTTTTTTTTAAATTAATTTTTTATTTTTTATAAACATATATTTTTATCCCCAGGGGTACAGGTCTGTGAATCACCAGGTTTACACACTTCACAGCACTCACCAAAGCACATACCCTCCCCAATGTCCATAATCCCACCCCCTTCTCCCAAACCCCCTCCCCCCAGCAACCCTCAGTTTGTTTTGTGAGATTAAGAGTCACTTATGGTTTGTCTCCCTCCCAATCCCATCTTGTTTCATTTATTCTTCTCCTCAAATTTCTTAAGGTCATATTTCAGATATTTATCTGCTGAAGATTGTATATGTTCTTTTTTTTTCAATTAACAAATCCAGAGGCTGAGTGTCTTCTTTTATTGTAACCTGTATACCTGTGTTAATCTCACCAATAAGGTCATAAAATACAGATAGAGGGTTGATGGGAAAAATACTTCAGCCATACTATGATTTTTTATTCCCATTTTCACCTTGTTGACTAAATCCTATAATATTTTCTAAGACTTGAAGTGGTACTCAGTGTTATGGAGATCTTTAAAGATCTTTTAAATGATAGTTTTAGATATTAAGTATTAAGATATTTATTTTTTATTTTTTTAAAGATTTTATTTATTTATTTGACAGACAAAGATCACAAGTAGGCAGAGAGGCAGGCAGAGAGATAGGAAGGGAAGCAGGGTCCCTCTGAGCAGAGAGTCCAACGCGATATGTGGGACTCTATCCCAGGACCCTGAGACCATGACCCAAGCCGAGGCAGAGTCTTTAACCCACTGAGCCACCCAGGTGCCCCAAGTATTAAGATATTTAATATTTAGTTAATTTAGCTAATTAAATATTTAATATTTAGATATTAAGTTTAAGATATTAAGTGTATCGGAAGCTAACTCAGTTATAAATAGACTCTACAAACGTATTTCTTTTTTCTTGTTTTCTGCTTTTACAAGTATAAAAGGATAGTTTAAGGTTTTGTTAAAGAACTCCTGATGATTCTAGTTCTTAAGAGCAAATCTACATGACCAAAACAAGAAAAAAAAAAAGCATGTCCTTTTTCCTAGTGAAAAAAAAAATCCAATTTCAAGTTGATTGAGTTAAAATAGTTTCAACTCTGAAAAGAACCATGAGACTATACAACAGCATAGATAGATGAAAATTTAGGATTGAAGAAAGGTCACCTTAAGTTTTTCAAAGAAGATTATTTTGTTAAAATCTGGTCCAGTCAAAGTCCTGTTGGAAAATAAAAATTCAAATGGAGATATTTAAAAATGAGGAAGAGAAGTGATTTGCGTGAACTTGCTGTTTAATTGTTGCTTTATTGTTTGTTTTTTATTTCTCTTTTGATGAACCCTCAGCTGTTTGAATATGTATTATTTTTGTAATGTTAATTTGAGTTCATCCTGTGTTTTAAAACAACCTACATATATCATCAGTGGAACAAATGCAACTATGTGAAATTCATCAGGCAAGATACCTGACTAGAGTTTGGCATTTCATATTGCACAAACTGCAATATGGTAGGAATCCCACACCTCTTACTTGTGGGAAGACTGGCACTAATTGTCATCAACATTGGCAGACGATGGGGACTGTCCAGTTAAAGTGAATGGACGTGACATCTAGAACTCCCCTTCCCAATTAGAGAGCCTTTTCAGAAAGAAGGGGCTGTAGCAAAAGCTTAGAGTTACAGGAAAAAAAAAAATCCATAACTCTGCTGCATAAAGAGAACTTCTTATTCCATATCATCCATATCATACTTGGGCTTAAATAAAAGACAACAACAGCAAACAAACAGAAAAGAAAATCATACCTTTAAGTCACAGGAGACAATTAACTTCCACCCTGTTAATTCTAGGCTCAAAAGGACACTCAAAATTCAAGAGGTCCCATACTCAAGAGGTCCCATGTTAAATAGTTATGCTAACTGGGATACCACTCCTGTTTCTGTCCCTGATTTTTTTGCTGTTACATAAGCCTAAATCCTTTTTGTGTATGTATCTTGCCGTTTAAAAATTAGGACAATGCATAACATGCAGAACTGCCAAGGAGCTTTGAATGCAATTTGGTATTGTGAGTATTAGTGTTTCCAATTAAAAGAGGACATGACAGAAAACTTCTCAGAAGTGTTTAAAACTTACACTATTTTCATCTTGAGTACTTATTGGACTGAGGCTTAATGCTTATTACTTTATGATACAAATAAATACTAAGGCCCAGTCTTTTACTTTTTCTTTTTTTAAAGGGAATATATCTTTATTTTGAAGTCATATTTACTACTGCTTCTAAGTCAAAAAAGCATGACAGACTAATTACCAGAACTATAATATTACAATTTATGACTGAAACAAGAGCAAATATTTGAAACAGCGCAAATAAACAATCCTATTATCTATAGATACTTATGACATTATGAACAGAGTTCTTGAGAAACTGTAAATGCCTATTAGCTCTGTGTTAGCAGCCTTCTTACTTGCTTTCTCATCACTTCTAGTTGGAATTGGAGAATTGATCTTCTGTTCTCCTAATCATTTTCAGGTTGATACATTTTACCATCCAATAATTCCCAGTTAGATGCTGTTATTGTTTGTCAAAGACTACATAGCAGGGATCTGCTTTGTATTTTTGATGAAATTTTTAAAAAAGATTTTTAGCTGGCAGTCTTAGGATTAGAAGAGCAAGAAGAGGAAAGGACAGAAGGGACAGATCATCTTGCAGTAGATCTAGCAATGTTTCTTACCTCTACCTTTATGTCTTCCTTCAGTAATTTTTTTTTTTTCCCTAAGAGAGGCAGGTTTGGGAGAGAGAAAGAGGGAGAAGGAGAGAATCTTAAACAGGCTCCCCTCGTGAGCCTGGATCCCTATTTGGAGCTCGAACTCACAACCCTGAGATCATGACCTGAGCTGAAATCAAGAGTCAGACACTTAACCAACTGAGCCATCCAGACATCCCTTCTTTCTATAACTCTACAACAACAAACCTCCTTTCAGTTTTTCAGACTTCTATACCATATACAAAAATTAACTTAATTAAATACTTAAATGTAAGACCTAAAACAATAAAGCTCTTGGAAGAGAACATAGGGCAAAAGCTTCTTGGCATTGGTCATGGCAATAACTTTTTAGATATGTCACCAAAAACATAGGAAACAACAGAAAAAATAAGTGAGACTACAGTGACCCTCCTTCTTTGATGTGAGAGAAAACTGAATTACCACCAACAAATCTTAAAAGATGTTGTGCTCTACATTGTAATATTTGACTTCCCTTTGCTAGATTAGAAATAAGTAGACTTGTTAATACTTTGTACTTTCCATAAAGAATTTCATTTAGATGTTACAATGGAAAATGATTAGTGCATAAGACGTACCTCTATAAAGTAAAGAACTTTTAAAAACTTTTTAAAATTTTGCCCCATGAGGGGCACCTGGGTGGCTCAGTGAGTTAAGCCTTTGCCTGTCTCAGGTCATGGTCTCAGGGTCGTGGGATTGAGCCCCACATCAGGCTCTCCGGTCAGTGGGGAACCTGTTTCCTCCTCTCTCTCTGTCTGCCTCTCTGACTACTTGTAATCTCTGTCTATCAAATAAACAAATAAAATCTTTAAAAAAAATGTTTTATGCCCCATGACATGGGTCTGTGAGAGTTCATGAACCATAGATGTATAACTTAATGAATTACCAGAAGTTATGAGGGGAACCCATCCACATCACCATCCACACCAAAACATAGAATATTATTAGCATCCTAAACCTGCTAGAAAGCCCTTTGTATTCACCACCTCTTCCTTTCTTTCTAAAGCTCTCTTCCCTCTCTATAATCTAGAAGTTTTTAGAATTGCTTTCTTGCTTTTTTAAATTTTAATTGCTTTCTTGCCTTTTTTAAAATCATGTAACACATGCTATGGTATATTTCTCCCATTAGTCAATGGAATCATAGACATATATTCTCCTTTTCTGACTTTTCTTTTCAGTATTTTACCTAATATTAATTCATATTATTGTATATGATTGTATTTTATAGATCTTAAAATACAGTATACTTTCCTATTTGTTACACTGTTAATGGTTGGTTACGTTGGTTTGGAGTTATTATAAATAATATACTTTAAACATTTTTATCTCTTGATATATATTTGTGTTCGTTTCTCTTTGGTATGTATTTATAATAGAATTGTCAGATCATTGGATATATGACACTTGCCAACTTGAAAATATCATAATTTAGTAGGTAATAGAAAACCATTTTATAAAGTGGTTATACCAGTTTATTCTTTATTAACTATGTTAGAGTTTTCATGTCCCACATCTTTACCAATAATTGACATTTTCTGATTTTTATTTTGTTAGCTCTTCTTGTGTGTGGGAGAGGCATTTCACTGTAGGCTCAATTAGAATGTCCCTGGTTTTTCTAAAGAGGTTAAACAAAATCCATACGTTTATTTTCATTTCTTTTGTGACTTACTTTCAGTTGAGGAGGAGAAAGCAAAGCACAGAACTCATGGCTTTCTCCCTGTGATTTTTTTGATTGTCTATTTTAATTTGGAATGTTCATCTTTTTCTAATTAATCTGAAGGAGTTCTTCACATATTTTGGATAGGAAAAAAATTATTGTTTCAAAATGTTGCAATCACATTCTTTCATTCTACAATTTGCATTTTAACCATCTCATTGGTTATTTTGATGAAGAGGTATCTTAAATTTATCTTTCTTTCTTTCTTTATTTTTTTTTGTACTTTCACAAGACTATGGCCCTCTAGATTTTCTGTATATATTTTTTTAAAATACACATACGTAGAGTGATCTTACAGTTTGATTTTCTAGAGATAGACTTAATTCGGGGTAGATTTAGATTTTACTAGGTTTATGGGGTTTTTTTGTTTTGATTTTTGTTTTAACAAAGAATTACAATTACGCAAAAGAATGGCAAAGGGGTTGAAGCTTTAGGCAATGGAGAAATTATGAGGACCTAACACTTAAAAGGAAGCTGGGCAATGTAGGGAGAAAGTGGCCATCACAGAGGGGATTTAATGGGATGGGGAACAAAGAAGAACTAAGAAGAACTGCATTTACTGGTGACAAGATGCTCTGTGACAGGCTGAAACAGGATGGAGGAAAGGAACATAAGGGACCATTGGAAAGGCCTCAAGTGAATGTTGAAGTTGTGAGTAATTAAGATGCCTGTCAGCTAATTTTGCTGATAAAACTGAAACCTGGAGAAATCACTCAGCAAGGTTTACTTCTCACAACACACATTTACCAAATGTGGAGAGCAAAGCACGCATCCACGTTTTCTTCCCTCACAGAGAATGGTATTTCAGAAACGGGGCATAAAAAGGCTTCATTGTGCCTTTAAGAGACTCGCAGTGATGTCAGTCCTCATCTAGTATGAGGGTCCTTTGTTTCCCTTCAATAGTCAAAACCTCTTCATTGCTCTTTCCTTTCTGTGTACCCCGTTTTTCTTGTACCCTCAGGTTGCCTTGGGCTGTGCCGCTGACTAGTGATGCAGCTTTCACTCTTGTACGCAAAGCATTTTGGGACCTAGGACAGAAACTCTACTGACCTTGTTATAGAATTTCCTGCACCTGTGAAATTTCCTCCGGATTTTATCCCTCATTCCCTTTTCGTTTCAGCTGAGCAGTCATGCTGTGCAAAGCTGCCATGATGTTTCCAAAGGTTGGGGCCCCAGGGGCCTGGTGAGCACTGACCCCTTTTCCAATGTGCTCCGTGCTGCCTGGGGCCGCAGGGCACTGCACACATTTTTCCTGCCGAAATGAGTGGTGCCTCTGGCACGTTATTTACCTTTGCTGTTTGAAAGCCATTTCAGAAGGGTCTCAGTTGCAATTCTGAGAAGTGAATGCAGTTATTAAATTTGCCCTCTTCTTTTCCACTTAGACGACTAGTACTTCTTGCTGTATTTAAGTGCCTTCTTTCCGTTTTCCTTGTCTTCTGGACCAGACATTTGATTTTCTAACGTACTGATCCGCATTTGGTCTGGAACAGCCTTCCATAGTTTGAAATACAACATCAAGAAGTACCAGGTCTACCCAAAACATCCATGGCTCAATTAAATTTTGCCCACATTTACCTGCTTCTGTGGACATCTTATTAAGTCGGTCTCTCCTATCAGACTGTCATCTACACTGGACTTGGGTTCAGTCTGTCCTTGTTTGGTGTTGGTCCCCTGTAACACATTGTGGTGTGTATTATTTTAGACCTCTAATCCCATATATTGCTCAGGCCTTTCCTTCAGGACACAGACAATGCCTGTGTCTCCATATCTCTGACTCGGACACCCTGCACCTTCCTGAGGCACCAGATTTTAGTTAGGATGACATATTTGCCTAAGGTATGAACTTGAAACCCCAGTTCTCAAGAAATGGACACTTAACCTCTGTAAAAACAACAACTCAATTGAGCTGTGTCCAGAGTATATTGGCTTGCTATTCAGTTCCCCAAATTTTATTCTTTATTTCTCAAGTTTCCCTTCCAAGTGAATCTGATGTTCAGGGTTTTATGGGATTAGGGGGGAAAAACTACCACTATTCTCCAATTGAGAAATGAAATAACTTAGAAATACAATTAAAGTGTCCATATAGAGAGAAAGAAATGATCAACTTTATTACTTGATAAGCTTGGTTGGGAAACATAGCTTAGTAAAAGACACAAAAACTGGCTTCCTGATATCTTGCAATAAGTACAGACCCTTGACTAACCTAACCCACCTAACGTTTGGTTCTGCAGAACAGACAGAGTTGCTGGATTTTTTTTTTTTAAGATTTTATTTATGTTGCTGGATTTTTTATTCCCATTGACCTAGATAGAAAGAGAAGGAACATCAATCAAATCCCAGATGTTTGCACTCTCACCACACGTGAAATGCCTTCTCCAGTCAAGAAATACAAATCATTTTCTGTCACCTAACCTCCAGATTAATCACTGCATCCCCATGAGGAGGACCAAGGAGTGGGGTATGCAGCAGGGGTATGTAAATATGCTTACGGAGCTCTTTCTCACCCAAACCAAGACAAGAGAGATGGAATTCTCCTATTTTACTAAAGTACATCATTTAGACATTCCTGTGAAAAACTTCTTGATCATAAATTCTCGTGATTTATTTGAAAATACTTTATTTCAAATTTTAAAAAGCCATTATTTTTTACTTCTGAGTACATCGTCTAAAATGTATTTATTTTTCTACATTACCAAATGATACTTTTACAGTTAAAGAAAGTAAAAATAATTCCATGATCGCCTCTAATAACCATTTCATCTTCAATTCAAATATTCTAACTTGTCCAAAATATACCCTTTATGGCCAGTTTTCCCAAATAAGAACAGATTCTGGGTCATTCAGTCTATCTAGTTGTTGTGTACTTCAAGTGTCTTAATTTAAAATAGATTTTTCATGCTACTAACTTGTTGAAGGTAACTAGGCTAGTGCTGGTTTTTCTGACTCCAGTATTATTTGATTTATTCCTTGCTCTCTTTTATTTCCCATACATTGGTAAATAGTAAAGGCTTGATAAATTTAAGTCAGAATACACCATTGTGTAATTTATGATTCTTCATTTAAGCAGATATATAATATCTGTTATAACAATACAGGTGCTAAGATTGACCGTGGGTTCGGATGCTGTCAGCCTGTCCCCTTTGTTGTTCAGCTGTATTTTTCCCCAAACTCATTCTTGAAAGACAGTTTTCATTTGATCTAGAAATCTCATCAGATCGCTGTTTTCTCTCCTTTTTTGAAGATAATATTCAACTCTCTTCTGGCTTTTGTTGTTGCTGTCAATCCAATGCCCCGCTCTGTGGATAATTTGTCTCTTCTTTCTGGATGCTTTTAAGACTTTCCTCTGTTTCTGGTGTTCTGTGCTTGGACTGTGATATCTAAGGACAAAGACATTTTGTTTGTTTATCATGATTGAGATTTGTTTTGCTGACTGAATCTGAGGAGTCTCTTTTCATCCATTCTCGAAGACTTTTAGCTATTATCTCTTTGAAATTTTTTCCCTTCACTCTCTATTTTCTCCCTCTGCAATTCTATTAAGATAAGCTAGATCTTCTTTCATTACAGCATATGTCTTTCATTCATCCATTCTTTTTTTTTTTTAACTAAAGTTATTTTTTCCATCTGTTTGACCAAATATAATGTTCATCTTCTTATCTGTTCTCTAGTTCACAGATTCTCTCTTTAGGAGGAATTAGTCAACTGTTTAAGAAATTTTTAGAATGTCTAATCTCAAGTCACACTTTTTATATCTACTTTGGTTTCTTCTCAAGTGTCTCCTGTATGTTTGACACAGACACTTTTTATAAAATTGAATTGAATTGAATTGAATTTTGTGTGTGTGTGTGTTCCAAAATTCATTGTTTATGCACCTCACCCAGTGCTCCATGCAATACATGCCTTCCTTAATACCCAGCACGAGGCTCACCCAACGCCCCATCCCCTGCTCCTCCAAAACCCTCAGTTTGTTTCTCAGAGTCCACAGTCTCTCATCCAAGTTTACTATACATGGAGAAAAAGTACACACATAAGGTAAAGTTCAATGAATTATCACAACATAAACATACTCATGTGTCAATGCCCATGGCTTAAAAAAACATTGAACATTATCAGCCCCCATTATGAGGTTTGAAAGTTGATTACTCCTAATTGCTCCTCTTTCTTTTCCTTAAAGGTCAATATTCTACTGAGTTCTAATGCCATGTATCAATTTTTCTTTTTCTTTTTTTTTTTTTTTTGGTTTTGGACTTTATGTGAATGGAATCATATATATATTCTTTGGTATCTGGATTATTTCATTCAGAATTATGTTTGTGACATTTATCAATATTATTTATTTATATGTAACAATACTTTGAAGAGTTCTACTGCTATATGATATTCCATTGTATGAATACCCCCCAAATTACTTATGTGTTTTACTAGAAGTAGACATTTGGATTCTTCAGGACTATTACAAATAGTGCTGCTATAATCCTTCTTGTGTGTGACTATTGTCATATGTACTCAATTCAGTTGGATATATCCTCAAGAATGAAATTGCTTGGCCACCAAATATTTAATCTATTGCATAACACCATGCAGTTTTCTAGAATGGTTGTGTATACTGTAACATTTTTCACTCCAGTCATCATCAGTGTATGATTGTTTCAGTTGTTCTCCATTCTCCTTATGCTTGGTATTGTCAGTTTTTAATTTTAGCTATTTTCATGGGTGGTGATTGCTATACATTGCAGTTTTGTTTTCTTTGATAACTAATGATATGTACATTTTTGTGTTTGGTCTTTTTTTTTTTTTAAAGATTTTATTTATTTATTTGACAGAGAGAAATCACAAGTAGCTGGAGAGGCAGGCAGAGAGAGAGAGAGGGAAGCAGGCTCCCCGCTGAGCAGAGAGCCCGATATGGGACTCGATCCCAGGACCCTGAGATCATGACCTGAGCGGAAGGCAGCGGCTTAACCCACTGAGCCACCCAGGCGCCCATGTTTGGTCTTTTGAATATAGAATTTTTGTGAAGCGTACATTAAAAAAATTTGCTCACTTTTAAAAACTAGATTTTTAAAAGGTTTTATTTATTTATTTGAGAGAGAAAGCATGAACGGGGGAAGGGTACAGGAAGAGGGAGAAGTAGACTCCCTGCTAGCACAGGGCTTCATCCTAGGAGTGGGATCTTGACCTGAGAAGAATGCAGCCACTTAGCTGACTCAGCCACCTAGGCACCCCCAAAATTGGATTTTCTGCATCTTTTTATCAGTTCCTTTTTTTCCCAGCTTGCATTATTTTAGTATCTGTATTAGCTAGAAAATTGTCTGTATAATTTTTTATCTGTTTCACAGAACTCACATGGTTTAGTGTTTTAATTTACTCTATAGCCAGCCTCAAGCTCTTCCCTGAAATCCAAATTTATATCTTTAAGTACCTATAGACATCTCCATGTGGTTTTCTATCTAATAGGCACCTTGATATAAAAATGTTTAAATTTTAGGTACTGATATTCCCCCAAACCAGCTCCTGCGAAAATCCTGTGTGCCTCAGTTAATGGCAACTCAATTCTTCCCATCACCAAGGCCATTATTTATCCATTTTTCTCATTACCTCACATTCTGCCCATCAACAAATTTTTTTTCAGCTCAATCCTAAAATTATATTTAGAAATAGACCATTTACCACCTCACTGCCATGACTTTGGTTCAAGGTAATATCATCTGAGATATTGTAAAAGGATCAGTATTCAGTTCCTTATCTTCTCTCTTGCCTCAGTGAAGTAAGATTCTTACCTGTTTGCTAGAATAGTCCTGTCAACATATAAATCTGGGCTCCAACTTCCCCAAAGATCCTCATGACATTGAAAATAGAGCCCAAGTACTTATCATTTCTCACAAGGCCCTGTGTGATTGGCCTCCCAGATGACTCTCTGGTCTCCCTCTTCACATAGCCCTGCCACCCTGGTCTCCAAGCTATTCCCATACAGGCCAGGCAACACATCCTTCTCCAAGCTTTGCCCGTAGTGTTTTCTCCACCTGGAAAATTCAATCCCAGACACCTGCAAGACTGGTAGTTTCTCAAAAGTCACTCACCCAGTGGAGTCTTTATTTAAAATTCCTTATTTAAAATTCCAAGACTATTCTTCTCCAACATTTAATATTCTTCTGCTCTTTCTGTTACCTCCTTAGCATTTATTACCATCTAACATAACATATACTTTCCTTATGTATCTTGGTTACTGTCCATCTCTAACAGTTAGGAGCATTTTCCATGCAGTCATGGACTTCTGTTTTGGTCACTGCTTTATCTCCATCTCCAAAACCCATGCCTAGCCCATGATAGGCACCTCATTAAAGGTTTGTTGCATGAATAAATGAGAACATAAACAGAACTGTGTAAAGGAAAACCTGTCGTGTATCTTTTTATCAAGATTCATTTTCTGCGTCCCTTAAGAGTAATCCTTCTTATACGTTATAGAATCCTTTGATATTTTCAGGATCCTATATGCTTGTCATTGTTCATTGTTCATTCCTGTCATTATTTTAATCCAAAATAAATAGAGTCTGCATGTGTACTATTTACCTTTGTTTTTATATATCTTCTCCTTTTTCTCAACAATTCAGACTTTGCCTATAGCTATTTCTAGCATCCTGCTTTTAGATAATAAGCTGGAATACAAGAGGATGTGCCATATGCTAGTAAGAAAGTTTCCAGGTGATAATATTCTGTGATTCTGATAGACTGAAGTAGAAAATTCAATGTAAATTTTTCTGTGTATATGAGGGTGAATATATTTTTAGGTACACTGGGATATCTAGAATTTTTCTTTTGCCCTGAGTGAAAGTATTGACAACAGTCTTTGATAATCCTTATAATGTCTGTTTTCTTCCTGCTAGTCTTCCTGTGTCTGTCTGCATCCCAGTATATAATGCTGGAGATTTACCTGGCAGAGGTACACTGACATGTGTAAAGAAAAGCATGGTTCAACCTCATGGACACTGACTGTAGCATTGGGATTAGCACCAAACAAGCCTCTACTTGCTAACTCATTTTCTTTCTTTCTGGTGTTTCTATAGTCTATGAGTCTGCCAGTAAAGATTTTAAAATTTACCTTCTTTCTTTTTTTAAGTTAGTGAAAATTCATCTCTAAGATTCACAAATGATGGACCCTTTCTCCCAGCTCTGTCATCACTGCATCTTTTCTTTTTCTCTGATTTCACTTGTATTTTAATAATAGGAAGGAATGGGACAGCAAACATGGTGTTTCAGTGAGATGTGGTCACAGCTCGTTTTTTATTATTAACCTAGACTTATGTGTACTTTTTGATATTTGCATATTTAGATTTATTTGACATTATTTTTGATATTTAGACTTATGTGTATTATTTTTATATTTGGTCAATATTTTACTGTTATTAACTTAAAATATTATTTGTGCCTAATTATTACATTCACATAGTATGAAAAAGAAAAATGGTAAAAGCTTGTAAAAATAATAACAAGATGAACTCAACAAGCTCCTGGCCACCACTCTGCCAGAGTTACCATTTTTCAGTTCACAGCAAATGACTTTCAAGTCTTTTAACTCTGTCCAGTGTGTTTTTCTTGGTATTTCTAACTAATATTAGCACTTCGCTATCTCTTGATTCAGCATTTTAGCTATTATCACAGCACCCTTCAACCACTACTTCACTCAGCCCATACTCCCAAAATAGCTATATTGCAAATTTGAATAAATACATATTCAGTGTTTTGATTTTTCTGACTTTTAAAATATTACTAACCGCTGTTCTAAGTGGCATACCATGGATACATTCCCTTTTGTATATATTATTTGCATTTTCCTGGGGTTAATAATTGACTCTTTAAAAATCTTGCTTTTCTTAGAATCTTTCTTTAGACTCTTTGACTTAGCCATCCTACATGTTAAAAACTTTGTAAGTATTTTTTGGAAATAGTTCAGTAGCTTCCTGAGAAAAGGGTAATGGTAGTTCCATTTATTTTTTAAAACTTTGCATCCCTAAAAATATATCTATTCTACTCTCATGCTTGCTGTCTGATTTACTGAATCAGAATTCTAGTTTGCAAATGATTTTAATTTTACAAGTTTGAAGACATTTGTTTCCTAATTCTTCTGCCGTCTAGTGTTGCTGCTGTGAACTCAGATGTCCTTTGGATTCTTGAACTTTGGAAAATGTAGAAATGTTATTTTATCTCCAGTGTTCTAAAGTTTAACAAAATGGGGATTGTTTGCCAGCACCACAGTCTCCCTGAAAAACCTCTTTTTTGTTGTTTTGGAAAAAAAAGTATAAAAAAATAATTTTTTCCCCATCAGAAATTTTGTGCTCTTTTGAAACCTCTGAGTCAGATTATATATCTCTACCTACATACTACAAAATTCCCTTTGTAATGTTTATTTTATTTTATTTTTTTAAAGTCTCTATATTTTGTTCGTGGCTTCTCTTATGGAACTGGAAATCTTTGTTCACTCATACTTAACAATGAGGCAATGAAAAGCTCTCTGGGCATGATGGGCTTGTTGCCGGTAAGCTAATCTAGATTGAAAGTGTTCCTGTCAGATTTTTTACTGAAGAATTTTTAGGCTTTTTTTTCTTTGCTATTCATTTTCTTCATAGTAATATAAAGATTTTAGAATAAACCCATCTCTTTGCCTGGGGATTAGCAGCCCAGATGCAGATATTCTGCAGCTTTCCATGAGAGCTGGCAGTCTCACTGTTTAGTCAAGGGACTTTTACGTAATTTTCAGGTTTTCTGTCTTTTCCCACCTCCACACCATGCACCTGCCACCTTTGAGCCAGGAATGACCTCAAAGATGGGGGACAGATAGCCACCCAAATACACACCTAAAAATATAAATTGAGTACTAAGATTTCTCTTTGTATAGATTTTTGAACACTGCTTGCTTTCTGCATCCCAGGTCCTCAATCCTGCCTCCTGTGGCACCAAGTGTCTCCTATCAGCTTCCTTAATACCAATACCTTCATCTCAGGAGAAGGAATTACCTTCCAGGAGCTTCCTGATTTATTGGAGAGATGGAGCAAAGTGGTTTTTTTCAAAATACAGACTACAGGAAAGCCAGGAACATTTGAATGGATGAAGAAGTTATCAATATATCTAGTAGATGGAAATCTGGCACAGGGGAATTTTGAGGTTAGAATTAGAAGACCAGGAAGTCCGGTAGTATTTTTACATAACAGGTTCTTAAGCAAATTTTGAAGGTGGAGTTTGTTTTGTTTTAGAGAGAAAAACTTGGCTCTATGACAAAGAATCATTTTGTATTTTCCACTAACATCCTCTCATCTTCCTGAATGAGAATCATATCCATTAAGCCAAGCATACAGACTTAGTAACAGCCCATTGCCTTTTTGAGACCACTGTGCTAATTTTGTTGACATAAGTCATCTGAACAAAACTTCAATTAGTTGTCAGTAGTAGCAAAGAATATTGGAGCACAATATCAATTTTATCTAAATGCATTTGAAATGGCAATACTGTTTGCAAATTTTGAGTTATTTAAGGTATATACTTTCATATCTGCAAGCAGTATTTTTTAGAAGATTATATTTATTTACTTGATACACAGACAGAGACACAGTGAGAGAGGAAACACAAGCAGGAGGAGTGGGAGAGGGAGAAGCAGGCTTCCCGCTGAGCAGGGAGCCTGATGAAGGGCTGGAACCCAGGATCCTGGGATCATGACCTGATCTTAAGGCAGACGCTTAACCACTGAGCCACCCAGGTGCCCTACAAACAGTATTTAACTGTCAAATATTATTCATAGTTCTGACCACTTTCAACTTTTGATTATCCTGAATGACAAAGGTAGCTATGTTTTCAAGAAATCAAATATGTATTTATTTCCATGACTTATTGAATTATCATTTTAGCCTTAACAAATAAAAAAAAAAAATCTGACCTGACATGAGCTACCTTCATGTGGATAAGTACAAGTAAAATAAAACAATAACAATATTAATCTGAAATAATTAATACAAATCATTTCTGACAGGGTTTCATATAGTCAGCTTCAGTTTTTCTGGGAACTGTATATTTGTTAACATCATTTGCCCATAACGAGACTGAGAAGTGTTTGCAATCATCGGAAATGATGAATTTGAGGCTCACTTTAATAAGTAATTTTCACATAGTGCTTTCCTGGTATTAAAATACATGTACAGAACATGTTAAAATTTTAAAAACTCAGAATTTAAGATAAAGTGATAGAAATTCCCTCCCATGGACTACAGAAATACAAGGGTAGGTATACAAACATATTTGAAGTATTTCATTACTGTCACCCTAAATGCAATGCATCCGAGTTTGGAAGCAGACATGAGTCTCTATGAAATGTGAAATGTGACTTCATGACTCCATCCTCTCCTGCTTAATTTGTAAAAATATAGAGTATTTACTGCACATTTAAATTTTGCTGGGTTAATTGCTGGATGCTTCTCCTTTGTTAATTGATTTTATCTTATTAAACAAATAAACCACATACTATTAAGCCTCTTCTGTAGACGAGGAAATAGAGCTCAGTGTAAGTGCTATACTATATGTGTCATACAATACTTCCTAACATGCCATAAAAATTATAGTTAGAGTTTAAACTCAACTGGCCTGACTCCATGGACCTTGGAATTAATCAGTGATAAAGATCACTTTGCCTCTGGAAGGATACCATAAAATTTTGTTGTCATTATTAATGGTTGTGGTGAAGGAAAATGCAGAATTTCGGGGAGGAGGCAGGAGAAGCTGTAAAAGTTTATTTCTAAAGTGAGACTGGATTTGAGATGAAAAAAGAAAGCATGGGTTTCCTTAGCTGCGATAAAAAGATTAGGAAAAATTTAAAATAAAAATATTTTATTTATTTATTTGAGAGAGAGTGAGAGCACAAGATGGGGAGAAGTGCAAAGGGAGAGGGAGAAGCAGACTCCCCACTGCGCACGAAGCCCTAATACAGGGCTCATTCCCAGGACCTCAAGATCATGACCTGAGCCAAAGGCAGATGCTTATCCAATGAAACCACCCGGGAGCCCCACGAAACAGCAATTTAAATTTTTTAAAGATTTTATTTATTTATTTGACAGAGAGAGATCACAAGTAGACAGAGAGGCAGGTAAAGAGAGAGAGGAGGAAACAGGCTCCCCGCTGAGCAGAGAGCCCGATGCGGGACTCAATCCCAGGACCCTGAGATTATGACCTGAGCCGAAGGCAGCGGCTTAACCCACTGAGCCACCCACGTGCCCCCGAAACAGCAATTTATTATGGAATTCTCAATATTTGTTAGACATTGTGCTAGCTAATTAAAATGTGCCATTTTAATCTTGTTTAATCTTCAAGAAAACCCAATTAGATGGATAGAAACAATTTTCTTTTGAAGAAGCACAAAGTCAGAGAGGTAATGTGGACTCCCAAAAATGAACACCTTATAGAATTGAGGCATAGGTAGAATTTAATGGCTCATTAGGTCATTAAAATAATCACTTCCTAACCTTTCTACTCACAACCTGGAGCCGGACCTATCCATCTGCCTGTGCCAGATCTATCCTGAGCCAGCTGACTGTTTGCCCTGTACTTCTAGCTTCAGTGTTCTTGTAGTTTGTTCTCACTTGCTGATTAGACATTGAGTACAGAATTGGAAACAAGCATCACTGAGGGTGGGAAAAGGAATTAGCCTTTCCTTGCCCATTCCTCCTTAAAAAAGAAGCCACTTAACACATCCCCATGTGGGTATTGATACCTGTACTGCCCTCTTCTGTGTACCAAGCACAGCACCATGTGCAAAGCAGCCCCGAACACATGCTTTTGAAAGTTATCAGTAAACGTAGGATGTAAGTGTAAAGAGAAATTAACTTCCATTCCACTGGATCATTTTCATCACTAAACATGTGATACTTCAGAAGTCCTGGTGAGTAGCTGATTACATTTTGAAAGAAAGTTGAGCAGCTTGTGAGAGCTGAGATTTAGTTTCTAGATATCGTTATTGTTCTCATTCTTTCTCATAAAGGATTAATTTCATGGTACGAGAATAATATAATTGTTTGTGACCAGATAAATAGTCTACCACATTTTTCTTACTCTTCTCACTAAATCCTGCGATTATTTTTGGCTTAAATTACCCAAGAAGAAACAATATCTTTTTCCTCCATAAAATGCACCTCATCTTTTCTTTTTTCTTTTCTTCTCAAAGGTATAATCAATTCTCTAGTAGTCTCAAATTTAAACTTAAAATTATACACACTAAAACAAGTTATTCATTATTTTTTTCTTTTTTGGTTATTTTTCTTTTTTAATGATTTCTCCCAACTCCCCCTCATATTTTCTCCCTTTTTATGCCTTAACATAAATTTCTTGTTGTTGTTTAATTCACTGCTATCCTTGTGCTATCCATACATTTCCAAACTTAATGATGTATGAGTATTTATGAAACACTGCATTAGAAAGCTTTTGAGTATTATCATTTTATATTATCAATTTATAAATGATATGACACATTAAATATTATGATGAATATACTCAGATACATTAGGCCTAGTTTCCTTCAGTTTATTATCAATTTAATAGTAAATTGTCATACTATGTTTTTATCTTACTGTCTTAAATTTATTAATACAGTGTGTAACCTTCTCGATATCAATTTCTACATTGAAATCATGTTTAAATATTTTCATTGAATCAGTAAGAAACCTCAGGCTGAGAGGAATTCTGTAACTATTTTAGTATGATGAGATTAAATCCGTGTAAAGCAAGACACCCAATCAGCCTTCCATAATTCTCACTATAGAATTAATGTCACTAGAACTAGATATTTTGCTGAGATATTTATCTTCTGAACTATTTATAGTAAAGCCTTTTAAGAACTCCTATCCATTTTTGTCAAATAAGCACACACACACAGAGTTAAGGATAATGTATGCTGTTTAAAATAGACATATGTATTTATTTAAAATACATATTTATGATATGAGTAATAAATATTCAGGAAACCTCTTGATATTAAATGTATATATACAAACACACACACACATATATGATGGTTAATTTTATGTGTCAACTTGATTTGATTACATCATATATGTATGTTTCTAGAAGAAATTTGAATTGATTTGAACTGATAGACTGAGTAAAGAAGATTGTCCTCACCAATGCTGTGCATCAGCTAATTTGCTGAAGACCTGAACAGAGTGAGAAGGGCAGGAGGGATGAATGTGCTCCCGGTTCCTGCTGAGACATTCATCTCCCATCTCCAGACGTCTCAGTGCTCCTGGCTCTTCTTTGGAATTCACTCATCTCAGGGCTTACACTAATGGTCCTCCAGTTCTTAGGTCTTCAGACTCACACTGGGATTTTTACCGTTGGCTTCCTTTGTTCTCAGGACTTTGGGTTTGAACTGGAACTGCAGCACTGACTCTGCTAGCTCTCCAGCTTGCAGACTGTGGAGATCTCAGCCTCCACAAGCCTGGGACCTATTCCATCATGACAAATGTTTCTGTAGATCAGTGTGTTCTGTCGGTTCTCTGGGGAACCCTGACTAATACTATATACATATATAGATATGAATTTTTTGACTAAACAATAACATTATCTTAGAGATGGGATTTGCTATATAATGATAGACTCTGGGAAATTTTCCAGAAAATCCATTTGTCTAATTGTTCAGCTTTATAGTTCAAGGAAATGATGTTAAAAAACTTACCTTTTGTTAAACATTTTAATAAATACCTTCAAAATTATATACATAATTATAATTTTAGCATTTATAGCTTCATGTTTAATAAAGACACACACATATTCACACATAGTCAATCTCATGTAATGCCTACTTTTTTTTAAAGTTTGTATTTCTGATTTTTTTCTGTAATCTTCCTTCCCTTTTTAATTGCTACCCGATAAGTACTTGTTGTTGAATGAGTCATTGAAGGTATGCATATATGTCAGACCACAAAAGAGTGACTAGCCTTCAGCTAAATACTGAAAAACAAAATACGTTTAAAGTAGAGATGTATTTTTAAAGGAGAATTCCATTCAAACCATACCCATAATATACAGAAAGAGGTTAAAAACAACAAGCCTTTAACTGCCAGTTAATTTTTCCTAGATAATTTCCAAAAACCAAATTAAGAGGAAAAAAATTATAATGGATCACCAAGAATAAAAAGAAATATCTTCTTGAATTTCTAAGGGCTTCTTAAAATTTTAATGTCTCTACATTTTTATCAGTTCTCAAGAAACAAGATCTTTTAATGTCCACCAGAGTTACTTGATGTCATGATCTTAAGGTCTATCTCACTTTTCTGCAAAAATTACTCTCAACTTATTGTAGCCTGGAAGGAAAGAAAAACCTTATCCTGTCTAATTGCAACACTATTCTTCTACTAGAAGTTCCTGTTTGAGGAAAGGATCAGGTAACTATAATAATTAACCCCCTCTTTTCATCCTAACAAATATTTCTGTATAAAGAATATTTTTTAAGCTTTTCATCAGGCAGTCACCATATCATTTGTTTACTCTTTTGGTAGAGGAATGGGTGTAGTTTCATAACAGAACAAAATGCTAGGCATCATAATGTGTTCTAGAGATAAAAAGGTAATAAAACCAGCTTGTGACCTTCCTGGGCTAATGCCTTTGTGCTATAAAATAGAGTAAACAATATATGAACATTTCTGTAAGTATACAATTTGCTTAAATTCAGGGAGTTAGTTCATGTCATTTAAAAAAAAAAAAAAGTAAAATGGGTGCCTGGGTGGCTCAGTGGGTTAAGCCTCTGCCTTCAGCTCAGGTCATGATCTCAGAGTCCTGAGATCGAGTCCCACATTGGGCTCTCTGCTCAGCAGGGAGGCTGCTTCCCCTCTCTCTCTGCCTGTCTCTCTGTCTACTTGTTATCTCTATGTCTCTGTCAAATAAGTAAATACAATCTTAAAAAAAAAAATAAAAAAAGTAAAACAGCTTTGTTGGCCTAAGGAGAATTAAATAACTTTATTAGTGAAAACTGCTTTTCTTACAATTTTAACAAGTCTAGGATCTCAAAAAAATTTCTCAGACCTTGAATGCCTCTGAATTCTACAGCCTTGGCCTCTATTTCTTGCATTCTTAGCTAGAGATTGTCTGAAACTAGAATATGACATATTAAATGTCATTTGCTCTCAGCTGTAGACTCTAGTCACTGATTCTAGAAAACAGAAAAATATCTCACTGAGCATCTCACTTCATCCAACAAAATAGAGGCAGCATAAATATAAACCTTATGTCAACTATTGCTGCCCAGAGAAAATTAGATCATATTCCTTTCCAGGACAACCAGAACACATTATAACCCTACAGAGCAGATTCTGTCCTCTTCATATCAAGTGTTAAGGTCACACATAATCCCTCTTTTTATGAAGGTTATATGCATATTTTTGAACTTATAATTTTGATAACAGAAATGAGTAGAAGATTTTGTGATTCTAGCAAACACTTCTGGTAAATCACCATGTTTACTTAGCAAGTGAGTTCAATATGAATTTCTAGACTATTTTCAGAACTCTGTGAGGTTTCAAAGTTCTTAATTGAGTTTGAAGAGGGGAATGTGGAAGACCATATCCATTTTCATTATGTTCCTTTTCCCCCTATTTTTATGGCCCTCTGGTATATCAGTCATTGTTCTCCAGAGGAAAGATATTTATATGTGGATACATAAAGTCAGAGAGAGAGAAATCTTAAAGAATTAGTTCACACAGTTTTGGAGGCTGCCTGGAGAACCAGGGAGGAGTTGATGTTGCATCACAAGCCTTGAAGGAAGTCTGGAAAAGAACTCCCTCTTTCTAGAGAGACTTCGGTCTTTTTTTTTCTAAGGCCTTCCATTGACTGGGTGAGGCTATCCACATTGTGGTAAGTAATCTATCCACATTATGGAGGGCAATTGTTTTACTCCAAGGTGACTGACTTTGATTTAATCTCCTCTAAAAAATTCCTTAACAATAACATCTAGTCTAAGGATACCATGGCCTAGCCAAGCTGATAAAATGAAAATTAATCATTACATCTGATATTTCATTATTTTCTAGTGGGACTGTCTTTTCTACAACTTCGTTTCTTGAGTAATAATATTCTCTCTGCAGGCCCCTTTTCCAAAGAAAGCAGGGGTTGACAATACACAGTTTTCCTGACTATGTTATTGCTGTTGATCAGTGCATATCCACTTATAATATGCTATCCTTTATGCAAAAGATGATTGACTTTCTTTTCTTTTTGGTTAATAAGTTATGTAATGAAAAGAAGAAATCAGAAGATTGATGAAGGATAGAAATTGCAATTAGCCAATGAGGTTTAAAATATATATATATATATATATATATATTTAGATTGTATACAGAAGGTGAAGATGATTACCACCCTTTTGACCAGCAGGAGGATAGTGTTGAGAACTTTTGTCAACAAGGAAACTAACTGGATAGAATACAACTTTTAACAAGGGGAGGAGGTAGATTTCCAGTGTAATTACAGTTAGTCTGCTGACATGAAAAGATTTCTGGGGCTTGATGAATTGTGTTATATATTATAATTATATGAATATATAGTGTACATGGGAGAAGGATCTTGAGTCTTTTTTATTTAATGTACACTATTTTTCTTTGTACCTGTGTATTTTACTTTGATTCATAATATGATGATTTTACCCATGACAGCTAATTTAAAAGGTGATTTATTACTATCAAGAACTATGATTTCCCCCATGAGAAGCTCTATTTTATTTATTTTTTATGACTTCTTAAATTTAAATTAAATTAGTCAACATGTAATACCTCATTAGCTTCCGATGTCATGTTCAATAATTCATCAGTTGCATATAATACCCAATGCTCGTCACATCATGTGCCCTTCCTAATGCCCATGACCCGGTTGCCCCAAGCCCTCCATCCACTTCCCCTCTAGCAACCCTCACTTTGTTTCCCAGAGTCAAGAGTCTCTCATGGTGTGTCTTCTTCTATGATTTCTTCCCATTCGATTTTCCCTCGCTTCCCCTCTGATCCTCTGCACTATTTCTTATATTCCACAAATGAGTGACACCTTATGATAATCGTATTTCTCTAATTGACTTAAGGTAGCATAATACCCTCCGTTTCCATCCATGTCAGTGTAAATAGTAGGGATTCCTCCTTTCTGATGGTTGAATAATATTCCGTTGTATATAAAACCACATCTTTATCCAAAGAACTATGATTTATTTTTATTTATTTTTTAAAGATGTTATTTATCTGAGAGAGAGAGAGGGCACAAGCAGGGTGGAGGGTGGAGGGAGAAGAGACTTCCCGCTGAGCAGGAAATCCAATGGAGGACTTTATCCAAAGACCCTGCGGTCATGAACCAAGCTGAAGGTAGACACGTAACCGACTGAGCCACCCAAGCACCCAAACTATGATTTGTTTTTAAAGATTTATTTACTTTATTTATTTATTTAGAGAGTGCATGTGCACAAGGTAGGCATGGGCAGAGGGAAAGAGAAAGAGAATCTCAAACAGATCCAACATTTAGCACAGAGCCTTACATGGGGCTCAGTCACAGGACCCTGAGATCATGGCCTGAGCTGAAGTCAAGGGTCAGATACTCAACTGACTGAACCACCCAGGTGGCCCAAGAAGTATGACTTTTTTTTTTTTTTAAGATTTTATTTATTTATTTATTTATTTATTTGTCACAGAGAGAGAGAGAGAGAGAGCGCACAAGCAGGCAGAGTGGCAGGCAGAGGCAGAGAAAAGCAGTCTCCCTGCCAAGCAAGGAGCCTAATGAGGGACTAGATCCCAGGACCCTGAGATCATGGCCTGAGCCAAAGGCAGCAGTTTAACTGACTGAGCCACCCAGGTTTCCCAAGAAGCATGACTTTAAACCAGAGTTTCTATTGGTAAAATTTCAAGTATGCACATTCACCTCTTAACTTCTGCTTCTACATTGATTAAAGAGATCCTCTGATTTTTTAAAATTTTAGATCTAAGAATAAAATGTTTCATGACACGACTTGCTAATTACAAATAGCTAAATTAGCTTATGTTACCTTTATACACTAAATCCACATGCACGCAGATGATTTCTAGTTCAAAGGTTTTGAGTAAGACCATGTGTTCAACTTTAATAAAGAAATTGCCCAGAAGAGGCTTCATAACTTATTTTTCTGAACCAAGTAATCTAGACAAACAAAATCCTAATATAGTAAAATTAAATACAGGACCTAAAGGTTTTACATAGTGAGATGAAAGAAGTACGATTATGCATATGCCATGCCTTGAAGCCTGTAAGGCACTTCCTTCAAATTATTGAAGCTTATGGTTAAGGTCATTATTTTCAGTCCAAAAGTCTGCACATAATCATTATTCTGTATTACACCTAAATTGGTTAAACACATTTCTTAGAGTGAAACAATTCCAGAGACATTTCAAGATACTTAAATATAACTCTGTCAGTGAAATTTTATAGTGGAAACAGAATTCGAGTTCTACTTTTTAAAGTATAGCAGTAGATTATTCTTATTAGAATTCCATCTGAAAACTACTTTTTATTAAAATAATGAAATTATCTTTGACCTCTTATTTTTAGTAAAAACTCCATGGAAGAAAAATTATATTCTGTTTTGCGTCTGCATTAAAATTTTCAGTTGATCATCAAAGACTTCAATTTATTTGAACAAAAGATTTTGAACATCAGTAACCCATAATCCCAGGGTGCCTGGGTGGCTCAGTCAGTTAAGCGGCTGCCTATGGCTCAGGTCAAGATCCCAGGGTTCTGGGATCGAGCCCTATGTCAGGGTCACTGCTCAGCAAGAGCCTCCTTCTTCTTCTCCCTCTGCCTGCTGCTCTGCCTATTTGTGTTCTCTGTCAAATAAATAAAATCTTAAACAAACAAACAAACAAACAAAAAAACCCATAATCCCTATATGCTAGACACAGCGAGAAGTATGAAGGAGTTTATGCTGGCTTCCACTTCAGGTTATGACTGATATTAGTTTTCCATCGGTGCTATAACAAATTATCACAAACTCAGTAGCTTAAAACAGCACAAATTAGTATCTTACAGTTCTGAAGGTCAGAAATCTAAAGTGGGTCTGCAGGGCTGTGTTCTTTTTGGAGAGGTAAGGAAGAGCTTTTAAATCTGCTCAAATTCCTTGGCCCATGGCCATATCTCTCTGACCTCTCCTTCTGTTGCATTATCAACTTCTCTGATCATCCACACTAAATATTCCCAAATATCTTACAAATTCTAAGCTAGTTATATTACATTTGACTCAGTTGACCTCTAGCAGCTAACATGGTTACTGTTAATTCACTTGACTTTTGCCAGTTTTAATAAAAGATTACAATCCTACTGGTGTGAGGTCATTTCATACTAGACTGGACATGTAATATGTCATATGCTTAAATAATCAGTGATTTTCTTCTTTATTAAATAGAAATTACAGGAAAAATAACTGAAAAACATTTCACCTGAATTTATCTTTTTGTTATCTTCTCTTTCTGTCTGTTAAAAATTGGTGGACAAAAGAGAACAGTCCTTTGCAAAGTAAGTTGCTCTCCTCGAATATTGAGTGCTTTTAAAAAATACTCTACAAGACGAATTATCAGTAAGTGTTTCTGCAATGGTCTCTAGAAATGAGAAGGCTTGTAAACATTTAAAGCACATCAAAGAAAAATTAGTATGCTGCTTTCAGATCATCATAGAACTTTTATGAAACAATTACAATTTCAAATAAAATGTTGCATGAAATATTTAAAATGTTTATGGTGATCCTAAAATATTTTAAAACCCTGAAATAGAATCTATTCCCAGAAAACAGCATAACTCTTAGAAATTTTGGTCAATGCACTAAAATAATAAGTGTAATTATGTGCTGACTCTTTTAAATCCTAATTAAGTTAGTGAACAAAATTATATGCTATTCCAATTTGGCTTCATGTTATGTTATCCCATGTCTTTTTATACAGATTCTTTTCTTACTTTAATCTATGTGGAAGTTCTACAGCTATATTTACATATGACATTTTCCAAATGAAATTATGGCAGAGTTAAACCAATATAACACTATAATGTAATCCGTTTTATCTTTTAACATTTTACATCTCACTGTTCACTGCATTTCCATGCAACTGTAGCAACAGTAGCAAACTATTGCTTTATGTTTTGTATCCCCTCCTCCACCTCACCATGGAGATACAATGAATTCAGAACATGCTGTGAAGTCTGAATTGTGCCTCAGAGCTGTGCTTGAATGAGGTGATCCTGAGTAAACTCGACCAAGCTTGACTCTTCTGTCTTGTACATTATCTCAGTAAGAGGCTACTTGGGGTCATATTCTGTATTAAGTCGCTTTAATTTTTTTAAGACACTGAATTACACTATGAAAACAAATTTATTTTTTATGGTTAATGTGAAGAAAGAAAATGAAATCACCCACAACTTACACTAGCCAACTCAAGAGTAAAGACATTATGATGGGAATGAACAGAGTATGGTTAAATAGAATAAGCTTTGCTTAAAACTGGGTGGCACCTGGGTGGCTCCATGGATTAAGCATCCAACTCTTGATTTTGGCTAGGGTCATGATCTCAGGGCTGTGAGATCGAACTCCAGGTCTGGCTCTGTGCTGGGTATGGCACCTGCTTAAGATTTTCTTTCTCTCTCTGCCTCCCTACCAGTTCTTGCACATTCCCCCTTTCTCTCTCTTTCTCTCTCCCCCCCTCAAAAAAAGTACAAGTTAAAGAATAATATAAGAATAAGAAAATAGTTACTTTTAAAGACAGTAACTTGAAGATTTTGATATACAATAAACTCAGAAGTAATGATTATATTGACTTCGAATAATTACTTCAATTCTCTGACCCTCGATTTCTACATTTATTAATACATTATTTTTTAAAAATCATGTTAAAATGAAGTAATAGAAATAATAGAGCACCATTAAAATATTATGTTAGGTACCATCTGAAAATTAATTTAACTTATTAATAATGATATAACACCTGTTTGAGAAATCAAGTCCAAATCTCATAATAAACATGTAATCTATATCCAAGCAAATAATAATGTTATTTTTAGTAACTATAATTTGTTGATGAACTAGAAATCTTGATGGTATGTTATTTTGTCATAGCCACTACTGTTCTGCTTCTCCCCCTGCATTTTGTCAAATTTTTCATTCCTAGATCCCACTGCTCATTTCAGATTTCAAAGTCCTAAGGAAAGGTCACTAAATGACTTAACACCGATAAACTATCCAACTGTGATCCAATTATCCAAGTTCCAGATCTGGTTCATGTTTTGCATGATGATTACCGGGGGCCACCAGTGTTGGTAATAGGGAATGGTGTTAGAACTTGAGAAAGATTTTTATGTAGTGGTTGAGCGTTGGGATGGAGAAGTCAAACATCTGGATTGATTTCCCGACTTTGTTGTTTCCAGGCTTTAAGAATTTGGTCGATTTAGCCTTTCTCTGTCCTAGTTTCCTAATTTATGAAAAGGGATAATAATAGCCCAAGCTTTATGGAGATGTTGCAAAGATTAACTAAATTCATCATGGTAAATGCTGTGTGAAATTTCTGGCATATAGTGAGAACTCCATAAATGGTGGCTGATACTGTCATCACCATAGATCGGGAAAAATTATTTAGATATTAATTTCTTTGTTCTTTCTCACTCTATTTTTCTTACTCTGAATTAATCACATTAGTCCTGTGCTTCTATTCCCTTTCTGTCACAGGAATAAAGGCAGAAATCATTCTCACACAACTTGCATTTTTGCCATGGGCTTGAAGGAATTAATAGAATTGAAGATACAGTGTTTTTAAAGACGAACTGGAGGAAAAAGATTCCCTAAGATGAGGAAGCATTAGAGAAAGGGAAGATTATATTTCTGTTGCAGAGGTGCAAGCATTTTTTTGGATATATTCCTAGGAGTGAAACAGTGGAGCATGGAATACAGTGGATGCTCCTTTTAAAGAAAATTCCATATTATTTTCCAAAATTTTTCTGTGGCTCTAAACTCACATAAGCCACTTATAAAATTTCCTATTTTTTCACATTCTCTTCACCTTTTGGTATTGTCAGACTCCTATTTTTCCAATCCACTGGTTGTGAAATGGCCTCATTAAGGCCATGATTTGCGTTTCCCTCATTACATGCTTTCTCATATGTTTATTGGCCATATGTATTGCTTATGCTGTGGAATGATTTTTATCGAATGATAGTCTAAATGTTTAGCAATTGGTATAAGAAAGGCGACAATCAATGTAAACATACCAGGGCAATTATGAAAGAAGCTGGATATAAGGGATAGGAAGCCTATATTTTTTTGTACTGGCTGAACATTAACCCAAGCTTTTCATGCCCCCCACCACCCATTACATATAGTGTTACATGCATTTTCCAGGGTTGATTTATAGTTTATATTCTTTACACATCAATCTTTATCAGACGTGTATGATGGGTATTTTCTCCCAGGTGTAACTTACTTTTTTCCCCCACAGGGTTTAATTTCAATATAGTTAAAGTTAACAATCTTTTATAAAGACTCATGGTTTGTTGTTGTTTTTATACCTTTTTGGACAATTCCTATACAAATATCTGAAAGACATTCTTGCATATTTTCTGCTAAATGATTAAAATTTTTCCATTAGATTATTAAATCTTTAAATGATGTGGTTTTGAATTCTGTGCATATGTGAGACAGTGATTTATTTTCATGCTTTATTTTCCCCTATGGATAATGACTTATTCTATTTGTTTAATTAGTCCATCCTTCCTTCAAACAACCCCCAAACCACTGTATACATATACTAAAGTTTCATATAAATATTTTTTTTATTTTCTCCTTATTTTATTGAGTTGTCTATTCATGTGCCAATGTCACTGTCTTAAGTACTTTTTTTAGATTAAATCTTGATATATGATAGGGCAAGTCTTCTGTAAGAATGGTCTTTTATATCTTAGAATTTTTGCTTTAATAACAACTTTAAAATAAACTTCTATTTCTGTATAAAATCCTATTGCTACTGTAGTTGGAACTGTCTTACATCTATAGATTATTTAAGGGATGGTTGACCTCTTTATCCAATCAAATCTCCCTGTACATAGAGTATATATCTTACTTTGCTTAGGTCCTCATTAACATATTTCAGTAAAATTTCATAATTTTCTGCATACGGGTATTCCAGATATTTGTTAGATACAAAAAGCTTTAAAGGAGTAAAAAGATATGATCTTTATGATGACCTAGATTTGTGGGGTAATGTCAGTTACAAATATAGTACAATGAGAAGCTGGGATATTTTAATAGTTTCTTTCTTCATATTTTTTCATACACTCTCTGAGTATTGTTCATGTTTTTCCAGTTTGAAATCTCCATTCAGAGTTTTATTTACATTAATTAAATCTCTTCCCAAACATCTGTTGCATTTGCATTTAAAAAATTTTTTAAAGATTTTTATTTTTATTATTTTTTAAAGATTTTATTTATTTATTTGAGAGACAGAGATCACAAGTAGGCAGAGAGGCAGGCAGAGAGAGAAGAGTAGGGGAAGCAGGCTTCCCAATGAGCAGAGAGCCCGATGCGGGGCTCAATCCCAGGACCCCAGGATCATGACCTGAGCCAAAGGCAGAGGTTTTAACCCATTGAGCCATCCAGGCACCCCAAGATTTTTATTTTTTATGTAATCTCTACCTAAAATGTGGGGTTGAACTCCTGGCCCAAGATCAAGAGGGATGTCCTCTACCAACTGAGTCAACTAGGCTCTCCACATATTTTTTAATTTTTAAGTTGAGAGTTACATGTCTCTCTAGTTTCTTCAGTGTTTTAAGTAATGTTTTTTCAACGTGGTGGTTATAGAAATTAATAGCTGTTTAATAAGTCCTCCTATTCAAAGACTTTTTTCATGTGGTGTTTTATCCATTTAACTATTATAAGCCTGTTAATACTTATACAACAGCTTACTTAGGGGTGCCTGGGTGGCTCAGTGGGTTAAGCGTCTGCCTTCGGCTCAGATCATGATCCCAGGGTCCTGGGATCGAGCCCCGCATCGGGCTCTCTGCTCAGCAGGGAGCTTGCTTCTCCCTCTCTATCTGACTGCTTCTCTGCCTACTTCTGCCTACTTGTGATTTCTCTCTCTGTAAAATAAATAAAAAATAAAATAAAATAAATATATACATATATTTTTTAAAAAGCTTACTTAAATTGTTTTTTTTAGTTAAATTTATTTATTTTCAGCATAACAGTATTCATTATTTTTTCACCACACCCAGTGCTCCATGCAATCCGTGCCCTCTATAATACCCACCACCTGGTACCCCAACCTCCTACCCCCCTGCCACTTCAAACCCCTCAGATTGTTTTTCAGAGTCCATAGTCTCTCATGATTCACCTCCCCTTCCAATTTCTCCCAACTCCCTTCTCCTCTCTAACTCCCCATGTCCTCCATGCTATTTGTTATGCTCCACAAATAAGTGAAACCATATGATAATTGACTCTCTCTGCTTGACTTATTTCACTCAGCATAATATCTTCCAGTCCAGTCCATGTTGCTACAAAATTTAGGTATTCATCCTTTCTGATGGAGGCATAATACTCCATAGTGTATACTGACCACGTTTTCCTTATCCATTCGTCCATTGAAGGGCATCTTGGTTCTTTCCATAGTTTGGCAACTGTGGCCATTGCTGCTATAAACATTGGGGTGCAGATGGCCCTTCTTTTCACTACATCTGTATCTTTGGGGTAAATACCCAGGAGTGCAATTGCAGGGTCATAGGAAAGTTCTATTTTTAATTTCTTGAGGAATCTCCACACTGTTCTCCAAAGAGGCTGCACCAACCTGCATTCCCACCAACAGTGTAAGAGGGTTCCCCTTTCTCCACATCCTCTCCAACACATGTTGTTTCCTGTCTTGTTAATTTTGGCCATTCTAACTGGTGTAAGGTGATATCTCAATGTGGTTTTAATTTGAATCTCTCTGAGGGCTAGTGATGATGACATTTTTTCATGTGTCTGATAGCCATTTGTATGTCTTCATTGGAGAAGTCTCTGTTCATATCTTCTGCCCATTTTTTGATATGATTATCTGGTTTATGTGTGTTGAGTTTGAGGAGTTCATTATAGATCCTGGATATCAACCTTTTGTCTGTACTGTCATTTGCAAATATCTTCTCCCATTCCGTGGGTTGCCTCTTTGTTTTTTTGACTGTTTCCTTTGCTGTGCAGAAGCTTTTGATTTTGGTGAAGTCCCAAGAGTTTATTTTGGCTTTTGTTTCCTTTGCCTTTGGAGACATATCTTGAAAGAAGTTGCTGTGGCTGATATTGAAGAGATTACTGCCTATGTTCTCCTCTAGGATTCTGATGGATTCCTGTCTCACATTGAGGTCTTTTATCCATTTTGAGTTTATCTTTGTGTATGGTGTAAGAGAATGGTCAAGTTTCATTCTTCTGCATATAGCTGTCCAGTTTTCCCAGCACCATTTATTGAAGAGACTGTCTTTTTTCCACTGTATATTTTTTCCTGTTTTGTCGAAGATTATTTGACCATAGAGTTGAGGGTCCATATCTGGGCTCTCTACTCTGTTTCACTGGTCTATGTGTCTGTTTTTATGCCAGTACCATGCTGTCTTGCTGACCACAGCTTTGTAATAAAGCTTGAAATCAGGTAACGTGATGCCCCCAGTTTTATTTTTGTTTTTCAACATTTCCTTAGTGATTCGGGGTCTCTTCTGATTCCATACAAATTTTAGGATTATTTGCTTCAGCTCTTTGAAGAATACTGGTGGAATTTTGATCAGAATGGCATTAAAAGTATAGATTGCTCTAGGCAGTATAGACATTTTAACAATGTTTATTCTTCCGATCCAAGAGCATAGAATGGTCTTCCATCTTTTTGTGTCTTCTTCAATTTCCTTCATGAGTGTTCTGTAGTTCCTCAAGTACAGATCCTTTACCTCTTTTGTTAGGTTTATTCCAGGTATCTTATGGTTCTTGGTGCTATAGTAAATGGAATCGATTCTCTAATTTCCCTTTCTGTATTTTCATTGTTAGTGTATAAGAAAGCCACTGATTTCTGCACATTGACTTTGTATGCTGCCACGTTGCTGAATTGCTATATGAATTCTAGTAGTTTGGGGGTGGAGTCTTTTGGGTTTTCCATATAAAGAATCATGTCATCTGCGAAGAGAGAGAGTTTGACTTCTTCATTGTCAATTTGGATACCTTTTATTTCTCTTTGTTGTCTGATTGCTGTTACTAGGGCTTCTAATACTATGTTGAACAAGAGTGGTTAAAGTGGGCATCCTTGTCGTGTTCCTTATCTCAACGGGAAGGCTGCAAGCTTTTTCCCATTGAGGATGATATTTGCTGTGGGTTTTTATAGATAGATTTGATGAAGTTCAGGAATGTTCCCTCTATCCCTATACTCTGAAGCGTTTTAATTGGGAACGGATGCTGGATTTTGTCAAATGCTTTTTCTGCATCAATTGAGAAGACCATGTGGTTCTTCTCTCTTCTCATATTAATTTGTTCTATCATATTGATTGATTTGTGAATGTTGAACCATCCTTGTAGCCCAGGGATGAATCCCACCTGGTCATGGTGGATAATCTTTTTAATGTGCTGTTGCATCCTGTTTGCTAGGATCTTGTTAAGAATCTTAACATCCAAATTCATCAGTGATATCAGTCTGAAATTCGCCTTTTTGGTAGGGTCTTTGCCTGGTTTGGGGATCAGGGTAATGCTGGCTTCATAGAAAGAGTCTGGAAGTTTTCCTTCTGCTTCAATTTTTTGAAACAGCTTCAGGAGAATAGGTGTTATTTCTTCTTTGAAAGTTTGGTAGAATTCCCCAGGGAATCCATCAGGTCCTGGGCTCTTGTTTTTTGGGAGGTTTTTGATCCCTGAATTGACCGATATCTAGTAATGAGATTAAATTATTTTAAAATAACTATCGTGTACTTAAAAAAGCATTTATTCATTAAAAAATAGCAAAAGAGGAAAAAAAGATCTTATATTCCCAATATCTAAGGATTAGCTATCATAATTTAAAATAACATTTAAGGGGCGCCTGGATGGCTCAGGGGGTTAAAGCCTCTGCTTTCCGCTCAGGTCATGGTCCCAAGGTCCTGGGATCAAGCCCCACATTAGTCTCTCTGCTCAGCAGGGAGCCTGCTTCCCTCTCTCTCTGCCTGCCTCTCGGCCTACTTGTGATCTCTGTCTGTCAAATAAATAAATAAAATCTTCAAAAAAAATAAAATAAAGTAACATTTAAGGTGTTTATCTATTCATATATAGTATTTCATGTAAAGATTGAGATCATATGTATATGCTCTTTTGAGATATAACTTAAAAATATATTTCAAGCAAGTCATTAGTCATTGATTGGATGACCAATTATCTTCACATGAATGTATCAGACATTATGTAACACACCCTCTATTGCTGGTTAGTCAAATTATCCTAATATTAATATTTAATGATGCTTTTGATATGGATATGATACTATTGACTGTTTCTGTTTAGGTCCGCAGTTTAAATTCTTAGTGGATTTACTGAGTCAAAGGATGTCAATAATTTTGGATCATTTGCTCTAATTGCCAAACAATTATTGAAAGTGTTGTATAAACTTTCTGCTACTGCAGCACAACATTTCAAGTAGGCTATCATTATTTCCAACACAACATTTTCTAAAATTTATCCATTAACTTCAGTTTCTCATATTTCTGGTTCTGACAATTGAATCTGTGTTTATAACCATTTGTCTTTATTAATCTGTTTTAATTATAATAATTAAATATTGAATTCTAAAACTGAATTCTTAAAATGTATACATTATTTTTGTTTATTTTAATTTTTATTGTTGTTTTGATCTTTTATATTTCCAGATATTTTTTTCTATCTAGGAATATACTATTTTTTTAGGAATATACTATGTTTGTAAGATATTTAAATATTTATAATATATTTCAGTAATCTTTATTCTTTACATTATTTCTGCATATTTCTTGAGAATTTTATATGTAGGCCATTTTAATTTCCATTGCTTTTATTCAAGTGTTTATGTTATTATGTCAGCGAATGGTTTTGCATCTACATATTTAAATCACTTTTTCCTGAATTGACATTTGGTTTGAGTGGATTGTTTTGAGTTTTCAATGTAGTGTAGTATGCCACAAAAAATGATGGTACTTTCATTTCTGTGGCTTACTCATCTTTGTGTCTTTTACAAATCTATTTTAATATTTTCAGCATAATATTTTTAGTATTATTAGTGAGGTCAACTTTTTTCTGTTTTTAGCTTTAACATGACTACTTTTAGTGTTGCAGTTTTTAAAGTTTCATAGTAGTTTTTATTTTAAGATGATATTCATTATTGTTTTACACAAGTATCCTCCAGTTCTCAGTATTTAAGATGTTTGATCAGAAATAACCATTGACTTTTATAAAATAGCTTTTCAGAGATGGCAGTAGTTCCTAATATCAGTTCTCTATTGCAGTAATAAAAACATTGACTCTTTGGTACATCAGTTTTCAGAATAAGACTGATATATCTTACCCCAACTCACTTCTGGGGAAATTGGAGGGGAAGAAAAACCATGACAGACTGTGGACTCTGAGAGACAAACTGAGGGTTTGGGAGAGGAGCGGGGTGAGGGGGTTGGGTGAGCCTGGTGGTGGGTATTAAGGAGGGCACGTATTGCATGGACCACTGGGGGGGGGTGCATAAAAAAGAATGAATGCTGGAACACTGAAAAGAAATAAAATACAATGGAAAAAAAAAAAAGACTCATATGTCTTAGCACTACACTGTGTATGACCCTGTGTGTGAATGTAGGTCATAGAAACATGAGGCAAAAAGTGTGTGTACAACATCCAGTACTGTCCCTTCCTGAGAGGGGCATGATGCTTATTTTTCCAGTGATGCCTATCACGACATGGAGTCAGGAAATAATAGATCCCCTGTAATGACCAAGAGGCTCATCTTAGAGACTCCTGAAGCACTTGTGGAACAGACCCACAACTACAACCCTAAAATGCTGATATCTTGATAGGTACAGGCAAAAGAAATGATTGTTTTTGCTGTTTTTGAGGAATGTATTTTACAATCATCTATACTGATATCCTAGTAAAAGACCATGGGACTTTCTTGGGACACTTGGGTTGTTAAGTTGGCCAAGGCTCCAACTCTTAATTTTGGCTTAGGTCATGATCACTGGGTCCTGGGATCAAGTTGGAGTCAGGTTCCACACTCATCAGGAAGTCTACTTGAGGATTCTCTCTCTCACTCTGCCCCACCCCGCTTGTGCACTGAGCTTTCTCTCTCTTAAAAAAAAAAAAGAAAAAAGAAAAAAGATGGTTTTCTTAATTTTACCTATTTATGATATATCATAACAAACTTTCTTGATTCCTTCGTATTAATGTATTATTGGATTCTTAAATAAACATTTATAGATGATGGTCTATATTCCTTTGCAAAATACTGTCTTCATATTTTATTTATCACATAGCAAGATTATCCATATTTGGTATTATCTGTAGACTTTCCTAATGTGTATATGGAAAGTATAACATATGTTGTCAAATTTTAAAAACCAACTATGACTAGCACCAAGAAATAAGCTACATATTTTCTGCATTCTAAAAATGTGTGAATACCATGATAATTATATTCAGTAAGTTTTGCAAGAATACAACTTTTAAAATGTATAGACATAATACTTTCCGTGGAGGTATTGTCTTTGAAAAATTGTGTTTTGAATATATATGCATATATGTGTATACATACATATACATATATACACACACATACATTTTGAATATATATACACACTACATTTCATGTATATATACATTAAAACATTCATATGCTTTTACATGTATACATGTGTATTAGATATACATACACACACACATACATATACATTACAACACTCATATGCTTTTTTTCCTGGGGTCAACAATTTATCAAAAAGTCATTTGAGGGCACCTGGGTGGCTTAGTGGTTTAAGCGTCTACCTTCAGCTCAGGTAATGATCCAGAAATCCTCCTGCTCCTGCTCTCTTTGATTCTCTCTCACTCCTTACTCTCTCTCTCTCAAATAATTTAATAAAATAAAATAAATTTTTAAAAAGTAATTTTAGAGTCAAGCATATATTTTAACATAATCATATTATCATTTTATAAAATATTTGGTAAAAAATACAACACTACTTAGGGACAAATATTGTAAGTTTGCTATAAAATAAAAAACAAAAAGGAGAAAATAAAAGACTTTAAAAAGTCTATCACCACTGAATCCAGGGATTATGATGATTCACTTTAAAAAATTCATTCTACTTCATATACTTATATCAGTATAGATTATATATAGATGCAGATATAGATATATACAATTATTATTAAAAGAAAAAACTGAAGGTCAGAAGAGTTGATAACACATTACTGTGATCTTTGTTCTAGTTAACCAGGCATTCTTCCAAGAATTTTGTCCAATAAAGAGCAATTTGTGACTTTAAACAATCATTAACACTTATTTCCCTAAATTATTAGATGTATGAGTTATATCTGCAACACTACTGTGCAACAAACTACCTCCAAATTTAATAGCTTACAAGAAAAAGATTATGGTTCTCTTTTGTGTCTGAGGGTAGCCCTTAACTCTTTTAGTCTAGGCTGGGATCAGCTAGGCTTAGCTCTGGCTGTGGGTTGGGTTCTGTTGCACATGCCCCCTTCCTTTATTTGAAACAGGGACTACCTGAGACTTCATCTAAGTTCTTATGGTGAAAAGTACAAGTGCAAGAGACCTAAATCATGCAAAAATATTTACTGTCTCTGTTCTTAATATTTCAGGGACCACTTCTCTGACCAAAGCAAGTGACAAGCTCAACATTGCTGGGATGGAGAAATATACCCAAACTTCTGTAACAGGAAGTACTGCGGAGCATTATGGAAAGGAATGGGTATATAATTATATCACATGGAGGAAGTGAAGGTAGTGAACTCTAATCCAAGTTGCTGTGTTATTTACACTTGCACGTTTTCTCTTAGTTTAACTTTATTTCATTGATTTATTGCATTCTTCATTCTCATCTTACATGTCATTTATTTTTTTATCTCATCCTTTGATTAGTTTTACAAGGATTTGAACTGGTATCTGTTTAAAATTACTGTATTCTATTTTAGTATAGTATTATTAATTCTATAATTAATTATGAATTATATTATTAATTATATGATTTTCCTGCCATGTTAATAAATTTTGAATTGTTTCATTAAATTTCTGTAAATGATTATAATTATAATCATTTAAAAGATTAACTCAATTTTTCTTTAAAAAATTAAATTTTTCAATTCAATACTTATTTTTTCACTCACTAGTAATAAAAATATTGAAATTTATCTATTTTCTTTTATTTTTTCTTTTATTTTTTTTAAAGATTTTATTTATTTATTTGACAGACAGAGATTACAAGTAGGCAGAAAGGCAGGCAAAGAGAGAAGAAGGGAAGCAGGCTCCCTGCTGAGCAGAGAGCACGACGTGGTGCTCTATACCAGGACCCCGGGATCATGACCTGAGCTGAAGGCAGAGGCTTAAACCCAGGGACCCTTATTTTCTTTTAATTATATCTTTTAAAACTGCATTCCATATATTTAGTAACTTCTGTAGGGTTATTTTCTACTGCCTATAATTTAAGTATGAACTTATTCCTGGGAGCAAGATTTATTACTTTGAGATATAACTGAGTTTGCTTTCCATTTCTGGCTTTCTTTTTGTCACCCTTTATGGCTGAAATGTAATGTATTCAGTTTGGACAAATCTCCTTCCATTCAGGATCAGTCTTGTCTCCTTTTCCTTGGCATGCTTATTTCACTGGCTTACATAATGACAAGTCATGGTTTGATGATATAGCTGGACTGATCGTTGTTATTTCTCCACATTGGATTAGTAAGTGTTCACATGCCTATCTTGTCCAGAGACTTTCTATTGCTAATAACCATTCTGGACACAGGAAAATTCTGTAAAACTTCCGAAATTATTTGAATAGACGTAGCACACAACCATTTCTAATCTCAGTTGGAAATTCTGCTCTTCTGTTCTGATATGAGAGTCTATTTTTGGGTAGATGCTGTTTTGATTTTGTGTTTATTAAACAATCTGTTATCAATTATTGTACTGTGGTGAAACTTTATAACTTCACAATCTTTTCTCTGATGAGTTTATGGAAAATGGTCTTATTATGAAAATGATATATAGGTATTAAATATTTTATTGCATCGTATAAAGTTCTAATAACGAAATAACTTTAATTATCATGGATGCAATTATTTTTAATAATAATAGTATTCACATTATTGATATTTTATCTTGTTTTTCTATTGAGTACTGAAAAATATCTTAATATTCTCATCTGCTCTTTTGTTACGGTTATATTTTCTTAGGAAGTTAGTTTTTTTCTTTATATATTCAGATAAATGTTACTAAGTGTTCAGAACAATTTTATCTTCATTGTATATTTTCAAAATGGTCTCTCTCTCTTGGGTTGAAGACAAGGTAAGTTTTATGTAATAGTGTCTAGCTTCATGTATTCTAGTGTTAACTGAAAAAATCATAACCCAATGTTTATTGTGTCTATCAGTCTTAGCTATTGGTTGTTATGTGGGTTTTTGTTATGATCTATATCTCTGTAAGGAAATGAGTGGAACACTAAAAGATGGCTTAGTGAAATGCTCAGATACCATATAAACTCAGACACCAGTATTTTAGAACACTCCCATTACTTGCCCACATCCATACTTACCAGTTAAGTTATGCTTCTTTAGTAAGTGAAATCAATTATCAATTTATTTCCATTTTGATACTTGTGTTTAAACCTTGTCCCTACCCGTGATAAAATAGTACTCTACAGTTCCATGAATTTGTTTTCCACAGTCATTGGTGTAAGACATGGTGTCATTTGTTATTAATTATAAATATATTTAGATCATTTTTCCCTTCCTACATTTCTATCTTCATTCTTCCTAATACATTTTCTCCTTCCAAGAGCTCTAATGCTTTATAGTGTAGTAGATCTGTTTCAGAGAAATAATTTTGTCTTTCCTTCAAGAAAATATATTTATTAAAATTTGTCTAAACAGATGCCTATTAGAGGATGATGATAGTTCATATTCCACTTAAGTATAAATAATCTTAATAAATTATGCTGTCTGGAATTACATATATGGGATCTATTATTCCATCTCTCCTATTTCATTTTAAGACAGTAAAAATTATTTTAATTGTAATACCTTATTTTTCACTAAGGCTATTATAATTATTTACCACAAATACATAGTAAAATTAAAATCCTTAACACAATTTTCTTGATTTTCAATATAGTGTTTAATGAACTAAGAAAATACTAAAAGCCAATTTTGACCTCAGTATTTTTTCTCGGTGGGATATTCCCTTTTGTCAATTATTAACAGAGATTTTGGTGTTAAAGTCGGGCTGCCTTGTAAATGTTCGGGAACAATTAAAACAAAGCCACACAAAAACAAAAAGTAAATGTCAGTCTTAAGTTGGTGACTTATGTTTCATTGAAAGCAAAATGACTTATTTAAGACTTCTTAAACTTGTCAGAATCTAGATGTTTTACTAACGTGCTAGATATGTGTGTTAACTTACAAGAGCAACAAAATTAGTGAAGAGCAAGAACTTATTTTATGCCACTAAATGGTATTTATGTGACCTGAAATAATTCAAACAGATTACACTGTGCTTAATATAAAAGATGCATGTCATAGGAAATCTTTGGAGTGGTGAATAAATTTACTTGATAGTATGAGGAAAAGGAGTGACTTAAAGAATTGTCCTGGAGTGAGGGTCCTGGTTATATGTCTTCTCTGATTTTTCAAAAAATATACTAGGAACTAGGTGCCTGAGTGGCTCAGTTGGCTAAGCACTCGCCTTAGGCTCAGGTCGTGATCCCGGGGTCCTGTGAAGTTTGCTTCTCCCTCTCCCTCTGTGCATGTTCTCTCTCTCTCCTTCCCTTTCTCTCTCAAATAAATAAAAAAAATCTTTAAAAAATAATATATTAGGAATTGATATTTTGTCAAGGAAAGAGTAAATAGCAAAAGCACATAATAAAAACAAAGCCAAAACTAAACAACAGTAACAAAAACATATTCATGCAATAACTCATGAGAATTTTTCTTGAATGACCTAGGCTTTATCTTTCACTCTGCCCTCTGTGTCCCCTTAAGCCAAGAGTTTACAATCTAATAAGACTTTTTTCCCCACTGGATGAATCATACAAAAATAAAATATTTAGTCTACTTGCTTAGTGTTATCCTGAGATACATGACTTAACATCTAGAAAGTAGAGTCAGAAAAGAGATTATTACAACTCAGTTGTCACCACTGCAGAGAGTTATTAATACATTCTATAATAGGAAGTATAACCATTGATTAGCTTTATGATTTGTGTGGTGTTTGGGTCAATGCCGTTTAATTAGAATAGATATGACTTTAACTGGTCGATAGCTGGTCAGAAAGTCAGATCACCAATAATTCCATCTACTTGTTGCCATCAGTAGAGGCTCTGACCATCCATTGTTTGACAATTAATATCTGTGACTGTTAAAATAATGATCATGCTTGGGTTTGTTATTTAAGGGCTATTAAAGGTGAGAGAAGACACATTTCTCAAAATGCAAAGTGGATTCATGCCTGTGATTTTGTGGAACTTTGAGGCCTCATGGGCACTACCTTACAAGTGGTTAGATAAGGTAGTCCTCAAAGGATATGGCTTTATTGTGCCACTAGGGAAGCTAGATCTCAAGCATCAGATCTACATTCTTGGTAACAATTTCTGTTTTCCATTGGTGGTGCAGAAACAGCCAGAAGCCATGGGAAAAGAGACTAGGGGTCCTTAGACAAGAAGAAGATTTGCAATGACAGTGTTGCATTAGACATTAGAGATCCTTCCTTCATTTCCCTCTGCTTGGGAAATGAAATCTGATGAAACGAAATGATGAAATGAAATCTGAATATCCTAGCTCTTTGCAGGTCCCTAGAGAGTCAGGTAGGATTTATTAGGGCCTGAGCTGCATTTTCCTGTCATTCCAGTCCTGTGATGTCTGGGTTGAACATAAATTATTAGACACAATTAAGAAATGCAATATTTGTTGCACAACTAAATCTCGGGGCTAACATGCCTCCTCCATTGATTTGGAATGTACTGGATTTTAGTCTTTTCAAATACTATTTAGAAAGCAAGAGGAATGATTCTGATTCAAAGGTTCAGTGTAGAAATGAGAAAAGCACAATTGGGTAAAGAAAAAAGATGCAGGAGACAGTCTATAAAGACTTGCATCATCTGAGCTGAAGCAGGATGGAAGTCATTCCTGGGCCGTCCCTGGGTATGCTTATCTCTCTTTAAGTTCACCACATGCCATATCCCTTTTCAGTTTCAGTCTCAGTGTAGACGTCCCCACCTCTTCGACATTTTATCTTCCTTTTTACCTCATTTAGGATAGGTAAAGGTTTGGTGCAGTCAGTGAATTCTGTATATATCCTGCAGTTAGGGGATATTTACAGTTGTAAATGAAAAGCCCTGAAGATTACCTCATCCATCTGAAAAATCTACATATACCACGTGAGTGGGACCCATCCTTTTGTTGCAAGTACACCAGCTCAACCTCTTGTACATCAAATTAAAGGACCTGGGTCTTTCAAGACAATTTTCAACTGAGGTTAGAATGAAATCATATAAGAGGAAAGAGAGAACAATAACAAAATTAATGATACCTGCATGTCCAGTTAGGTTCTTTGTGTGGATGAAATTTTGGTAGGGATATGATATTTAGATAACCATTGAGATAGGTGCTTTCCTTATCTTTAAGTTTAGGGGATTTTGAGTGCCATCACAGTATACTCTTAAATACCCACATTACAATTGCATATTTTGAAACTCACAGAATTTACAGTTATTTCTCCCAAGAACTCAGTAGCTCATATAAGTCATCAGTTCAACTGATTTATTATTCAGCATGATTTAAAACTAGATGGGAAAAAAAAAAAAAGGCAGGGCAGGATTGTTTGCCTGTCCATTATTATATCAAATTTTGTGCATAAATCTACACATCCTTATGATGTGCACATTCAAATAGATGCTTTTACTTAAAGAGGTTACTTTTGATCTTACAGAATATACTGCATTTTAGACTTAATTTTTACAAAAATTCCAATACTATTTTAAAAATACACTTCATCATCTATGTCAAGGCTTTTTCTTTTTTCAGAATAAGGTCTCAAAAATCAAATTTCCTTGATTAATTTTTACATGTTATGAATTATTCATCATTTATTCATTATGAACCAAATAGGCTGATATTACTGAACTCATAAAACAAGGTAGTAATGTAACACTAAATCAAAGCCAACCAGTTTAAAAGCAGAGCAACCTTGCTTTCATGTTTCTTATTCTAGAGATGATGTCAACTGGTACAACATTTGTGTGAAGTCAAAAAGCAGATAGAAATTTACTATACTATTTTTCTTATTGTAGTTTATCATGTACTCCAAATGTTGCATTTCAAAATCCCCTGAACATACAGCTGTATATAAATAATAAGATAGCTCTCTAAGCCAGAAAAGTATTTGAAATAATTTTATAAGTTTTTTATGATTAGTTGAATTTCTTGTTTCTTTTTTTTTTTTTTTGCCTCTCAAGTACAGAATTGTACATCAAATGTTTTTATGTTTTTATACATAAATAATTTATTTTAATGAATTTTAATGAGTACTGTCTCCTAGGTTAAAGGTAATGTGTACTTCAGTGGGCAAACGGAAGCCTGAGAGAGCTACACACACAGAATGGCACTGGGACTTGGAAAACTGTTGTTTTTTCTTTTTAAGATTTTATTTATTTATTTATTTGAGAGAGAGAGAGAGAGAGAGAGAGAGAGCAAAGGGAGGAACAGAGGGAGAGGGACAAGTAGACTCTGTGAGCATGGAGCCTTCTCAGGACTTGATCCCCAAACCGTGAAATCATGACCTGTGCCAACTTCAAGAGTCTGACTGAGCCACCAAGGCACCCGGGAAACTGTTCTTTTTAAGAAGATGAATTCTACACAATACAGACTTCAGGGTGAGCGGAAAGGACAGGGAGGGCCATGGGGAATTTGAGACATGCAACTTCTTAGAGAAAATACTTCACTGATACGAGTAGGCATGTAGACATAGATATTGGAATGTATTTATACCTTTTCTCATTTCAAAGTAATTTGAGGTCGCCTTAAAAACTGTATACTATACAGGTTATTCCAAAATTGATTAATAACTAAATATTATTGAGCACTTAGCCAATGCTAAGCATCAATCATTATGTCAGTTAATTCATTTAATTATCTCAAAACTCCAGGAGGCAAGTGGTTCTATTATAAAAACTTGACAGATCTGGAAACTAAGTCCTAGAGATTATAGGCAAGTTGCCCCCTGTCACTCAGATAAGCATGTTATCAGATGAGATATAAAATCAGGCATCTAGCCCAGAGATAGCTAAAATGAAAATAAGAATATAATTATAAAATACATTATTTTTCTTATAATAAAATTTTTGATAATAGTGAAGACATGAAAACCCACTATACTATTATTTTTAAATTTGGATTCATTTTTGGATTTAAGTTAGTTGTTTAATATCAATGTCAGCTCTTTAATGATTTTATTTTGATGATTTTTAAAATATTTTAAACCAAATATGTAAATTATTTTCAGTATGAATATTGGTCTTACTAATACTGTTTACCATTCTTTTTTTTTTAAGATTTTATTTATTTATTTGAAAGACAGAGATCACAAGTAGGCAGAGAAGCAGGCAGAGAGAGAGGAGGAAGCAGGTTCTGCTGAGCAGAGAGCCTAATGCGGGGCTGGATCCCAGGACTCTGGAATCATGACCTGAGCCAAAGGCAGAGGCTTTAACCCACTGAGCCACTCAGGCATCCCCTGTCCACCATTCTTAAAAAGAGGGTTTCAGTACGTCCTTTCAGTGTATTCCATGAAAGACATATCTCTTCTCTTTGACATTTATCATTGAAGAAGGAATTTTTCCTTTCCTCTTATAAGGAAAAAAAAAAAAAAAAGATTCCAGAATAGATGACATTCCATCTCTGCACAGCAAAAATAGAAGAAATACCTGCTAGATACAAAGATTTACTTCAAATAATAGTTCTGAATTTCTTTCAATTGATGTCAAATAGGCTGTAGATCCCTGTTTTTATTTTAAAACTACATTCCCTGGGTAGCTAAAGGCCTACAGAACTTGCCCCTCTTTTTAGTTACGAAGTTCAGGTTTCATGTAGAATTCTATTCAAGATCAAACTGAAGAAAGGAATTTACTAATTAAAAAATAAAATAGCTTTAAATCGTCTTCCAAATTTTTTTGAAGATAATGATTGGAATGTATCTTGCCTTGAATCTACTCCCAACTCCAACTATATTCCTCTCCTGAGAAAAGCAGCTACTGGTTCTTTTCAATAACTACTTGCAGGGTGAAAATGTGGTCATTGATGTAGTGAGGTCTTTAAGAGTTTTTGCATATTCTTTCATTTCTGGACCATATAGGGCTTTAGGAGCTAGGGAAGGAACACTAAAAATGAATATCTGAAGACGATGCTTCTGTGAAGACCTTGGTTCGGAAGCTCCTGGACTTCATCGGAGGAGAGTGACATTTTCCCTCTTTAGTGAATCTGATCTACTTGACTCACAAGAAGCTGAGAGGAAGAAAGCCAGATAGCCTGAAGGTGCCTCTGCCATTGAGGAATGGACCCTGAGAGAAGAGAAGCTTATTCCTGGTATCTAGACAAGTGATTAAGAATTAACTATTAATCTATGGATTAAACCATTGATGGAGCATCATTGTAGTTCAGATCATTTCAGGTCTTTTCCAACCTTAGCTACTAGAGCTGCTCTACTCAAACCCTGAAGAAAAACAACATGTGTAAGTCCTCAAAAAAGATCAGTGTATTTAGAAAATACCATTAACGATCACAACAGATAAAATTTAGGTGGGGGGGAATAACTAGACCATCACAGAGATTAAAGGACAGCACAAAAAGCTGGTCTGCAACGAAAATATACGCTCTATTTTTAAAAAATGGTAAGATTATTGAAGGAGATGGTCACACAATTGATACCTGATTTTAAAGACTTGGAACAGCAAATGGAACTTGCATCTCAAAGCACTAAAAGAAATACTAGTTACCACAGAATATACAACATTTCCTTTCTCCTTAGTAATGGATAGCTCATCTTATTGAAAGTGGGAAAATATCCTCTTTGAAGACTATTTTCCCCAGACTTCTATGTAGTTAAGTGTGGCCAAGTGACTCAGACCTGACCAGTAGAATGTAAGCAGAATTTTGAGTGATAATTTCTGGAGTAGAAATATGATGACCAGAGCCTCAATATACACTTTGACCTGTGAAGGTAAAAACTGACATTAGCCTGATAAAAAAGGAATATGGGTCTCTCAAGACCCCAGAGTCTCCATATCTGAAATGAACTACCTATTTTTGATCTTTTATGTGAAAGGAAAATGCATTCTATTTTATACAAGAAATTGTTATATAGCAGTAACCATTTAGAACTTATCTTGGTGACAGTCATGAGAGAATTGTAACAGACTTGGAAGAAAATTTCAAGAGACACAGAGTGAAAAATTAATCTTATAGATGGAAAAAATGGAAGACAGGAACATGTTTATAGGTTATAAAAATACTTCAGTTTTGGGGCACCTGGGTGGTTCAGTGGGTTGAGGCCTTTGCCTTCGGCTCGGGTCATGGTCCCGGGGTCCTGGGATCGAGCCCCACATCAGGCTCTCTGCTCAGCGGGGAGCCTGCTTCCTCCTCTCTCTCTCTGCCTACCTCTCTGCCTGCTTGTGATCTCTGTCTGTCAAATAAATAAATTAAATCTTTAGAAAAAAAAATACTTCAGTTTTGGGGTGCCTGGGTGGCTCAGTTGGTTGAGTGTCTCTTTTTTAAAAAATTTATTTATTTATTTGACAGAGAGATAGAGAGAGAGCACATTTAGGCAGAGAAGCAAGCAGAGGGAGAGAGAGAGAAGCAAAGCTCTCTGCTGAGCAGGGAGCCTGACGCAGAGTTCTATCCCAGGGTCTTGGCATCATGACCTGAGTTGAAGGCAGCCACTCAAATGACTGAGCCACCCAGGTGCCCTGTGAATGTCCAACTCTTAATTTCAGCTCTGGTCATGATATCCAGGTCAGGGATTGAGCCCTGGCCTAAAGATCCGCAGTCAATGGGGAGTCTGTTTGAGATTCTCTGTCTCTTTCTCCCTCTGCCCCTCCCCCTGCTTGCACTCTCATTTTCTCCCTCTCTCAATCTAAAATAAATAAAGTAAATCTTAAAAAGAAAAGACTAGGGGCGCCTGGGTGGCTCAGTGGGTTAAAGCCTCTACCTTCGACTCAGGTCATGATCCCAGGGTCCTGGGATCGGGCCCCACATTGGGCTCTCTGCTCAGGGGAGAGCCTGCTTCCCCTTCTAAAAAAAAAAAAGAAAAAAGAAAAAAGAAAAGAAAATACTACTCTAGCTTCAACATTGGTTATTTTTCTCTCCCCTTCTGTTTTCTTCCCTCTTTCTCTTTTCTCTCTTCTCTTTTCCCCTCCCTCCATCCTCCGTCTCTTGCTTCCTTCATCTACCCATGGCTTAATAAATTAAAGCCATACTTTATGGTCATAGGACATAAAACACAGCAACATATGCCATTGGATGAACCAAATTTTATATAAACAAAGGCTTTGCCCAGAGTTGACTATAATTGTGGAGTGGGATTCAGATGAGATTAAGGTCAAATAAATCTAATAACAGAAGAATTTCAGAAAGAAGAATAGAGATTTGTAAAAGCAATCCTTGCATCCCATTCTTCTTAATGACACTTCCCTGAAGTTTTATTCATTCTGAGGAATGATCTTTTCTATGTGAGATCTTTTCCTTCTGCAAATTAATTTAGCCATTTCATTATTTTCACTTTTGTTCTAATTCATAATTTACCTGTATTTTGCAATTGAAAATTTTGTTGACACTTCTTTCAGTTAACTGTAACTGACAATTAGGGCAATGTTGTTCCCATTACCTAGCATAAGATCTACTATATAGTATATTCTTACCATACCTCCTTATCAAGGAGCTTTGGAGCAAAATGTAGAGATGCATCCATGAAACTCCAGCTCTGGAACAGAACTCCAAGTTTTGAAGGGAATAGCAAAAATGGTAAGGCTCCACGGGAAAGGACATAAATATAAGTCACAAAATAAAATGAGGGCTTTGTGTATGGAAAGAGTATAGATATCCAAGGTCTGAGAGTAAGTCTGATTACCTGATGAATCATGTGAGTGCAAAACTGGAGCTCTTTAGAACCCTTTTACAAAAGGGCAATATGGATTTTGAAAAGTTCCATTGGGCTGAGCTATAAGATTGAGAGATATAAGAGCAGAAGTAGAGATAGAGATAAAATCCTAGGACACTGAGAGACACAGAGTCCCTCAAAAAGAGAATAATCCTCTCTTTTTCTACATTGTATTAAGGGTTTTTAAATAAGAATAGCACAATTTAAACCTTAAAATAGGCAATATGCTTTTTCTGTAATATATTTTAGTCAAAGAGAATCAATAGTAAAATAGCATAAATTCTTTTCTTTAACAGTCACCAAAATAATCACCTGGAAAACAAGATTTTTTGTGTATGACAAAGTGAAGAGGACTTGGTCTATTTAGATCATTAACCCAGATGGGGCACCAGGGTGGCTCAGTGGGTTAAACCTCTGCTTTTGGCTCAAGTTGTGATCTCAGGGTCCTGAGAACCAGCCCTGCATCGAGCCCCACTTTGGGCTCTCTGCTCAGCGGGGAGCCTGATTTCCTCTCTTTCTCTCTCTGTCAAATAAATAAATAAAATCTTTAAAAAAAAAATAAATCACTAAGACCTAGAAAGAACTACTGTTGCTAACTCTAATCAACAACATATCCATAAAAATGTTCTTAGTATTCATTGTAATACTGCCCAGCATAATTGCTACATAACTAACTAGAGTAGCATAAAGTAAAAGCAGTTTTAAACAAATGGAAGAAAGAAAACCACAAGTCTAAAATGGTTAAACAGATAAGAATTCCAGCTTAGTAATCATATTTATATTATTTTGCTAAAATAAGTATTTTTATATCTCACAGTGTATGATTTAACATGTACTTGATATGAATTAAGTTTAAAATTAGTACCAGAGGGGCACCACCTCGGTGGCACCGTCGTTGACTGTCTGACTCTTGGTTTCAGCTCAGGTCCTGAGATCAAGCCCCAGGTCAGGCTCCATGCTCAAGCATGGAGTCCGCTTGGGATTCTCTCTTCCTCCCGCCCCTTCCTGTGCCCCTCCCACTCAGGCACTCTCTCTCTTTCTCAATAAATAAATAAATCTTTAAATAAATAAGCACATACATACATAAATATATAAATAAAATTAATATATAAATAAAATTAGTAACAAAGATTTGAAAAATGGAAAGATTATTTTTACTATAGTAACATTTTTGGTTAAAGCACCTTTGTGGGGGAAAACTGAGCATCAAGATATTTGATAAACTATAATTTATAAATTAAAACAATATTCAATTTTGCAACCTAGAAGTGATGTTGTGTTTTATTTAAGAAAATATTAAAACCAAAGAAAACTAAAAAAAACTGTTCTAAAGAGGGTGTGGCAGTAGGTTTCGAAAAACAGATTTAGACTGGACCTGAAGCCAAACAGAATAAATTAATGAACATTAGAATAATCATTTATCTTTGACAATTTTCACAACTAAAATAGTTTTTTACTGCTATAATTTATTGATTCATATTATTCACTGAGACTTTTAGTGATGTTCTCTTTAAGTTTCTCTTTTACATGTGCAGTGTAGAGAATGCACATATTTGCACATTACGCAAGTACTGACATTTCCTAATGCCTGTATTTTAAACTTCTTGTTAACGGAATGCAGTAAATGCATGGGTACCATCAACTGAGTGTCCCTTACAGATGTCTGACTTAGTCCCTGTCTCCTTCATGTCTCCATCCAGAATAATAGAGGAATTAAACATGTTTTGCAGACTTTGTCTTCCTTTCTGTCATTACCACACTTCTTCAACTATTTTGAAAGAGAAAACATATTGTTCTTTATTTTTAGCATTATCTATCTTCTATATTTTTTTCTTTCACTCTTCTTCACTTCTATTCACCCATTAAAAAATAACACATCATGGAAAGCTTTTCTATAATTATTATTTTAAATGTTTTGTTACTACAAAACATTACTTTTATTATCTCTTAGTTTGTGTACATTTATAAAATATCTACTTTTCATTAATGAAATACACTCATGATCAGAGAATAGCATAAAGATTACAACTTGAAGGACATGGATCTATGTGATGTGTGTGAATAGACTGTTTCTTAATCATTGAACTGAACAACATTCATTTACTGCAAGGGACAGTTGTTTCCTCATGTCCCTACTCAGATTTTAAATCAATAGATAAGTTTCCTTGTCAGTGATATGTGGTCGGTAATGGTGATGGATGGTACCAATGACAATTTGAGGATTTTTCATTCAGTCTCTAAAAGCGCCAGAGTAGACAGCAACTTGCTGAAACAGCATTTACAATTTAAAGGATGACTCTGGGTGAAACCACAGAGTGTAAGGAGAACCATGTTGCATTTTATTCAGTGAACGTTACACTCCTAGAATATAGTTGAATCCATCTTAAAAATAGAGGCATAAATAACTACTTAGATCAATGGGCAACATTTTGAGAGTTTGATAAACCAAAGCAAATCCTCCTTTTCTGAGGGACCCGTATAACAGATTGATAGAGTTTGCATCAAAATAAGTATGGGAAGTGTTTAATACCACCTGATAAATGTTGAGGCAAATTAGAATTGATTAGAAGATAAACAGCATATTATAGACACACTTTGTCTTCTTGCTTAGTCTCAAGCTTATATTTTCTTTATTACTCTATTAGAACTTATTATCTGCACCCTTACTGCTTTGAGGAAATGGTCTTTGCTGATCTACCCTAAAAACTGTAGATTTTGTATTTGATATATTTATTTATATTTTCCTTTGAATCTTAGGAATGCATACAACAAATTAGACTGACGAATATATTTGAAACCCAAAGGCATTTAATGTCACATCACAAAGGAAAATGAAAGGAAAAGAATATTATGGAGATAGATTTTCCTCTTCTGATAAATGTTGAAATAACTTTGAAAACCCAAATGATAAATCCTCAAAAGAAGTTTATTATCATAGCAGTAAATATTAATATATTCATTTTCAAACTCACTTTTCACAAAATTTTCACTCCCTCCCATTATAAGCACCATTTTTATAAGTTTATAGACTCGACAGATGTATGTATCCCCAAGTACAAAGCATTGTTTCCCAACTGTGTGTACTAGATGTAACTGGAATAGGGCTCAGTTGTGAAGTAAGCTTGAGAATGCTGGTTTTCGATTCTACAGAAGTTCTCACAATGTTTAGTAAGTTAATTTCCATTTTGAGTTTCAAATAATTAAAAGGAATTCAATGTGTCATAAAATTTACTTTGCAAAAGACATTTCACTGAATACTGTGTGAATGGACTTGAAGAAATGAGAGACCTTGAGTGCAGTATAATAAATACAAGGCTTTTAGTTTTTTTTTAATTGTATTGTGTTAGTCACCATACAATACATCATTAGTTTTTGATGTAGTGTTCCAATTAATTTTATATACCCTCTAATGTTACTTATAGTTTTACATGTCAAATTCAAATATTATTTTAAAAAACATGAAAAAGTATAATTTGGAAAAATAATTCCACATCATACCACTTAGGAAAAACTAACAAACTTAGGTTTTATTCTTGTCATTATATATACCCAAGCTCACATCCACAAATATATTTAAATATTAAAATATTCATAATTATAAATACTCTCTCTATATTATGAATATTGACTGGTTTTATAATCTGCTTTCTTCCTGTAATTTCTTTAGTGATTAACTCCTCAAGAAAGTACTCATTTTATAGCTTATATACAATAAAATAATAAAGATTAAATATAAATAAAATTCATCAGGCAAATGTGAATGAAATAATTCAATGATCATACCGTCAATACCAATCAGAGTAATATCAGTGACTAAATAGCGTATAATGTAAGAAACAAAAAGATGAATATAAGGGAAGGAAAACAACAAGAGAGAGGGAGGGAAGCAAACCTCGGCTCTTAACCATTGAGAACAAATGGAGGATCACTGGCGAGGAGGTGGGTGGGAAGTGCTGAATGGGTGACGGGGATTAAGGAGGGCACTATGAAGAGCACTGGGTGTTATACGTAAGTGATGAATCACTAAATCCCACTCTTGAAACTAATATTACACAATGTTTTAACTAACTATAATTTTAATAAAAACTTGATGCATAAATAAATAAATAAATATAGTTTCATTCAGAATAGTCTAAAATTGGAAATAATCCAAATGCCCATCAGCTTGTGAAAGGATACATATATTGTCATATATCTACAGAATGAAATACAATTTAGGAATAGAAAAATAAGTATGTATGTGTAATAATTCAGCCAAATCTCAAAAGCATTATACTAGGGGCGCCTGGGTGGCTCAGTGGGTTAAAAGCCTCTGCCTTTGACTTGGGTCGTGATCCCAGGGTCCTGAGATCAAGCTGCGCATGGGGCTCTCTGCTCAGTGGGGAGCCTGCTTCCCTTCCTCTCTCTTTGCCTGCCTCTCTGGCTACTTGTCATCTCTGTCTGTCAAATAAATAAATAAAATCTTTAAAAAAAAAAAAGCATTATGCTAAATAAGCCACCAACAACAGATGTCATCCCGTCTATATGAAATCCTGGGAAAGAGAAAATAATTGTGACAAAAAACGCATAGGTATTTGTGAGTATTGATAGGAAAGGGTTGACTGAAAAGGGTCAACCCCTTTGTAAGGGAGGTGTTATAAATGTTCTATATCATGATTCTAATAGTGTTTATATGACTGTGGACATTTGTTGAAAGTCATAAACTTGTTTACTTAGAATTGATAACTTTAATTTTGTATAAATGTTCCTCAATAGTGATGTTCTATTAAAAAAAACTGACCTTTTCACATAGCACTCTCTAGCAGCTCATCTCCTATCTCCTGGTCTCTTATTGTGCTGTAGAGTTCTGTTATCCTACTTATATTTGCTCTAGTCTTTTGAAAAAATGTTTACTGGTCTCCACTATGTTGTCATTTTAAACCAAGAAAAGTATTTCATCCTCCTTTTTATGTCTAGAAAGTTTCTTAGCAATACTTAGTCACATAACATCTCAAAGAATAAGTAACTCACAGAAGGAAGTCTCTGATGGCTTATAATGTCATGCTTATTGATATGACTGATTGAAATTCCAGGGGAGTGTTAGAGAACACCTAAGACATTACTGTCAGGGAGGGTCACACTAGTTAGGTGTGTGGTGAAGTATTTATAATACAGAATTGTGAAAACCCATCACTAAATTTGCTAAATTGATATAATTTTTAGTCTATTTGAGTATATTTATGATTGAAGGGAAATGTACAAAACTTTTTTTAACTCCTTTTGAAATATCCCATAGCCTATACCATAACAAGAAGACATGGCACTTTATTAAATTGTTTTAAAAATGACCTTTAAAAATCAGTAGAATTTTTTTAATGATCTATTGATCATTATTAATAGATCTAGTGCTCTATTAATGAACTATTAATGCAATGATATCAATTGCTTGATATCTCTAAATTTGTCTCTCCTCAGGCCCAAGATATAATCTTCTTAAGTCCAAGGGTTAGCATTTGCTTCTAGTTTGTTCCTGCTTCAGAGTGAAGGATAATTATTTTTCTGCTGTCTCACACATATGAATGCCAGTCAAACACAGATGATGTATGTCTTTTGTTTTGATTAAGGGTAACTTTGAAAATTAACTTTGATTTATCAGAAGAATAACATCCATAGTATTAACAAATATGATAATGACTTTTTATGTGCAGAACATAAACAATTATAGCTATGCTAATCATGTAAAATTATATATACATTTGTTTAAATAAACATGCATATGTATGGGTATATATGCATGTTTGTATGTATATATGTATATGTATCTCTCTATCATAATTATAGCTAACAATAATTTTAACTTGAACTTACTAGGCACATGCAATATGCCAGATGTGTTGTGTGCTCTAAATGTATAGCAGGGGAATATTTTTAAATAGTGTTTAAATTATTTTTCATTGTGAATAATTTTTCCTCCATTTCAGTAACTTTTTGTTGTTGAGATGAGACCATTAATCTTAGTCTTATTCCTATGGGGACTGGAAAGAGGGATGGTATTTGGAATAAAAAGTCTTTCTTTGTTTTTGTTTTTGTTTTTCTCTACATACAATATATTTAACCTTAGTAAAGTAATAGTCTTGTAATTTCAGAACGAGAGAGATGTTTTGATGACATTCCTCAGATTTTAAATATTTTGTTCTGATTTCAAGTAGTAAGAACCAGACCATGAAGGAAAATCACTGTGTCCTATCACATAAAAGAGCTAAAAAATGTCATGCAAATTTCTGCCTCATTGAAACAGATCTGGGGGTGATGCAAGGGAACAAGATGCAGAATGACAAAAAGACCCACGGGTTTTGCCACACCTTATATGACAAGTTAAGAATATATGGTAGAGATATCCAGATTGATCCCTGCAGTTTGGCAGAAATTTTCAATATCTGGAAAGTCTGGAAGGTTCTCAAAAAGTGCTCATAGTTAGAATAGTCTTAAATCTAACATGGCATGTTTATGGTAGAGTGTCAATGGCATGGAAGATACTAAGTAGATGGGCTTCACTAAAACTTTATTAGGTTACACATTGTTGGGGTACAAAAAGCTGCAGAATGCACCGCCACCCCCCGCCCCAGGACTTAAAGGGCAAAGGATAAGTGTATCAAAAGACTGTAGTTTTGGCAGGAGATGACTGTGGAATATAGAGATCTCCTACCTGGAGTCAGTGACAGGTACACGGTGATAAGCAACAGAGTCTCGCCCAAAGGCAAAAGGCCTAGTAGGACTTGGCACAAAACAGAATATAAAACGCAGGATGCTCAGCTACCCACTAGGCCAAGATCTACCAGAATGAAGGGAAAAAAAAAAAAAAAAAAAGGAAAAGCAAACAAATAAACAAAAAAAGAGGCCAAAGAAGGCAGGCCAAGTAGAATTAAATACTTGAATCCAAGCCGAGGGAGAACCAGTACCATTCAACCAATACCCACTTCAACCAATACCCACTGGGAAGGGAAAACTTCTCCTCCGTCCTGCTATTGAAGAAAGAGAGTCAAGGCAGAACTCTTCAAAGGGGGAAGTCTCCAAAGAAAAGCTTGTTTTCAGCAGCAATTACATTGGATTAGAAAGAAGAAAACGTTCCTGCCATTAGTGAATATGGAAGTCTGAGACCCAGAGAGTTGAAGGAAATAAAAGTTTGCCTCATCTTATTTCTGAATGTACATATACGTCTATTAAATAAAATCATTGCAATTAACTTGGCCGGTGAAATTCATCATCCTCTTGTTCTTGATAAAACAAACTATGAAAGTTCAGACAGGTCTACTGGCTTTTCTAAAGCATCAGGGCAGAGTGAGAGGCAATGACAAAATTCAAAATCACTTCTGCCAGGCTCTGAATTGTACACGCTTCGGCTGCGTCCCATTGTCTTTCTCTCCACACAGAAGCTATAATTAGTGGCTACGCTAACACTCTGTGATCTTTCCACTCTGTGGAAATATCTGACAGAATCTTTGCAGCAAAATTATTGTAAAAAGATTATTTCTGCCTTCTTCCATTAAGCCTCAGGCTATGTGGCTTGTGATTCAAATGTTCATGGGAAGGCAAGAATGCCTTGCATAGTTGGGAATCCGATTTTGCTACTAAGAGTTTGTGTTTGAAGATCTGAGTTTATTTATGAAGTCTTTTGACTTCCTGGGGGGTATAAACTTGGCGTAACTCCTCTGAGACTTAGATTGCTTTTTGTTGTTATTGTTTTAATCTGAAAAAATAGACGACCTGTCTGTTCTATAGTCATTACTTGAAATAACGAACGTTATTTAGAATAATGTTTGTAAAAGAGTTTTTTGCATGTCAAATATATATGATGCATTATGTATATATAAAAATATATATACACTTGTGTAATTGTGTGTGTATATATTATATATGTCATATATTTATGTAAACATATATAAATATATATATTATAATAACTCAGACTTATTTTGTGGAGTTGATCAAGCTAAATAGGACTAAGTATAAATACTGGAATATCCTGAAAAGATAAATATTTTATGAAAATTATTTGAAGATATATTTTACTTAGAGAAATCAGCAAATGTTTATGGAAATACTGAGAATACCTGGAAACTATTGAGGTCCATAATATTAAAAGATAAATTACATGAATTATCCCTGATATTTATAATTAATGCACACTAATTTATATTCATATTATACAATAGTTAAAATCAGTATTATAAGTAACATAAATTCTATATATACAGAACTTATTTCAAAGGACAGATTTCAAGTTTAACTAGGTTGGGAAAAAGCTTTATAAAATGTAACCTAAATACACACACACACACACACACACACACACACACACACACATATACATATACATAAATGCACACTTTCTCTCTTTAAGCCTTATTGAAAATCAGATTCCAGTAAAACCTGTAGAACAATTTATTAGCTCTGTGAATGACATTTAGACTAGTTCTAAGAATACTGTTAAAGTCTATTCGTAAAATAGGTAAATCCTACTTAAAGCTGAGAAGTTAGAGTAAATGATCACTAGAGTTTTTGTTAAGCCCTTTTATTACATTGTTTCTGTGCATTTTTTTTAATTTAAAGAAGAGTATAAAACCTTTGAAGATGAATATAACCAATGTATTTTCTTTTCTTTTCAAATTAAATTAAATTTATTTATTTGAAAGAGACACAACTAGAGTGGGAACACAAGCAGGAGGATTTGGAATGGGAGAAACAGGCTCCCACCAGGTGAGAAGTCTGATGTGGGGCTCAATCCCAGGATTCTGAGATCATGACCCAAGCTGAAGGCTGATGGTTAATAACTGAACCACCCAGGCACCCATCAATGTATTAAAGATTTTATTTACTTATGAGAGAGAGAAAGAGAGAGAGAGAGAGCAAGAGCAGGGAGAGGGGCAGAGGGACAGGGAAAAGAAGACTCTGCACCAAGTGTGGAGCCAGACATGGAGCTTGATCTCAGGACACTGAGATCATGACCTGAGCCAAAACTAAGAATCTGATGCTTGACTGACTGAGCCACCCAGGTGCCCCTAAACTTGAGTATCTTCAAATTGAATGTTTGAATTCAGAATTTGCTTAAGATACAACTAAAAAGAATAGTTTTGCTTTTATGCCCTCACATTCCAGAGTCTACTACAGTTCTAGATGAAGGCTCAATGAAGTTTTTTGGGGGTGTGAACAACTGAATGAGTAATTGAGCAACTTTTGGGTATTTCTGATATTAGAATATTTTCCAACAAACATCATTTTTCTTTAAGTTCATATTCCTATTCCTATCATAGATGTGATTAGTATGTTATCTGAGAGTAAAAAACAGATATAAGGTAGAGTGCATGCTCTGAAAAAATAATAAACGTTCAAATTTTGTTTATTACTCCCCTATGTCTTTTCTAGCCTCCCCTGCTTTATCCTTAGAGATTTATTTTTGTAACCTCCTTTTTTCATGTTGGAGAGGGAAAGTTTTCTTTACCCTTTGAGATTCTTCTAGCTACTCTGAGAATGAAATTGAGATGGGGCTCCTGGGTGGAGCCTTGGTTAAGTGTCTGCCTTTGGCTCAGGTCATGATCCCAGCATTCTGTGCTTCTCTTTCTACTTTTCGCTCCTGCTCATGACCCCCCCCCTTTCTCTCAAATAAATAAATAAAATCTTAAAAAGGGTGGGGGGGAGTTAAATTGACATGAGAAAGATTAACAGGAAAAAAAGTGAAAAGCTAAATTACATACATACAGAGACCCAATAACAGAATTCAGACCTGAAGATATGAAAAGGCAGGCAGCGTTTCTACGTTTTGGACAAAGAAACAGAAGTCTACGAGTATCTGATAGGGCAAAGAAAGCTCCTTATGTCCAGGAGCTTCAGTTAGTAATAAATTCTATTCAGAATTATTTGGGCTTGGCAGTAAATTAGTAAAAGTAACAAAGTTCGTTTATTTGGGCTTCTTAGGCCCTAAAATTCCTATCTCTGATCATAAGGAGGCCTCTCTTCCTCCTCTTCCAGGGATGGTCCCTTTCACTCGAGAGATTTATTTCCTGTTTTCTGGAGACAAAGTATGTGTGTGGGAAGGAGATCATACTGTTGTTATTGCACTATTTCTGAAGTGTAACTCAGTATAATCAGTATGCCAAAGTGGTACATTTTAAAGTAAGCCTGCCCTAGGCTCCCACACTCACATGGTTCCATAAGAATGTCAAAATTTGGAGATATATATGTGGGTTAATAAGCATAATTTGAAAAGCCAAGCATAAATAAAGCTCTATAGACCTCTTTTCTTCTTAACACTTAAAAAAGATTGTCAATCTGTCATCTATCTATCCTTCTATCTATCATCATGGATATATTGATTAAGAATGGGTGGAATAGGGGCACCTGGGTGGCTCAGTGGGTTAAAGCCTCTGCCTTCAGCTCAGGTCATGATCCCGGGGTCCTGGGACCAAACCCCATATTGGGCTCTCTGCTTGGTGGGGAGACTGCTTCCTCCTCTCTCTCTCTCTGCGTGCCCCTCAGCCTACTTATGATCTCTTTCCATCAAATAAATAAATAAATAAATTTTAAAAAATCTTTAAAGAATGGGTGGAATAAACATTGATTTAACTCATACTACTTGACTAAACCCTAATTAGTGCTGGGATACAAGGATGCAAGGCACGGTCCTTGACTGAAAGATTTTTACAATCATGTAGATCGTATAGCTAAGTGTGTCAGTATGATGCTGGAAGGAAAAAAAAAAACAAACAGCACTCAAACAGGGCAACTGAGGAAAAGTTAATGAAGCCTTTCTTCAAAAAGACGCATGCAGGTCTAAAGGAAATCAAAATAAATGGTTTGCAATAGGAAGGACCCCAGCACTGGAGGACTGCACAACTGGACCAAACAGTTGCTGAAATCGAGGTAGAATTCTAACTGTTCAAGAGAACCAAGGTCTTCAGCAGAGAAACATAGAAACTGCACATCTGTGACCTGCCAGACATCCTTACCATATCCCCCTTTTCCTGGGGAAAAATACCATCATCTGCTCTTTCAAACCTTTGATTTCCTGTGTGCCTCTATGAACTGAACCAAATCAGAAGACAAAGAGGAAGGGAGCTCTAGTAGTGCACCTTACAGACGTGAGCTCTCCTTGCTGTACAATGGAGTGGAGGAGGTAAAAGAGCCAGTTTGAAGGGATCCCAGGACAATATCCAATATCCAGGAAACAAAGACTTATAAATTCAATGTGATACATTTTATAATAGAGATAGGAAATGACAGAGATTGGATACAAAAGAGAGTATATCAATCTTTTTTTTTTAAGATTTATTTATTCAAGAAATAGAAGGGAGAGGGAGCAGGGGTGGGAAGGGCAGAAGAAGAAGGAGAGAGAATTTTCACTGAATGTGGAGCCCAACATAACCCATGACCATGAGACCATGACCTGAGCCAAAACCAAGTGTCAGACGCTTAACTGACAGAGCCACCTGGGCTCTCCTATATTAATTCTTATAATGAGATTCAGGGCCAACTTTATGCTTGAAGTGATATATCCATGGCCCTAAATATCATGGTTGAGGGATGTTGAGGATATGTGCTGAACAAGACAAATAGAAACTACATTTGTAAGGCCTTTATGAGTTGTAGTATTTGAGAAACTAATTGATCATGATACTACCTTTGAATAAACTCTCAATATCTGTGCCTGGTATTCTCACCATTCCATAACTACTATTCCCTGGAGCAAATGAATTTATCCTCTAACTCCTTTTCTTAATGACATAAGTAAATCGGTTTCATAATTTTCATATTTTATTCAACAATAAATGTTTGTTCAATACTGCTGTTGTGGAGAACTATAGGCATGCATACAACATAAGGAGAGAAAATAAATTTAGCTTGCCCTCATAGAGTTCACATTTTCTCTGGTTTCTTTCCCATCATTGTCCATTCTTTAAGTAAAGGCATGGCTGAAAAATTCACAAATACATTTAAACCGTGATACGTTGGCAGTTTTAAATGAGCATGATGAATCTCATTTGCTTTAGGCTATGTGCAGTATTCAGTCATTTTCATGGAGACTGTCTGGAGATGAACTTACTTGATTATTTTAACAACTCTCAGCACAAAAATACAATGGCGGGAATGAGAGATCTGAGAATTTCTTCCCTCTACTCATTTACTACTGGATAAAAAAAATGGCATATATGTTCATATTTCTTTTCTCAAGTTTACCATTTCCAAACAGAAAAAGTTTGTCCAGTATATGTTCTCATTATTGATATAATTGCACTTTTGGTTTTAATCTCAGATACCTAATGCTTTAAATTCTTTCTTTAAAAAATATTTTTATTTATGTATGCTTGACACACAATGTTAGTTAGTTTCAAGTGCATGACATAGTTCCAAGTCCACTTTTAGAACATTTTTTTCCCTTTAAAATTTTGTTGAGGATTTATCTGATTTGGCGAACAAGCATGAGCTCTAATGTTGATTGAACACTATAAACAGACAACTTACATGAAATGTTAGCATAAAAATGAGATTTATAGTTGCCTTACAAAAATGCTATGATGGGTATTATTTTTAAACCATTTTTGATTCACTTCCTTTAAATATGAAAGTGCACCATACCTTTTCCATGTGCATCTCACATAATCTACAGTGATATAGTTCTAGGTTTCTCTATCACAATAAGGTAAGATTCATAATGACATAAATATAAGGAATATCATAAAGTTTTCATTTACCAAGAATTGACATTTATAGAATGAATGTATCAGAAATGGACTCAATCAATCCATCATCATTGTTTCCAATACTTCTACCAAGGGTTTAATAACACTGGGTCTTACTTTGTATTATTCTTCAGAGGCTAAGTATTTGTATTTCTCCTGTTAAAAAAATGCTAATGAGAAGTGTGGCTATAAAACTTAAATAATATACCCAGAACCCTTACAGTGTTTTTTTCCAAAGTTCAAGCTTGAGCATAATTTAAAAGCTCTTTTATCTGTATCTTTAGTCTGGTAAATATGTATGGTGATATACACTTACATATTATCATTTTCTAATTGCCCAAGTAAACCATTAATACAATACCATGGCTAAAATCAAAATAATAAAGAACAATAAAGAATGAAGCATATATGACATCTTTTACTCTCCCTTTCCAAATTGCTGTCATTTGTCATCTGTCTGGTGTGTGTCTCCTTCTGTTTCTTTTTAACATATATTTAAATGCATGTGCATGTTTCTATGCATTTATTCCCCTTTATTTAAGAAGATATATAGTTTTGTATTATCATTCTATGACTTATTTTTCCCTAACAAAACCTCTTAAATCTTCCAAAACTTTGTCTCATACCTTTTTATCACATTTAATATAAATACTAATATTTATTATGTATATACGTATTAAATATTACATATATACATATAAAACACATATATACATATTAAGTATTAATATTAATATACGTATTAATATTATGTATATATGCATTAAATATTAACATTTATATATGTATATAAATACTAATATTTATATACGTAGAATGGCACAACTATTAGTACACATGTAGATTGTTTAAAGTTTTAAATTACACATGTCTACACTCAATTAAATTTTAGCTGACAAATGAGTATGAAACAATGAGGTGATGTGCAGTTTAAACATATCATTACTTAAAGAAAAAAGTGCTATGCGAAGCTAATTGTCTTAAGTTTTTGTTTTTATGTTTGTGTTTTGTCTTGCTTTGCTGTCCATATTAGTCCAGGTAGTGATTTCCAAAATTTTATGTCTAAGAAGGACTTCATTGTTCTGTAGTAAAATGATGGGAGAAATTAAGTTTTTAAATTACCCAAGAAACAGGGAAAAAATTGTGTGTATGTATGTGTGGGTATATAAGCAATTAAGTGAATAACTAAGACTGAGACTCTGTGGAAAGATGTACTGCTGCCATGAATTCCTTGACTTTAAGCTGTAACTGAAGAGAAGAAGAAAAGACACTAAAAACAGTTTTGTTATTATTGGTAGCGTTGTCAGGGATGGTCCTTTATTGCAGAACTCAACTATCTTCCTCTGGTTATTATACGTACCACCTAGAGTTGAGGCTTCTGTCTAAAGGACTAAAGGTTTGCACAAGTCTAAGATGGTTTGTAATCTCCAATATGACTTTTGTTAGAACAGTATTTTTGTAAAGCTGGGAGTAAACCACTTATGGCATAGGTCACCTGGATTTCTTACCTACTGATGCCCTCCCACTGGGTCATCAGGACCTTGTGGTGACACAGTAAAACTGGGATACTATTGGCAGCCAATTAAACCAATTAGACATCTGGACATCTGTGTGGCTCAGGTGGTGAAAGCTCAGACTCTTGATTTCAGCTCAGATCATGATCTCCGGATTGTAAGATCAAGCCCTGAATTAGTTCCACGCTGGGCATGGATTTCCTCTCTCCCTCTTTCTCTGCCCCTCCCCATCTTCTCTCCTTTTTTTCTAAAACAAAAATGGGGGGGGGCACCTGGGTGGCTCAGTGATTTAAAGCCTCTGCCTTCAGCTTTGGTCATGATCCCAGATTCCTGGGTTCGAGCCCCACATCGGGCTCTCTGCTTAGCAGGAAGCCTGCTTCCTCCTCCTCTCTCTCTCTCTCTCTGCCTGCCTCTCTGCCTACTTGTGATCTCTGTCTGTCGAATAAATAAATAAAATCTTTAAAAAAAAACAGAAATAAACAAGTAGACATTTACAGGTAATGTCCTTAATAATCCCTTAATTTTGCTTTGATGTTTTTACTTTTGGATTAAAACTTGAAACGTCTGGGAAGAAGAAAATATCTCAAGGCCTAGACTCTCAAATATACTGTGGGTACAAATTTACAGATGATTCCTCCTTTGAAATCAAGCTTACAGATGAAAAAAGTCATTCTTTGATTCATTATACAAAATAGTTTTATAAATGCCCAATCCTCATATGTTAGTCCAATAAGCCCTGTGGTTACAGGCAATGGAAACAAAATGAAATTTTTTTTAATTAACTTATTTATTTTAGAATGAGAGCAATGGTAGGAGATAGGGGAGGGGCAAAGGGAGAGGGAGAAAGAATCTCAAACAGATTCTATGTTGAGCACAGATTTGGATGGGGAGCTCCATTTCATGACCATGAGATCATGACCTGAGCCAAAAACAAAGAGTGAGACACTCAACCTGCTGTGCTATCCAGGCACCTGTGCAAGGTGCCCAAATTTTGAGAGAGTACAGGGCATTATAGATATTAAAAGCACTTTGGTATTTCTAGAGTGAAGTGTGGGGAAGATATTGAAGGTATAGTCAGGGCCAGTCTGGTAGTATGTCACAGTTTAGACTTCTTTCTGAATAGTGAAACCACTGAAGTTTTAGAGAGAAATTATGCTTCTCCCTAGAGAGGGAGTGGATTTTAAGTAGAACAAGAGCTTTAGGTAAGTCAAGTTCAGGATTTACTACATAACTTCAGTAAAACTTGATAGTAGTGAGGCATCTGGCTATCTTAGTCAGTGGAGTGTGCCACTCTTGATCTTGAGATTGTGAGTTCCAGTCCCACACTGGGTGTAGAGATTATTCAAAAATGAAAAACTTAACAGTAGTGTAAACTCAAGTGTTTTTCAAGAAAATGCAGAGAAAGGGTTGGGGTTGAGAGACTTTAACAAGGACAGATGTATTACATTTAATTTTTGATATTTAGACAAGATTTAAATCTATAAGTGGTTCTCTTTGCAACACACTTTCTCTTTTCAAACCCTAAAAGTGTTTTCTAATTATCAGAATTACTATGGGTCCTAGGACACACAATTTAATTTTTGTTGTCCTTGATCTATCTAGAAAACAAATCAAAAATAATTTTCTTATCTAGGAAAAGAGTTAAGTTCCTTAAATATATACTACTGCATCTCCCCTACTTGAAAATTTCAAATGCTCTATTATTGTACCTCTTTGGAGGCAAATGTATTGTGCCTGGCATTTTGACAGTCAGATTCCAGTTGCATGTAGAAATTCAAATTACAGGAGAAAATAATGAGCTGAATCAATTGAGGGCAACATTCAAAGTTCACAAACTTCCAACTCTTTTTTTTTTTTTTAAGATTTTATTTATTTATTTGACACAGAGAGAGACAGTAAGAGAGGGAACATGAGCAGGAAGAGTGGGAGAGAGAGAAGCAGGCTTCCGGCTGAGCAGGAAGCCTGATATAGGGCTTGGCCCCAGGACCCTGGGATCATGACCCAAGATGAAGGCAGACACTTAATGGCTGAGCCTCCCAGGCGCCCCACAAACTTCATCGCTCAAGAGAAGAGAATATTCACTTACCCCCATCTTTGCCATGTGGTCAAGATTAACAAGACATTGGTTCAAAGATGCTAGTCAAACAAAAGCTGTTGTTTTCTTAGATGATAATAATTGTACTGGTCAAGGCTACTAGCTTTTCCTTTACTTGAAGAAAATTTTGTTGTTAAGACTGCTTAATTAGTTTATTTAATAATATTTAAATTCTGGCTGATGAAGTAGAAGTCTGAATTTTTGTAGCAATGTAAAATAAATTTCTTTAGAAAAACTCAGTAGCAGTAAATACATGGAAATATAGTATTTTTGTTCTTAAAATATGTAAATCAATGCAATGTGAATAAACGTTATAGTTGTAAGATAATCAGGATTTATTTCCAGTATGTGCCCTGGGGCCAGCTATTACTAAAATCATATTGCAGGGCTAAAGCCTTATGAAACTGCTGATAATGTTTAGAGCTTGAATTAGAAAGATTACAACTCAGGCATATTAAAAATATTTCCAGATATCAAATTTCTTCTTAATTTTTTAAATTCTTTCCAATAAAGATAATTTAAAGAAGTGGAATATCATGGTCTCTGCCTTGGCTGCTTTTCTACAACATTATATTGTAATGTGGCTTTATTACAAAGGGTCAAAGGGCGTCTTACCATACAAAGTATATTTTTCCTTTGTGTATATAATTATTATTTAGCTTAATCAATATCCATTAAGCCATTATCTTTTTTTTTAACATTACCAATATAATGGAATATTGATGCCTTCTTTTTAGTGTATTGATGACTACACTGATGATTTCAAATGCTTGAAGAATAGAGCACTTACTCAGAAGTACTAATAAATGAATTTGTCCCTAATGTCAGTAGGTACTTATGTCATTTTGGAGGTTATCAAACTATTAAAAAAATGTTTCTGGCGATCAAAACCAAAATGTTTGGAACCATTGTTCTAAAATTTCATTATCTTCATCTCTATGCAGAGTTGTCCCCCAATAGTCATTTCTTTTTCTTCTTTAGTGAAAGTACTACATTATTTAGTTGAGAGGAATAATGTCCAGCATAAAGACATTTCCTATTCTCCTTTACAGCTAGTTATCAACTACTAGCCAATCAAGTATATATATTAGTAGACTTAAGGAAGGTCTGTCTAAAAGGCTAATACAACTGTGAGTTTTGCCCATGTTTCCTTACCTGCTTCTGCTAAACTGTGGCCTGGAATGTGTGTTGATTTGCAGACCTCCTGCACCTTGCTCAGATCATCACATGATCTCTAGGACAGAAATTGATCTCTAGGACAGAAATCACACGATGAAGATGGAGCAGCCAATAGACAGAAGTGAATCATTAATGATAACCATAGAACTGCCCTAAACTGCTTCACCATAGATTTTTGTAGTGAGAAAAGGAAATACAATTCTAGTTAAGATGGGGGGGGGGCATTCTATTCTCTTCTAGCAAATGATAGTATTAATTTTTGCCTGTCTCTGGAACAATGCTTTTAGTTGAAATAACTTAAAATCATGACACAAATTTTCTGACACAAAAAAGAAAAGGAAAATAAAAGAAAACAGAAATTTATTATTTTACCAGTTGGAGGTCCAAAGGTAAGAGTGGATGTTGGCATTGTGTGATCAGTGACTTGTTGATGTAATGAGGGGTCAGATTTAGTCATTCTCCCAGCTCTGCAAAACCAACTCAGACTGAGTGGTCCTCCTGGTCTTTCCTCATGACCATGAGAGAGGCAACAGCGGTGGATGGAATGAATTCTTCTTTTTTCTCATCAAACAATGGGAGACAGGAGGGAATGAGGGAGAAGGACATTTTGCTCAAACTTGTAAATACAAATTTTTCCTTTAATCTGGACCTAGATAAGCCACATCCCCCCCCCCATTTGAAGCTTCAGCAGTCATTCATGGCTTGCTGAAGACTAATTGGCTAAAACAAAGCAGCATCTGTACCTGGAGCTGCAGATGAGATCTCTTTCCTCTCATTTGAAAAGGGATATACAGGTATCTGAACCTGTATTCTATTGGGAAAGAAGAGTTAGGTCCTTATTTCATGTCAGTGACAGTATATTAAAGATTGTTTGCCATTATCTTGAAGGTTCAAACTAAACCAGATATTTTCGAAAGTTTTGAATCATTGCAATTGTAAGAGAATGAATGCATACAGACTAAATTATACTTTTGAGTGATTGGTTTTTGAAAACACCTTTTCCAATATAAAGTATTGACCCGTTGAATAAGCAGATTCTGTCAAATGAATCTAGGTGTTTCAAAATTTCAGTTATGCTCCTAATAGTTTGTTGTGTTATGTCAATATTATAAAATTCCAATAGTATATGTTTGGACTCAATATTAATTTCCAATGAGAATGTTTATAATCTTATAAACAAGGTGGGCATATCTGCATGTAGCTATAAGCAAAAGGGGATGGAAGTTTAGATAAGAGAAATGTTTAGCGTGAACTGAAAAACCTTTTATTTGATGGTGAGATTTTTGCTGAAGAGTAGTGACATTTTATGACTTAATAGAATATTGGAGGGATTGGAAAAGAGGTTTTAAGAATAGAAAGCAGCTGGGGCGCCTGGGTGGCTCAGTTGGTTGGGCTCCTGCCTAAGTCTCAGGTCATGATCTCAGAGTCCTGGGATCTAGCTAGGCATCGGGCTTCCTCCTCAGCTGGGAGACTGATCCTCCCTCTCCATTTGCCCCTCACCCCCCATTCCCTGCACTCTCTGGCACATGCAGTCTCTCTCTCAAAATGAATAAATAAAATTTTTTTTAAAAAAAGAATAAAAAGCAGCATGAGCAATAACACAAATATTAGACATGACAAGATTTTCTTAAGTTCTAGTTGCATGTTTACAACTTAGGCAAAGCAATACAGTGTATTAGTACCATTGCTACTATTATTATTTCTTTAGTAGTACCACTGGCCTATTCCTCACATGTACCATTTACCCAGCTCCTGTGCCATGTCAGAAGTTGTGCTAAGCATTACACATTTATTTTCTTCAAAATATACTTGACAATAACCTTAAAGAATAATTCTCTATCCTCATGCTACAGATGAATTCCCTAAGACATGGGTAAAAATAAATTTTTCTAGTATTTAAATGAAAAACCCAGGATTTCTGTACAGATTTGTCTTAACTCTAAACAACAGTCCTATTGTCTTCCAGTAAAATTATTTAGACTAATTCTTAGCACTTCATTTATTTAATTTCAATACTCTTGCTAAATAATTTTCGTGTTTTCTTTGCAGAATAAGGAAACAGATTTTAATGTTTGAAAAGTAAACCATAAAGTGAAACAAAGCTTTGACTATCTGATGTATGATGAGTCATTTAACAATATAATATATTTAAGTTAAATCAAATTTTAAAAAATTTAAAACAGCTATTTTCATTTTACCTTCACAGTAAGTATTTACACTAGAACCTAAATTGTATCCTGAAACTTAGAGGCACCATTTTTTTTTTCTGCCTGAATAGTTCATTTAAAAATTCCTTTATTAACAGGTTTGGAACATGAATATATGCCTTTCTATCTGAGATGTAAAAACTTCACTGCTGAAAATAATAGTAAAGGACCTGAATGAGTGTAGAATAAAAATGTGGAAATTAGTATTGAACCTAGATATATGCCATTGAACTCAAACATAAGATATTTATAATATTGACATAACAACATAACCCATTAGGACCATAATTGAAAGTTTTAAATGTTTAATAGAATTGTTTAATAGAGTTTGTTTATTCAAGGGGTCAATACTTTATATTGGAAAAGGTGTTTTCAAAAGCCAATCACTCAAAAGTGTAATTACATCTGTTTGCTTTCATTTTCTTGCAATTCCAATGATTCAAAGCTCTCAAAAATATCTGGCTTAGTTTGAACCTTTGACATAATGGCAACCGATCTCTAATATACTGTCACATGAAATGGGGACCTAACTCTTTTGTACTTAGGTAATCAAAAGCAGAGCTTAGTTACTCAAAATTTGATCCTAAGTAAGATTCCGTTTTAGGCATAAGGGCAGTGCTCCTTTCAAGTCAAATTTTCTAGATTAAACAGACACGAAACAGATGATGTGTAGCAAATTCTCCCTAGTGCATCTAAATAACAGAATCAAATGAGGGAGAGAAGAGAGAGAGGAAAAGAGAGTTAGTTTATCATTTAATTTTACATGAAACTACCAAACTTTTCCAAATGTCTGTACCTTTAGTATACAAGAGTAAAGAGTTGCTCCAAACTTGCATCAATTTTTGTTATTAGTCTTTCTAATTTTACCCATCCAGGTCTATGTAAAGTGGTAACTAATTGTAACTATAGGGGCACCCGGGTGGCTCAGTCATTAAGCATCTGCCTTTGGCTCAGGTCATGTTCCCATGGTACTGGGATTGAGCCCCACATCTAGCCCCACATTGGGCTCCCTGCTTCTCTCTCTCCCACTCCCTTGCTTGTGTTCCTGCTCTCGCTGTCTCTCTCTAATAAAAAACTATAATTGTAATTATATTTATGGTTTTGAAAATATTTTATTGTGCTTATTTGTCATTTTCATATTTCTTTTGGAAAGTGTCATTTTCTTTGATTGGTAGATGTCAAGATATTTGTTCAATTCCCTTGCTACCCTCCTCTTCTCACAATTACCTTCATATTGAATTGCAAGAGTTCTTTTATACTTTGGATAGAAATCCTCTGTCAGATATATGCACTGAGAGTAATTTTTCTCCCAGTTTGTGGCTTGTCTTTTTATTTCATTAATGTTTCTTTGGATTTACTGCCTTTTTTTCTCTTTAAAAAAATATGAAGAAGGGGTGCCTTGGTGGCTCAGGCAGTTAAGTATCTGACTTCAGCTCAGGTCATGAACCCGGGGTCCTGGAATAGACCCCCACCTCGGGCTCTCTGCTCAGCAAGAGCCTGCTTCTCCCTCTCCCTCTGCCTCCTGCTCTCTCTGTCTGTGCGCGCGCGCTCTCTCTCTATTTGTCGAATAAATAAATAAAATCTTTAAAAAAAATTCTGAAAAAGACAATTTATCTTCTTTTTGTGGTTGCTGTTATATATGTCATCTCAAGAAAATTTTTGCCTCTTCTAAACTGGCGAGGATATTTTCAAAATCCACATTTACTTTTTAAATTTTTTGTAGGTTTAGCTTTTAACTTGCAATCTATGATTTATTTAAAATAGTGTCAACCTCTTCTTTGTGTATATATATATATATATACACATTGTATATATATACAAAAGTATATATATTGTGTATATACATACATATTGTATTTCATTGTATATATATATATATACACATTCATTGTATGTGTATATATACATTCATTGTGTATATATATACAATGAAATACAATTCATTGTATTTATATATATATTTATATATACTTCATTTATATATATATTTATTTATATATATTTTATATATACTTCAATTATATATATATTTATATATACTTCATTGTGTGTGTGTATATATATATATATATACACAATGCAATATTACTTAACCATAGAAAGTATGAAATCTTGCTATTTGCAACAATGTGGATGGACCTAGCAAGTATTATGCCAGTGAAATAAGACAGAGAAAGACAAATACTATATAATTTCACTCATATGTGGAATTGAAGAAATAAAACGAACATGGGGGAAGAAGCGATTGAAAAAATAAAAAGAAAGAAAGAAAGAAAAGAAATCTGGAGGCAAACCATAAGAGTTATTAACTATAAAGAATAAACTGATAGTTACCAGAGGAGAGGTGCACAGGGGATGGGTTAAATGGGTGATGGGTATTAAGGAGTGCACACTGGGTGTTTTACGTAAACGATGAATCATTAAATTCTACACCTGAAACTAATATTACACTACATGTTAACTAACTGGAATTTAAATCAAAGTTTGAAAAATAAAAAAAATGAAAGTAACATAAGATAAAATAGAATAAGATAAAACAAAATAATATCTGTATATGCTACAGAGAATAAAGTTGAAATTTTTTCCACAAGCTAATCCAATTATTCCAGCACCTTTTTCTCCCTAAACTCTGCATTTCTTTCCATTGATTTGCATTGATCCTTATAAGACCTTTTATGGATTTCTATAGCTTTAATTTTAAAAATTTTTTTCATTATTCATTTGAGAGAGATACAGAGACAGAGACAGCGCACAAGCAGGGAGAGAGGCAGAGGGAGAGTGAGAAGCAGACGCCTGGCAAGCAGGGAGTCCAACATGGGGCTCAATCCCTGGACCTGGAGATCATAACTGGAGCCAAAGGCAAAGTCTTAACAATCTGAACCACCCAGGAACCTTGATTTCCATACTTTTATAATCATTCTTGAAATCAGGTATCGTATGTTCTCCATATTTCTTCTTATTTTCAAGACAGTTTTGACTTTTCTTTGCATTTCCATGTTCAATAGAATATACTTTTGTCATTTTCTACAAAAATGAAAAAAAATCAGTTTTATTTTTATTATTAATCTGTATTTTAACTTCCAGAAGGTTTTCATCTAATAATATTGAGTCTTTTTTGTTGTTGTTGTTGTCGTAAATACATTTAATAGCATTTTAAGTTCATCTTTCCTACTTGTAACTTACATTCCACTTAGTACAGCAGAATCAAATCCATTTGGATGCTACAGAGATCTTTCCAAATTTCAACCCTTTCTCCTAATTATAGGGTTCCAGGATGACCAGGTGTAGTTTGCATTTTTAGCATCTGGTGAAGGGTCCAAAGTATTTATAGTCTGTATTACCAAGACCCAGGAACAGACTCCAATCACTACCTCCTGTTTGCCACTTTACCCTTTTTTTAAGTTAAAATTGGGATCTAGAGGACACCAGCAGATGCCCCACTCCACTTATTTCAGATAAGGACTGAAACTGGAGCTTGTCCCCAGCACTTTCTTTCTTTCTTTTTTTCTTTTTTTTTAATTGAGATCCTCATAGTTTCTCTCTGCATTGTTTACATTAAATTCATTGTGTTATGTATTTGCAGAAATAGTTCTAAAATGTATTATGAAATATGTTTCTAAATGTTTGTTGTTAGTATATAAGAGTGATTCTGGTTTTAATTTGGAAACCTTAGTATATTTATTAAGTAATTCTGATTTTTTATATATTCCTGAAGACTTTCTGTGAAACAGTCATGTTGTCTATATAAATATATTCATTTTGTCCCAGCTTCTCAATATTGCCTTTTACACTGGTATGGACCTTCATTAAGATGGTGACTAGAAGTGAAGACTTGGCTATCTTCTCATTTAGAGGGGGGAAGTGTTTAGTTTCACACCAGTAAGTACTGTTAGCTGGAAGATTTTTTGAAATGCTTTCCATGAGATAGAGGTTTCTTTTTAGTCTTATTTTGCTGTGCTATCCATTTTTTTAAAGATTTTATTTGTTTATTTGTCAGACAAAGAGAGAACAAGCAGAGGGAGTGACTGGCAGACAGAGGGAGAGGGAGCAGGCTTCCCTACTGAGCAGGGAGACCAGATGTAAGACTCAGTCCCAGGACCCTAGGATCATGACCCCAGCCTAAGGCAGGCGTTTAACTGACTGAGTAACCCTGGAATTCCTTTTTTTTTTTTTTTTTTAAAGAATAAGTATTGGATTTTTTTTTAATCTATTTGGATGATTATGTGCATTTATTTATTTTTTATGTGGTAAATAATATTGATTGAAAAATTTTAAACCACTGCATTAAGTTATGATTGTCATGTAAAAAGCTATACATATTTAATGTAATGACTCTTTGAGTTTGGAAATAAGTATAATACACCCATGAAACCATCAGTACCAGCAAGTTTTAAACAGAGTTGTCACTTCCCAAAGTTTCTTCCTAGCTCTTTTATTATTATTTTTGTCTGTTTATGTGATAAGTACAGTTAACTTAAATTCACCCTCTTAGTACATTTTAAGTATACAATATTGTAATGGTAGCTACATGCACAATACAGTATAGTGGACCTCCTGAATATATTGATTTTGTGTAATTGAATTTGTTGAGAATTTTAATCATGAAAGGGTGTTGAATTTTGTCAAACACTTTCATACATTTATTGAGATCATCATTTGGTTTTTAGTTTTATTGTATTATAGTGGTGGATCATAGTTATTAATTTGCATATATCAAACCGATCTTGCATTCTAGGGATAAATCCCACTTGATCATGTTATATAATCCTTTTGATGTGCTGTTTGAATTTGGCTTACTAGATTTTGTTGAGGATATTGACATTTATTTTCATCAGGGATACTTTTTTGTCATTTTTCTCTTCTTGCTGTGTCCTTGTCTAACTTTGGTTATCAAAGTAGTATTAGCCTCATAAAGTGAGTTTGGAAATATTCCCTCCTCTTCAGTATTTTGGAAGACTCTAATGGACTGGCATTTTTTTTTTCTTCTTCTTTAAATGTGTGGTAGAATTTACCAGCAAAACCATCTGGTCCTATTCTGGTGTCCTTTGTTAGGAAGTTTTTGATTACTGAATCACTCTCCTTACCTATTACAGCCATATCAGTTTTATTGCATTTTGCTCTATTGCACTTCACAGATACTGCATTTTTACAAATTCAAAGTTCAAGACTTCAGTAGACAAAAAATAACGGCAGATGTGGTGGAAATAGAAAACTAGAACTGATACTTACCTGGCAGGGGAGATACCATGATCACGAAAACTAGAACTGAGACTGATAAAATGATAAAACTTTGACAAATGAAAAGTTACTTCTTACAGATGAGCAAAGAAAGCAGTTTCTTGGGATGGAAACTACTCCTGGTCAAGATGCTGTGAAAGTTGTTGAAATGACAACAAGGATTTGGAATATTACATAAATGTAGTTTCCAAAGCAGTTGTAGGGTTTGAGAGGATGGATTCCAATTTTAAAAGAAGTTCTACTGTGGGTAAAAATCTGTTAAACAGCATCCCATGCTATAGAAGAATTGTTTCCAAAAAGAGGTGTCGATGGAATTAACAAAATTTACTATTGCTGTATTTTTAAATTTTTTTAATTTAAATTCAACTTAATTAACATAGCCTATATTATTAGTTTCAGAGGTAGAATTTGGTGATTCATCAGTTGTAACAACACCCAGTGCTCATTACATCCCATGCCCTCCTTAATGCCCATCCCCCAGTTACTCCCATCCCTCCCCCCACCTCCCCTCTAGCAACACTTCCGTAGTTTGTTCTCTTACGGTTTGCCTCCCCCTCTTTTTTTCTTCCTCCCCCTATGTTCATCTGTTTCATTTCTTGAATTCCACATATCAGTGAAATCATATGGTATTTGTCTTTCTCTGACTGACTTATTGCATTTATCATAATACACTTTAGTTGCATCCACATTGTTGCAAATGGCAAAATTTCATTCTTTTTGATAGCTGAGTAATATTCAGTTGCATATATACATACACACACACACACACACACACGCGTGCACACCACATCTTCTTTATCTATCCATCTATTGATGGACATCTGGGCTCTTCCCATAAGTTGGCTATTATGGGCATTGCTGCTATAAACACTGGGGTGCATGTGTCCCTTCAAATCATTATGTTTGTTTCCTTTGAATAAATACATAGTAGTGCAATTGCTGGGTCAGACCTACACCGTCTATTTTTAGGTCTATTTTTAACTTTTTGAGGAACTTCCATAGTTCTTCAGAGTGACTGCACCAGTTTGAATTCCCAACAACAGTGTAAGAGGGTTTCCCTTTCTCCACATCCTCACCAACACCTGCTGTTTCCTGTGTTGTTCATTTCAGCCATTCTGATGGGTATGAGCTGGTTTGTATTTGATTTGTATTTCCCTGATGATGAGTGATGTTGAGAAGTTTTCCATGTGTCTGTTGGTCATTTGAATGTCTTCTTTGTAGAAATGTCTGTCATACCTTCTGCCCATTTCTTAACAGGAATTTTTGTTTTTTGGGTGTTGTTTGATAAGTTTTTATAGACTTTGGATACTAGCCCTTTATCTGATAAGACATTTGCAAATATCTTCTCCAAATTTGTATATTCCCTTTTAGTTTTGTTGTGTTTTAAGTAATTGCCACAGTCACTCCAAACCTGAGTAACCACCACCTTAATCAGTCAGCTGCCATGAACATCAAGATAAGACCCTCCACCAGAAAAAAGATAACTACTTACTGAAATCTTATATGGTGATTAGCACATATCTAGCAATAAAGTATTTTAAACTAAGGCATGTACATTGTTATTTTAAGACATAATACTATGGTGCACTTAAGAGACAACACTATAGGGGCACCTGGGTCCTGGGATCAAGCCCCACATGCATGGAGCTCTCTGCTCAGCAGGGAGCCTGCTTCCCTTCCTCTCTCTCTGCCTGCCTCTCTGCCTACTTGCGTACTCTGTCTGTCAAATAAATAAATAAAATATTTAAAAAAAGAGACAACACTATAATATAAACTATACTTTTATTTTTTTTTCCTTTTGATTTTGATTCTAATATAGCTAACATACAGTGTTATATTATTTTCAGGAATGCAATATAGTTACTCAACAATCCATACATTACTCAGTGCTCATGTTGATAAGTATACTTCTGATCCTCTCTGCCTATTTTACACATTCCTCTGCCCACGCCCCCCTCTGGTAACCGTCAGTTTGTTCTCTAGAGTTAAGAGTCTCTTTCTTGGTTTATCTCTTTTTTCTTTGTTTGCTTGTTTTATTTCTTAAATTCCACATATGAGTGAAATCATACAGTATTTGTATTTCTCTGACTTATTTCACTTAGCATTACACTCTCTAGCTCCATCCATATTGTTGTGAATAGCAAGACCTCATCATTTTTGTGTGTACATAATATTCCATTTATATATGTACCACTCCTTCTTCCTCCATTCATCAATCGATGAACACATGTGCTGCTTCTGTCATTTGGCTACTGTAAATAATGCTGCAGTAAACATAGGGTATATCCATCTTTTCAAATTAGTGTTTTTCTACTCTAAAGATTGACTAAATACCCAGTAGTGGAGTACTGGATCATATAGGAGTCAAGTTTTAATTTTTTGAGGAACTGTCATACCGTTTTCCACAGTGGCCTCATGAGTCTGCATTTCCACCACTGTGCATGGGAGTGCACACATCCTTGACAACACTTAGCATTTTTTCCTCTTTTTTATTTTAGTTATTCTGAGAGGTTTGAGGTCATATCTCATTATAGTTCTGATTTGCATGTCCCCAATAATTAAGGATGTTGAGTAACTTTTCATGTGTCTGCTGACTATCTGTATCATCTTTGGAGAAACATTTGTTCATGTCTTCTGCCCATTTTTAGATTGTATTACTTGAGGTTTTTTGATGATGAGTTGTATAAATTCTTTAAATATTTTGGATATTAACCCTTTATCAGATATGTCACTTGCAAATATCTTCTCCCATTCAATATGTTGTCTTTTAGTTTTATTATTTACTCTGCAAGAGTTTTTTTGTTTGTTTGTTTTGTTTTGTTTTTGTTTTTTGTATATGCCCAATAGTTTATTTTTGCTCTCATTTCCTTTGCCTCAGGAGACATTGGTGCAACAACCAATGCCAGAGAAATTAGTACCTGTGCTCTCTTCTGGGATTTTTATGGTTTCAGGTCTCATATTTAAATTCTTTTTTTTTTTTTTATTATATTATTTATTTATTTATTAAAATTTAAAAATTTTTTTTTTTATTTCCAGCATAACAGTATTCATTATTTTTGCACCACACCCCGTGCTCCATGCAATCCGTGCCCTCTATAATACCCACCACCTGGTACCCCAACCTCCCACCCCCCGTCCCTTCAAAACCCTCAGATTGTTTTTCAGAGTCCATAGTCTCTCCTGGTTCACCTCCCCTTCCAATTTCCCCCAACTCCCTTCTCCACTCTAAGTCCCCATGTCCTCCATGCTATTTGTTATGCTCCACCAATAAGTGAAACCATATGATAATTGACTCTCTCTGCTTGACTTATTTCACTCAGCATAATCTCTTCCAGTCCCGTCCATGTTGCTACAAAAGTTGGGTATTCATCCTTTCTGATGGAGGCATAATACTCTATCCCCAGGGGTACAGGTCTGTGAATCACCAGGTTTACACACTTCACAGCACTCACCAAAGCACATACCCTCCCCAATGTCCATAATCCCACCCCCTTCTCCCAAACCCCCTCCCCCCAGCAACCCTCAGTTTGTTTTGTGAGATTAAAAGTCACTTATGGTTTGTCTCCCTCCCAATCCCATCTTGTTTCATTTATTCTTCTTAATCCATTTTTAGTTTGTTTTTGTGTATGGTGTAAGAAAGTAGTCCAGTTTTTTTCTTTTGCGTTAACTGTCCAGTTTTCTCGACACCATTTATTGAAAAGACTGTCTTTTTCCCATTGGACATTTTTTCCTGTTTTGTTGAAGATTAAGTGAAATATAATTCTGAGTTTATTTCTGGGCTTTCTGTTCTATTAATCTCTATGTCTGTTTTGTTTCAGTACGATACTTTTTTGGTTTCTACAGTTTTGTAGTATATCTTGAAATTTAGGACTGTGATGCCACCAGTTTTTTTGTTCTTTTTCAAGATTGCTCCAGCTATTTGGGATATTTGTGCTTTTGCCACAAATTTTAGGATTATTTGTTCTAGTTCTGTGAAAAATGTTCTTGGAATTTTCATAGGGATTGCATTAAATCTGTGGATTGCTTTAAGTAGTATGTATCTTTGAACAACATTTGTTCTTCCAAACCAGGAGCTTGGAATATCTTTCCATTTGTTTGGTGTCAGTTCCAAGTTCTTTCATCAGTGTTTTATAGTTTTTAGAGTATCACCTCCCTGTTTAAGTTTATTCCTAGGTATTTTATTATTTTTGGTGTGATTATAAGTAGGGTTGTTTTCTTAATTTCCTTTCTGCTACTTCATTATAAGTGAATAGAAGTGCAATAGGTTTCTGTGCTTTGATTTTGTATCCTACAACCTACTGAATTCATGTATCAGTTTTAGTAGTTTTTTGGTAGTCTTTAGGGTTTTCTGTAAATAGTATCATGTTATCTGCAAATAATGAGTTTTGTTTCTTCCTTACTAATTTGGATGCCTTTTGTTTCTTTTTGCTGATTGGTACTATGCTGAATAAAAGTGTTAAGAGTGGGCATCCCAGTCTTGTTTCTGACCTTAGTGGAAAGGATCTCAGTTTTTACCATTATGATATTAGCTATGGGTTTGGGGCATTAGAGCATTTAGTTCATCTACATTCAAAGTAATGATTGATAAGTGTGTACTTACTGCCATTTATTACTTGTTTTATGGTTGTTTTCATGGTTCTTCTCTTCTTTTCCTCTCTTGCTCTCCTTTGGCAGTTTGCTGGTTTTCTTTACTTATATATTTGGATTCCTTGCTCTTTATTTTTTGCATATCTACTACTGTTTTTTTTTTTTCCTATTACTGGTTTTGATTGTTAGTTGCCATTAAGTCTGTGTATAGCATCTTATGCACATAGCAATCTATATTCAGTTGGTAATTGCTTAAATTTGAACCTGTTCCCAAAGCACTACATTTTTACTCCCCTTCCTCTTTCCCCCCACCATGTCTTATGTATTTGTACTTTACCTCCTTTTATTTTATGAGTCCCTTGACTGAGTTTTATAGATATACTTAATTTTACTGCTTTTCCACTTCCTACTTTTCTTACTCCTGGTTATGGTCTTTCCTTTCCACTCAGAGTCCCCTTTAACATTTCTTCTAAGGCTGGTTTATTGGTCATGAATTCTGTTAACTTTTTTTTTTCCTTGGAAACTCTATTTCTTCTTCTATGGTAAACGATAGCTTTGCTAGATAGAGTATTCTTGGCTGCAGGATTTTTTTTTTCTTTTTCTTCCCAGCACTTTGAATATATCATGCCACTCTCTTCTGGTCTGCAAATTTTCTGCTGAAGAGTCAGCTGATAGTCTTATGGGATTTTCCTAGTACATAACTATTTTCTTTTGTTGCTTTTAAAATTCTCTCTTACCACTATTTTTTCCATTTTAATTACTACGTGTCTTGGTGTGGACCTCCTTGGGTTGATTTTGTTGGGGACCGCCTGTGCTTCCTGGATTTAGATATCTGTTCCTTCCTATATTCAGGAAGTTTTGAGCTATTATAACTGCGAATATCTTTTATGCCCCCTTTTCTCTCTCTCCTGAGATCACTACAATGCAAAATTTTTAAAAGATTTTATTTCTTTTGTGAGAGAGAGGGAAAGAGGGAGAGGAAGAGAGAATCTTAAACAGAACCTGTGCTGAATGCAGAGTTCAACGCAGGGCTTAATCTCACGACCCTGAGACCATGACCAGAACCCAAACCAAGAGTCAGATGTTTCACTGCACCATCCAGGTACCCCCTTTTAATGCAGATGTTATATTATGCTTCCTTATAGTGTGAAGTGAGGTGTGTTGTTTTGTTTGTTTGTTTTGTTTTTACTAGAGATCTTTCTTTTTTCTTAATGTGGGCATTTGTTGCTATGAAATTCCTCCTTTAGAATTTTTGCTTTTGTTTCATCCCGTAAGTTTTGGTGTGCTGTATTTCCATTTTCTTAGGTCTAAAGATATTTTTTTGTTTTCTTTTGATTTCTCTTTTGAGCCATTGGTTGTTCAGGAATGCGCTGCTTGTATTCTACATATTTCTTAATTTTGCAATTGTTCTTCCAATATTGATTTTTATATTATACCAATTTGGTTGGAAATAATACTTCAAATGATTTAAAACTTCTTAAACTTGTTAACATTTGTATTTTCTCCTCACATGTGATCTTTCCTGGAAAATGTTCTATGTGTGCTTGAGAACAATGTGTATTCTGTTGCTTTTGGGTGAAATAATATTCATGCCCGTTAGTTCCATTTGGTCTATAGTGTTACTCAAGTCGCTGTTTCTTCATTGATTTTCTCTCTGGATGATCTATCCATCATTGAAAGTGGGGTATTAATGTCACCTACAATTACTGTGTTGCAGTCTACTGCTCCTTTTATCTGGTTAATTTTTGTTTTATATAATTAGGTGCTTATATTTTGGGTGAATATATATTCATAATTTTTATATGTTCTAATGAATCTAGTCTTGACTCTTTTTTTCCCTTGTGATAGTTTTGACTTAAAATCTATTTTCTGACGGAGATGTAAGGATGCCTGCTTTCTTATTTTTAGAATTTACGTAGAATATCTTTTCCATCCCTCCACTTTCAGATTTTATGTGTTTTTAAAGCTCAAGTGAATTTTTTGCAGGCCGTATATAGTTGGATTTTGTGTTTTATAACAACTAAGTGTCTTTATGGTCTTTATTCAATTTAGTGTCTTTATTCAATAGAGAATTTAATCCATTTATATTTAAAGCAGTTATTGACAAGTAGAAATTTACTAGTGCCATTTTGTTTAACATTTTATGACTTTTATAATTCCTTGTTTCATTCTTCCTCTCTTGCTGTCTTCCCATTGATTTGAAGATTTTTCATAGTGGCATATTTCAATTCTTCTCTCTTTATATTTTGTATCTATTACAGATAGAGATTTGTATATATTTTTTGAGACTACCATGAGCTTTAGATAGCTCATGGTATCATTATACCAGTCTACTTTAAGCTGATAGAAATTGAAATTTGATCACATTTAAAAACTTTTCACTTTACTCTACTCTCCTGACATTTTATGTTGTTGATGTCACAATTTACATTTTTGTACTTCAAATTATAGCTCCTGCTGTGCTTATTTAGTACTTTTGCCCTCTAATTTTTATATTAAAATTAAAAATGATTTAACCACCATCATTACAGTATTATTTTGAATTTGACTATACTTAGAGTGAGTTTGATACTTTCATATGTTTTCATGTTGCTATTTAACATCCTTTAATTTCAAAAGGAAAGTTTTCTTTAGTATTCTTGCAAGGCAGTCTAGTGGTGATGGACTTATTCAACTTTTATTTGTCTGAGAAAGACTATCTCTTCTTCACTTTTGACAACAGATTTTTAGGTTAAAATATTCTTGGTTAGAAGAATTTTTTTCCTCTCAGTACAGAGGGGCAGTGGTGATTTTATCAATAAGTGGTGCTAAGGGACACCTGGGTGGATCAGTGGGTTAAAGCCTCTGCCTTCAGCTCAGGTCATGATCCCAGGGCACATTGGGCTCTCTGCTCAGCAGGGAGACTGCTTCCCCCCCTCTCTCTCTGCCTACCTCTCTGCCTTCTTGTTATATTTGTCTGTCAAATAAATAAATAAAATCTTTAAAAATAAATAAATAAATAAATAAATGATGAAAATAAGATGCCTATTATTCATATGAAACAAAAAGTAATTTTATCTTTATATCACATTGCACACAATCCTAAATATATAAACTTTAATCTAAAAGATGATTTTATAATTTATTGAAGACTATATAAGAGCATATATTTATGAACTAAGGTTCATAAATAATAAGTGGATTGTTAAATAATCCATAAAACATGTAAATGATTAAAAAATTATTGTGAAATATCATTGTCTCATTTTAAGAATTTTTTTCCATCAAAATAAATTGAACCCTGTGAAAGACATATAAATACAAAAAAAAAACAAGAAAAGATTAATATCCAGAATATGTAAAACAAAAAAAAATACCAATGTGATACAAGCAAGTTAAGAATAATAATTTCTAAAAAAAGAAAATATATATGCCTATTATTGGTTGTATTATGGTTTTCAAATATTTGTACTTTCCCCTTCTTTGAAATATTATTGTACACCCATGTTCATAGCCAAATGAATTAGTAGGGTATACATTTCCATGCCACTAGGTATGTGTCTGGCCATTTAATTTGTACTGGGCATTGATATATGACTGGACATGACCTATGCCATATGAGTAGATGGTTAAAGAGTTGAGTGTTTATACCAGTTCTCCTAGTTTTTCCCTCTTCTATAAGAAGAGTGTGTTCCAACCTCTCTTCTTCCAAGAAGAGAGCTGCTCTCTCATCTTAGATCCTGAAATGAAGAAGATAATGTGGAACAGACTCCAGACAATTTAAAGTACAGAATAATGCCCCATCATTGGACAGAATCACAGTCTAAGACAGTAGGGTCAAATCAAGACAACATTACTGAGAAATAATCTTTTTTTTTGTACACTACTAAGATTTTAAAGGTAGTTTGCCATCTCAGCCTATCACAGAGAAGCTGCTTAGCACATGACTCACAAACGTGAAAAGGTGTTCCAAACCTTTGGTAATAAGAAATGAAAAATGTTGAGCCTCCATTTCATGCTACCACATTTGAAATTATGTAAAATGCTAATTACAGCTTTAGAAAACATGTACAGACTACTGAATAGTCTTGAACATGTGAATAAGCAAAAGATTAGCAATCTGTTTCTAGGTTTTTAACCTTTGAGAAATAATTTTACATGGACATCAGGAAGAAAAAGAAATAGTCCATGAAGTTTTTTCTTTATTTAAAAGACATATATTTCCCTAACCAAAGATATTAGTTTAACTACAGAGTAGAAATCAAGAAATATGTTGAACAGAATTGTTTATATATATATATATATATTTTTTTTTTTCATTTTACATTCCTTTCATCTTATCTCTCTTTTCAAATCTTCTGAACATGGATAGCTAACATGAAAGAAGATGTGAGATCCTGGTCATCTTTTCATCAGCAGCAACACCAGGCAATATTTTCTGTGTTTATTATATGTGTTCTGTGAGCCAGCCAAAAGACAAATGAACAATTTTATTTCAGATTGTACTTTCCCCTTTGTAAGGTAAGGTAAGGATTGTCACAGCCTCCCAGTCAGGGTCAAGTTCCACCTGCTCCTCAAGGATAAAATCTCTACATGAGAAACAGAAGTTTATTTTGGAGATAAATGTAGACTTATTCACAAGATAACATATTCTATGTCAGGCTGGATATCTGATAAATGTTGGAATATAAAATATGTCACTTGAAGAATTATACTGATGAAACACATATTTTCTGTAAAAATCAGAAAGTTGTGCAAAATTAATTAACTCTCCAAAAATTCCATTTGGTTTACTATTGGAGGTAGACTTTAAAAAAATTAAAATCCAAAAAAGTGCTTACTTTTTAATTAATATTTTCAAACTGTTAATTGCAATGATTAGAAATATAATAATTGCTATTGGTGAATACCTAAGTGAGAACTCATTTTACTTTTCTTTAATAAAAATAGTTTATAAAGTTCTTGTCTCAGATGGAGGAATTGAGGTGTTTTTTCTAAAAAATCCATAAAGAGTAGTTAAAAAATAAAAGGAAAAGTCAGGGGTGCCTGGGTGGCTCAGTGTTGGTTAAAGCCTCTGCTTCCGGCTCAGGTCATGATCCCAGGGTCCTGGGATCCAGCCCCTCAATGGGCTCTCTGCTCAGCAGGAGGCCTGCTTCTCTTCTCTCTCTCTCTGCCTGCCTCTCTGCCTACTTGTGATCCCTGTCTGTCAAATAAATAAATAAAATATTAAAAAAAAAAGGAAAAGTCACCATCTTTAGTGAAACGAATGAACAGACTTAATCCCAACTACACCTCTAACCACACATGGTCTGAGTATATGGTCAGCTTTTGTTTTCCTTTGTCATCTTGCTAGTAAACTCTCCCACAGCTGCATCCTTTATTTACTAATATGTCTCAAGTACATAGAATAGGGCCTTGTACCTTGTATACTTTCAATAAAGATTTGTTCAATGATTGAATAAATTGGAAAGATTTCATATAGTATTTTAAAAGAAAGCACTCAAAAAATAACTATTGCAAGTAGTTATTCTTATTAATATGTTTGCATATTTATCATTACAATTGCATTATTTTAATATTACAAATTCATAAACTATAAGTTCATTTTCTGGAAGTAAAATGTAAGCAGATACTCTTAAAATTGAAAACAGTGTTTTTCCATGTGTAATATTTCGCAAAAAGTGAAAGAAATCTAGAAATATTTTCTTCTTGAAATTGCTGTGTGCTAATTTTATGCAGAATTATTTAATTTATTCTGAGATTTAGTATGTAATTATAAACATATATTTAATTGTTTGCATTTAATAAGCATTATATGGATGTACATATATGTTTATATATTAGATACACATAAACTTATAAATGTGGGTTGAGTATGAACTAGTTCTTTTTTTCACAAAATAATTATATTTAAATAACATAAAACTCTTACTTGTAATGTGTTTTATGTGTGATTATATTAGCATAATGTCCTTGTGCATGCTTCTATCTTTAGAAAATATAAAATGAGGGTGGTAGAAGTTTTAGAATACTGGAAATGAACCATCTTTATTCTCTAAATGCCAATGTTTCTCTCTAAGTCAGGAATTGAAAGAAGAATTACTGTTCAGGGACCTACTACCAATGAATGTAAACCAACAGTTCTACCATTTACTTCTACTTCTTTCAGCATTTTCCTTCTTGCCTGGGCCATGAAAATTCCTGGTCACATACTGTTTTATGGGTAGAAGGATGCATAATTACTTAAGAAAAATATTATAGAAAAATATAATAATTCATTTTATTATTATAAGAAGAGAAATAAAATACTTCCAAGTAGACATACATTATCTTTTTAATGTTTTACATTAATATAGATGACTGAGATTGTCTGCACCAATACAGTCTGTTATAGCCTCTGCTCTGAATGGGGTGGGCCAAAACCATAATGGTAGTTAAATATTTTTATTGCCATATCTTTAGGTAGCTGATATTTTATTTTATTTTTAAAGATTTTATTTATTTATTTATTTGACAGAGAGAGATCACAAGTAGGCAGAGAGGCAGGCAGAGAGAGAGGAGGAAGCAGGCTCCCTGCTGAGCAGACAGCCCCATTGTGGAGCTCAATCCCAGGACCCTGAGATCATGACCTGAGCAAAAGGCAGAGGCTTAACCCACTGAGCCACCCAGATGCCCCTAAGGAGCTAATATTTTAAATTGTTTCTGAGATGACTGAGCTTTCATTGTACAATTAGGTCTATCATGTGTGTGTATATGTGTATATAAAGATATTTGTTTGGAGGACTGTTCTGGATTTTATAAAAGAAGGATTAAGGAAAGTCATTCTCAAAATAGGGTACTATAATTTCAGTGCAATAACTACTTGGAAAATAGATAGATCTAGTTGTTTATAATTCTTGCCTATTATCATTTAACTCAATTTCTCTGTTTTTTGGACTGTGTATTGTGGCTGTCAAAAGACAGTTAGATTGTTAATACATTTTTTTTTCTTCATTTGCCAGATACCCTTAATCATAGGCAGCATTGAAGGAATTAATTGCAAAATGAAACTAAAAGAGAAAACCACTGATATAACATATTGAAAGGAATAAGAAGAGTCATTATGAAATATTAAGGCATGAAGAAGTAAGAATTTGAAATGCAGATGTGTCTTGTACATCCTTAAGGGCAAATCTTACCTCTTCCTGAGGATTACTTGTTCTGTTATATCATGATTATTAGTTTTAATAAAATATGGGATACACATAAGTCTTAAATCTCAATTTACATATGCCATGGCTTTTTATTTTAATTTAGAATAATTTCAAGCAAAGTAATTAGGGAAGATTTTAGTTAAGATAAGGTAAGATCTAATTTAGTTTATATGGTATAAAGATGTTAAAGCATATTAAGTAAAATTGCATGCTATCTCAATGTTTACAATTTTTCTCTTTTTTTCCCAATGTGTACAATTCTTTTTATTTTTATTTTATATTATTTTATTTTTTTAACAATTCTTTTGGAAGCCAGTGGAACTTGAGAAGAATATAATTTCAAGCAAGTGAGGAAGTAAAACAGAGACTCTGAACACATGTATAGTGTTTCTGGAGAGATGATTATAGGTAGAGCTTCACAGATCCTAAAAGAAATAGAGAAGAGGGTGAAACCAGAAGGTGGAGATTGGAGGTGGAACTATGGTAATTTCACCACCCCAGAAATAAGCACAAGAAAGGCCAAGAGCCACATTCTGATCCCATGAAAGTCTGCAACTAAGTACAGCTCTGAGCACATAGAACGTGCTTTATAAACACTTGTCCAATGAATAATTTGTTCATTATAGATTTAGTATAAGCATCATATAAGTATACTTTTGTTTTCACAAATAAGTGATAGAGAGTATATTTACATAGAAAGTGATAGAGAGTATATTTACATAGAGAGAATATGATATAGACATATTCAATATTATTCACAATTATATAATCACATGGCCAAAATCACATCTACAAAGAAAAGTGGTTATGTATATAAAGCAGTCAAGGATAACAAATCAAACTGTTCAGTTAGAGCCATAATATTCACCATCTACTCTGAGGAAATTTCTAGGGTTTAAATGAAGCTTATCAAACACTTTCTTAATAAAATAATTTCCACTTTGAACAAAGTTAAATATATTTTATTTTTATCATTAGACTCTTTATTCCCACTGACAGTATTTACAAGAGATTGACACGCTATCATATAACATAATTAAATAGCTAACCAGAATACAGAGTTATGAAATAAAATATAAAACAGTTTTAAAACTTTAGTAGTACTAAACTTTTTTTTTTTAATTTTTGCAAATAAAGTACTTCCTCTTTGATGTGTTTCTAAATCTTGAAGTAAGGTATATTTCAAAAGTCCTGGTTTTCATTTGTAGGATGAATTTTGATGAGATAGGTTTCACATTTTTCTTCCACATTTTTAAAAAGATTTTATTTGAGAGAGAAAGAGAACATAAGAGGGAAAGGGGCAGAAGGACAAGGAGAGGCTGACTCCCCACTGAGCATGGAGCCCTCAGGAGCCCTCAGGACCCCAGGACCATGACCTGAGCCTAAGGCTGAGGCTTAACCAACTGAGCCACTAAGGTGCCCCTTTTTCATATTTTTAATGCAAATAATTACCATGCAGAATTTTGAAAAATAATAAAGGACTGGAGCAAAACCCAATTCAAGTAGATATCTTTAAAATGTGTATTGCTCTCATTTGTTATCTAACCTTTCAAGAATTACTTCCAAATTTTTTTTTAATTTATTTTTTATTTTCAGCATAACAGTATTCATTATTTTTGCACCACACCCAGTGCTCCATGCAATCCGTGCCCTCTATAATACCCAAATTTTTTTTAAGATTTTTTTTTATTTATTTATTGGACAGACAGAGATCACAAGTAGGCAGAGAGGCAGGCAGAGAATGAGGAGGAAGCAGGCTTCCTGCAGAGCAGAGAGCCAGATGTGGGGCTTGATCCTAGGACCCTGGGATCATGACCAGAGCAGAAGGCAGAGGCTTTAACCCACTGAGCCACCCAGGTGCCCCAAATTACTTCCAAATTTTAAGCAGCATCTTAGATTTTATTTTGTTAAACACACAAAAGTGAGACAGTTCTAGAATATTTAGCTTTGTTTAAAAAACAAAAAGGTTAAGCAGAAGAGTTTATTTGTGTGCAGAAGTAAATTCCCAAACTATACACGTTTTATGAGATTGAATATATATACCCTTTTACTTGTATCAGTCAAAACATCACAATGGGTATTGCATATTACCTGTCTGTATCAGAACATACAGAATCACCTTACAATCATGGCCCAAACAGAGAAATGTCAAAAGATTTACTTAAAATATTTTATCTATGGGCTTGTATGTAATAGATTTCCCAAGTTTGAAATGACTCCTTTGGACTAAAGACTTGTCTGGGAAACTATCTGTAATCTCCTGAGTATCAAGAATGGACACTGAGTTTTCGGAAATCAAAATTTATTATTTAATATTAATGAGACATGTAGCATCAGGCCTGTGGAAATGATCATGATTATTTTGTGGTTGCAGGCTTATGTAAACTATTGGTTCTCTGGATGCTGAGGTACTTTAACTTGTCTCACTTGTTGCCCTCATAAAATGTAACATGCCAATCTTTGAGAAATGCCATGAAAAGTATTTAGGTTTGGATTGTTAAGGACGCCAAGTTTGTTTTTTTTTTTTTTAAATCAAGAATGACAAGAAATATTATTTATCTTTATATATATGAATTATTCATCAAGAAAGTAGGTTGCCTTATAATTTATCCATACTCCTTACTACTAGTGTAAATCACGTTTTGATTATCTTGAATATCAGGCCAGGATAGCTTTCAAATTTGCAACAAGGAGCAACTTTGTTTGTCAGGTTTCACTGCCTTGTCTTTTTAGTTATTTCTTGCAACATATTGGAAGTCAGGGCTTTAAAATACGTTAGTTAAATCCTCTGAGACAAAGGATTAAATCCAACAGTTGAAACAGTAGAAATAGGATTAACCTTTCAGTGTGAAAGGTATACAGGATTGAGCAATATATTAAATTTCCCTAAAAAAAAACCTAGTTGGATTAAATTCTGTCCTATAATAAATAAAAACACTTCACTCAAAATCGATTTTTTTATATATATTTTCACTTAAAGGTGAATTTAACTGTACTTTTTCAGCTGACTTTGCTTCTGTTTCTGAAACAACACAGCTTTCAAGAATACTTTTAAGGGGGAAATTAATGCTTTTAGCTGTGTGTATTTTGATGACTCAGCAAGAATACTGCTGAGTGGATGACACTTTCTAGAGCTCAAATCCAGTATTTAATGAAGTCTTTCCCAATCTCTTGGCAAGAGGAAGAATAACTGTATGTTCTCCTAAATTAACAACATATGAAAGTGGAAGATGGTTCTTCTTTTATTGTGATTTCCACTCAGATATATTTATGTTTTTGTGTACAACCAACATAGTTTTAAAAGTTTTAGAATCTACTTACAAATATTGAGTATAGCTAAAAAAATTTCCCTCACCAGCAATATTATATACCTATGAGAAATTCTTACTTTATTTTATAAGTAAATAAGTTACTTAAAATGATGGTTCATATATCATTATATCTTATAAGATGAATGTTTACTACAAATTTTGACCAATATTATATATACATTCCTTGATAGTTAAATTTATATGCTTAAATATTTTGCCAAATTCTTAACACCTCATGAAACTTAACCTGTCAAAGATAAAAGTATAGTATTGTTTTACTTGACATTTTTATCTGAATTATATGTGAGTCATGTTTGGTGACTAAATGGAATTGGAAAGGCTTTGTTTATATCCCACTTAGAATAATGGCAATCACCTTCTGTTTTAGACTACTTTCCCATTCAAAATATCATCTCCATTTGCTTTAAGTTTGTCTCCATCTATTCATTCATTCTCTGAGAATGTATTGAATACATATTTAAAACAGAATACTATGAAGGAGACATACAGATGGCTAATATACACATGAAAAGATGCTCAAACATCATTCATCATCAAGGAAATACAAACCAAATCTATAATGATATACACTTCACACCTGTCAGAATGGCTAAAATGAACAACACAGGAAACAACAAATGTTGGTGAAAATGCAGAAAAAGGGGAACCCTCTTGCACTGTTGGTTGGAATGAAGACTGGTAGTCAGTCTGGAAAACAGTATGGAGGTTACTCAGAAAATTAAAGATATACATCTATATATGTAGATATGGATATATATCCCCAATGAAATATTACTCAGCTATCAAAAAGAGTGAAATTTTGTCATTTGCAATGACATGGATGGAGAGAGAGCGTATTATGCTAAGTGAAATAAATCAGTTAAAATCATTTAAAAAACGAAACAGATGAGCATAGGGGAAAGAAAAAAAAGAGAGGGAGGCAAACTATAAAAGAGCCTCTTAAGTATAGAGAACAAACTGAGGGTTGCTTGAGGGGCGGTGGGTTGAGGAATGGGCTAAATGGGTGATGGCCATTAAGAGGGGTGCATGTGATGGGCGCTGGGTGTTAGATATAAGTGCTGAATCACTAAATTCTACTCCTGAAACTGATATTACACTATATGTTAACTAACTAGAATTTAAATAAAAACTTGAAACAACAACAAAACAAAATAAAACAAAGAACTCCAGGATACTCTGAGAGCACAGGTGAATCCGGGGCTAATACTCTCTTGCAGAGATTAAAAAAGTAAAATAAAAGCCAGGTGTTTATGAGAGACTTTCCATGTTGAGAAGAGAAATGGAGAGCTCTGTAAAGGCAAAACAGGGAGGGCTGAAGGCTCCGTTTATTAAGCTTCTGCCTTCAGCTCAAGTCATTATCTCAGGGTCCTGGGATTGGGCTCTTCCTCTGGATCCCTCCCAGTCGGAAGTCTATTTCTCTCTCTCCCTCTGCCCCACTCCCTCCTCATGCACTCTCTCTCTCTCTTTTTCTTTCTCTCTCAAATAAATAGAAGTCTAAAAAAAGGCAAAATGTAATGGAACAACATTACATTACAAGAGAATGAGGAATGAGAAGACTTGAGAAAGAAGATGGTAAAACATATGTGTAAGATAATCAGGAATTCAAGAGATAAGTTTCATATCTTGAGCCTTAATATGGCCATTTGTTTTTTCTGTTCTTTTTATCAGTAGCAACTGATTCAGGGCTTTGAGATGAGAAATAGAGGGTGGCAGTATTTTAGGATCCTTTCACACAAATTCCTTTTTCTTCTTCCTCTCTCTCTCCCTCTCCCTTCCCCCCCACCCCCCATGCCTCCTCCTTCTCTCCTTTTTCAGTAATAGATTCCTAGAAGGCCTGTGGATAATTTATATGAGTTGGGGAAGCCAAGAGAAAAGAGAAAAGTAAGCTGGAAAACATTCACAATGTGATTCCAGGATCATGACTGGACTGTAGCCCTTTTCCTGTTTCTTTCAATTCTATTTCATTTGCTTCTACTGAGCCAAGAAGCCCTGGGTTCTATGTGGGACTTAAAAGAGAGAAATGGTGTGAGGCTTTTAGCACCGCAGTAGAAATGTGAAAACTTGTGTCTCCCCACACCGGAAATCAATACCCAGAGATGTGTGACGCTAGGATACACTATGGTTTAAAATATGTAAGAAAAAGAACCAGGTCATTTGAGACAAGCAAGCAAAAGTAAACCAGTACAGAATATTAAATGTATTGGAGAGTAAGAAGAAAACTAGGAAGGAAAGTGTTGTCTTTGAGGCAAAAGAACTTTTTATCCTGCAGGAATTGTTGCCTAACAAAGGTGCTTGCAAGAGGCATCATTGAACTTAGGAAATAGAGCATTGTGTAAGACTGGAAAAGGAGACGTTTCAATAGATGGGCAGGGACTACATGGATATTGAAGCAATTGAAAGATGAGGAAATAGAAACTATAAATACATATTACTTCAATAGATTTTGCAGTTAAGAGCAAAGTCGTAGTTAAATTGATCTTGAAAAGAACATTAAATAGAATGATGCCAGATTTTTATGTGAGGGAGACTGGAACATGTTATGAACTAAGAGGTGAGAGAAAAGAGTAGTAATATATGAAGACTACTGAATTGCTTGGACTTACAAAAGTTAAACCTCAAAACTCTAAGTTTGCAAATTCCATAAACCTCCCTTCTCACTACTCCATGGACAATACATGAGGGTAACAAAGAACATGTGTACTTGCTGTTAAGGGGAATGATGTACCAAAAATAATTTACTCTAAAAAATACATGTATGTTTATGTGTTTGTGTGTATGTGTGTTTCCACCCAGAATTTTAAAATACAATTTATAGCGACTTCATAAGGATCTTGGATATTGTAGTGCAAAGTACTGTCACATTTCATACCTGGCATGTCTTTTTTTTTTTTTTTAAAGATTTTTTTTTTTTTAATTTATTTGACAGAGAGAGATAACAAGCAGGCAGAGAGGCAGGCAGAGAGAGAGGAGGAAGCAGGCTCCCTGCTGAGCAGAGAGCCCGATTTGGGGCTCGATCCCAGGACCCTGGGATCATGACCTGAGCGGAAGACAGCAGCTTAACCCACTGAGCCACCCAGGCGTCCCTGGCATGTCTTATTTTTGATATAAGAAAACAATTTTTTTGAAGGACAAACATGAACCATTATATTGGAACTGTTTCAAGAGTTTCCGTGAATTTCCATATTTGACTAAAGACAACTTTATTTTCATATGACAGTAAAGAGTCTCTAAACAAAATGCGTGTATGTTGTAAAAGATTGATTCACCACTCACAAATGGATTGGAAATAATATTCAGATATCATTTTTTAGAAAAATAGTTTTTGCACACTGGTTAATGATTGACTCATAATAAATGGTAAGCCTAGCTTAAATAGCTTAAATAGTATTTCCTAACATGAGCTGACTGATAGCTATTCTAAAAAAAAAAAAAAAAAAAAAAAAAAAAGACTGAATGAACATTGTCTCTCTCTCACACATAGAATATGTGATAGATATTGAGAGATAGAATATGTCTATCACACATATTTATGTCAAAAAGTACTTTTATAATATTTGCTGTGTACACTAAAAATATAATTTAATGCTCATATTCTTTCATGAAGTGAAGTCTCTTGCTGTTGCAATAACCACATTCTCCTCAAGTTTATTTGAGGTAAATATGATAAACTCTTCATTTGCAACTGAATTTTTACTCATGATTGATGGGTTTGGGTTTCAGCTTAATGAAATCATACTTACATTGAAAGCAAATATTTTTAGTTAAGTGGCATTATCCCCAATTCTTTCACTTCCTATCATGCTCCAGATTATATCATTTACAAATTAAGGATTTTTTCTCCTTTGCTGAAGATTTAGAAGCATTCTCCTACTGGAGTTAGATTATTTTCATCAGCCAAAAAAAAAAAAAAAATAAACAAAACACAATTAACTGTGTTGGGAGAAAGCAATCAAACATAATATATTCCGTTTACTTATCTATTTGGCTTAGTGTCTTTTATTGTTTAAGAAACAGTTTTATGTAGAGATTCTGAATGCTGTATACAGTAACAACCAATATGCCATATGTTATTGAATATTTGTCTTCTCTCCACCTTCTAGGTAAACCCATGTCCAGGGTGATTGTGTCAAAGAGTCCAAACCGAACAGCGGGTTCATTTATAGCTCTGACTCTCATACCTGGAGCCAAGGAATGAGAATATCTACCTTCCATTCCTGCTCCCAGATTTCCTTACTCCACTTCAAGCAGCCATACTGTGGCATAGACTAAGCAATAATGTTTTTGCCTGACTACAAGGTGCACTACTTACCACTGACTTTGAGAGTTAGTGCTAACAGGCCATCAAGATACAGGAATTATCTGCTTTCTTCTCTGAAGCTTGTAGGTCAAAGTTCATTTAAAAAAAATTCATTCAGACAAATGTCTTTCTTTCATGATCTCATTCCCTGTCTACATTGCATACTACTCTTAAATTCCTTCTAATATAGTCTCCCAGTGTGGAGTTCAATCATTGTTATTTAAAGGTTTTCTCATTATGCAGAGACTACTATAAAACTGTATCCTATGCCCAGCACCACCAGAAGTGGACCATGTCCACTGCATCTAGTAGAGTTAAAGATCAGCTCTCCCTTGTCAGAGCCTCCTGTGCCATTAGACACCTTTACCATACTGAGCAAAGGATATAACCCTTCTTTCAATTCTGAAGTGTTTTGTTTAGTCTTGTTTTTTCTCCTTGTTTGTCCCTCTTACCTTAATTTCTTTTTCTCCTTGCTCCCCAGTTTTGAGTGACCTGCAGAGCATCTTCTGGATTTGCTACTTTAGCTACTCCTAGAAACTACACTTGGTATCTTTTCATCTGCTTTTCTGTCACAGATTGTCACAGGTCAGTAATTTGCACCTATTCCCATATATCAAGTATATATTTCCACTGAACTATGATAGAATTTTTTAAAAAATAAAGTTTAAAATAGTATGGCAAATATTAGTCTAACACAGAAGAAAACAAAGAGAGGAAGGAAAGAATATATCTTCTGGATTCTTGTGATTAATATTAGAAGCCAAATGAGTAGACTATATTTTAAGAAAGGACAAATGAATTATGTGAGCTTTCTATAAAATATTATGACATGTAGTTAGAAATAAAGTGATTATTAAGGAATATAGAAAATAAAACTGTAGTTTGAAAATACAGAATTGGTAGATGAGATTTATACCATAAAATCCTGAATTAGGACAATACCATGTAAGTGAAACCAAGTGACAAATACATTGTTATAGCCTTCACCATAGATTAATATAAAACTCATTAATGTAAGTGTTCAATATTTTGGTGACTATCCTGCTGACACTCAATAAGCAATGATTTGGATCTGTGGCTATTTAGTTCATTTGTTTTGTTTATATGATTATTCTAACATAAGTAAAATATAATTATAATTTTGTGTAATGACAAACATATTTAAGTGCCTACACTGTATCAAGCATTGTGTAGGACACTAGAAATGACAGGCAGGTTTACAGTTTTCTTAGGAATTACATTTACTATCTGTCCACTTCAGAATATTTGAGTAAGACAGGTATCCTATCAAGGCAGAAAATGATAAATACCAAAATACTCAACTATCTGCACCAATATACCTTGAAAAACATGAATAGCAGGTAACTATTTAAAAAAAAACTATGGTCTACCAGCAATTTATAATACTATTTGCTAGACTGTTATTGTAATCCTTGAAATTTCAGGTAAAACAATGTCCCTTCTTCTTCTCTGATGATTTATATAATGCCTAAATTTAATAATATGATTAAGGACTAATTGTGTAACCACATGTTGCCTTTTTTTTTTTTCAAGATGTTATTTATTTATTTGAGAGAATGAGCGAGAGAGAGAGAGAGAGCGAGCGCACAAGTGGCATAAGGATGGTGGTCAGGGAGACAAAGGAAGACAAAGGGAGAAGCAAGCTCCCTGTAGAACAGGGAATTGGATGTGGGGTTTTATCCCAAGGACCTGGGATTATGAGATGAAGGGCGCACACTCAACTGACTGCGACACCCAGATTTGCTCGTGTTAACTTAAAACACACACACACACACACACACACACACACACACACAGGTTAATTCTGGGAATTTTATTTATTTATTTATTTATTATTTTTTTAGGATAAAAATTCTTCCTTCATCATCACTACCCTTCCTTCTAGGAATTCTGTCACCAGGGGATTAATACTTATTTTTTATATTCTCCATGACTTATACATACCTTTTTACTCTGCTTTCTTCTTGATATTCCTCAAACTGATCATCTCCCTCACTGGCTTGTTTTTTTGATATTTATACTACCATTTGATCTATCAATGTGGTGCCTTATTCAAAATAACTTTCCATATTTTTTTATCTTGATCTTTTCTTTTTTAAATGCTTAGTCTTGTTTAGTATTGTTAACATATGTCCCTATTTCCTTACATTGATCTTATATTTATATCTACTTCTAAGTCTTTCCTTTCTACTAATTTTGGTTCACTTGATATATGTTCTCCATTGTGTTGATTTTCTTTTTTAATTTTTGAACAGTTTTTTGAGATAGCATTAGTCTACAAATGTCTATTTATTTGGTATTTAAATTCAATTTTACCTGAGATTATCATTTGCTCTGCCTGTCAATATGACCTGTGAAAAGGTTTAAGGAGTTTCCAGTGATTTGAGAAAAAGACATGGTGTGAATCTCAGGATAGGGAGACTTGAGTGCCACAAAGTCACTGCTAATCATTCTTTTTTGTTGCCAACCCAGGCACATCCTTCAGTAAATAGTTCACTAACTTGGAATGAAGCAGCATTTGGAAGAAGCAGTTAATCCAGAGAATTTTTATTTTCATTTTCCAAAGATACTCTCTCTGGGTAATGAATTTGAGCTTGGCAGATTTTGTGTTTGCTTTTTTTTTCTTATTATTAATCCTTAAGATACACTTCCATTGTCTTCTGCTTTCATAAAATCAACCAAGAATCATATTCTTTTTTATATTTGTTCCTTTGCATGTAAAGTTTTTGTTTTTGTTCGTTTTCTTCTGGCTGCTTTTAAAACTTTCTCTTTATCACTCATTTCAAGCAATTATATTATGATGTGCTTTGACATTATTTTCTCTATATTTCTTCTGCTTTGGTTTGTTGAACTTCTAAGATCTATGAATTTATACTTTGTATTAAACTGGGAAATTTTAATTGTTATTACCAGAGTATCTGTTCTCCAACTCCCTACTTCTAGAAATCCAGTTACACGTATATTATACCATTTTATATTGTCTGATATATGTTTCTGTTCCTACTTATTAAGTCTTGTTTCATACTTGTATTTCATTTTAAGTGCCTTTAAATACAGTGATATTTTCTGCAGAATCTAATCTCCTGTTAATTTCATCCAGTATTTTTTGTTTTCTCTATAAGCTCCATTTATAGTCTTTTAAAATTTCTTCCAAAACTTTCCTCATCAATGCTCCCTTTTCTAGTAAATCTTTATATTACTTAGATATTGCACCACCAACCCCACACTCCACCAGTGCTTTAGAACTAAGATATTGTATGTATTCAAATTCTTGGTGAAGGCTAAGATTTCATATCTGGCACCATTTTATTTATATACGTATGTATATATACATATATAGGCATACACACACACACATACACACACACACACTGAGATATATAGATATCTTAATATCTTATTTAAAGTTTTTATCTGCTAAATTCAATATATTCTATTTCTGGGTCTGTTTATGTCAACAGGAATTAACTCAGTTAAACTCCTGCTTATAGGTAATAATTATCTTCTTATCTCCATATCTGATGATTTTAAAATTGGGCATCAGAAATTATATATTTGATGTTCCTGGGTCCTGGATTTTGAGATCTTTCTTTAAAGGGCATTAAGTTTCAATATGATGTGCAATTAACTCATAAATTAGTTTGGTCATTTTGAGTTTTACTTATAAGTCTTAATATGGCCAATTCAGAGAAGGATTTATTCTGGGACTAGTTTAGCTCCACAAATAGAGTAATATCTTTGGAAGAAATGTGTCCAGTGTCTTCTGAATTATAACTTTTCTTCAAACTAGCTAATGAGAACACTCTTTCCAGCCATTTGTGAGCTCTAGGAATTATTTGAGCTAATGATTTCCAGTGGTCTTTCCTTGTTCTCAGGTAGCTTCTTCTCAAGTATGTAGTGATCACTACTCAGCCAAATCCTCCTGACTGTCCTTCCCTAGATACTTGCATATTTCATTCTCTGTGAATTTTTCTCTTATTACTCTGCTCCACAAATTCTAGATGCCTCAACCTCTCTGAATCCATACATCTGTCTCCTCAGCTGGGTGAGACTACTAGCCTGTTTGGCTTAACCCCAATGTGCCTTCCCTAGAAACTGCTTTCATACATTAAATTTGTGCATTTGTCTGGCTCTTCCCTCAGGGACTGCTTCTTTTAGGCATCAGAGCCTTCCACTGCTTTCTACCCAATGTTTGAAAACTAGTGTATATTTTTTTTCCATCTTTTTATAATGGTGGGATAATTCCTCTAGTAATTAACCATTTATGGGCATCTAAATAAAGGATATTAAGAGAAATGAGTGGAGAGGCAAATTTTCAGAAACAACTGATCAACTGATTAATTCTCACCTGCATTTATGAGTTTCTCATGCCAGTAAAAGTTTGTGCTGGTCTGATGTTGCCCTTCTTCCTCATCATCAGTTTAGATATACAATATTTTACATATGAATGTTTTACATATATCTAATTCCTGTGATAAAAAGTTAGTAAGGAAAGGGGAAACTGGGTCACTTAGTCAGTTAAGCATCCAACTCTTGATTTTGACTCAAGTCTTGATGTCAGGGTCATGAGATTAAGCCCTGCATTGGCTCCGCTATCAGCAGGGTGTCTGCTTAAGACTCCCTCTCTTCTTATGCCCCCTAAATAATAAATAAATCCCCCCCAAAATGTTAGAGGGGACCTGGGCTCCTCAGTAAGTTAAGCGTCCAACTCGATTTTAGTTCAGGTCATGATCTCAGCTTTGTGAAATCGAGCCCCTCCTCAGGCTCTGCACTCAGCACAGAGTCTGCTTGAGAGTCTGCCTCTCCCTCTGTCCCTCCCCCTTATTCTCTCTCTTTCTCTAAAATAACAAATAAATAAATCTTTGGAAAAATGTTTTTCTCAAGTAATGCAGAATGAAGGCAGTTCTTTAAGGAAGACAACTTCTTTTGTATAGAGGAAATTAATGTTTATCCCAAGGCAATGGAAGAAAAACACATAGCAAACTAAAATCACCTTTTTCCAATCTACCCTTTCCTTCCCATCACCTTCCCTTCCAGGCTGCATTCATTTACCCAATACCATTTCAAGTAAATCTTCGGTTTCTTCACAGTGTTTTATTATCTCTTTATTATATCCATGTCCACTCTTCTTCAATAGTTTATCTAGGACTGATTTTGGGGAGACAAATGGCAGGAAATTAATGTGTGGAATGACAAAAACAACCTCAGCATTCTGTTTAAACTCCATGCAGCATCCACCATTGTAGATTTCTTTAAATCTGCTATTGCATTTTAACTTTATTTTCATAGTGGTTTGCAGCAAAGAAGAAGTGGTGGCTAAGCCTTTAAAAAAAAAAAAAGAAGAAGAAGAAGAGAAAAGAAAACAAACAGCTACAACAACAAAAACATATCCTTTTTGTAGAGCATGATTCCTAGAAAATACATGGTGAGGTCTGAGCCTAGACAGGAGATACACTATGGATGTACTAGCATTCGGACATTAACAATAGAATTTACCTTTAGGCATGAAGAGTCCTGTAAGGCATTGTTTGAAGGAGAATGACTCATTAGGTTGACATTTTAGACTTATGCCTCTGGTTTGTATGAAAAATGATTTGAGGGGATAAGAATTAAATAAAAGTAATCAGTTAAGTTGTTGAGTGGTAACACAGAGTTAATGCAAAGAGACATAGGAGACTAGATTTAACTTCTAAAAAAATGTTTGTTAAATTCATCAGGATATTGGTCAATGATCAAATGTGAAAACTAAAGAGAAAAACAAAAATTGACCTTTGTGTTTCTAGTTTGGATACTAGGATAGATAAGGAGCTATCATTTGATATAGAAAATACAATACTTTTTATTTGTTGAATTTAAATATCTGTGGGATATACAGATGGGATCTGAGCTTTGTGGTTGCAGGTAGAAATTCATATATATTTTTAGTTCAATTATAATTCCCAGAGGGTATATACTGATGATCTTGTTATCTCATTAGGTTATTTTTACCTAATCTTACACCCTTAAATTCAGTATCTTAGTTTTATATGTTAAAAATTAGTAGGAGGAGATTAAATGTTATAATTCTCTATAAAATATAACCAAATAAGCATATTTTGTATTTCTATAATGAAACACCATTGCTTATGGTCCAAGATGAAGCTAATTTAAATTTAATTGTCTTCCATAGTAAGCAGGAGATTAGGAAGATTTTACTTTTCAGATATCTAGTGTTGAAAATTATTTTTATTTATATGAAGAAACATCCTGTTTCTTTCAGCATAAAGGGACTGTCATCCTGAAAAAATTGTTAACACAGGTCATGAAGAAACCTCACTCAGCCAGGAGTTCTAATCTTCTCATCCATGAATCTCTTGAATGTGACCTTTCAGATAAAAAAAAAAAATTACAAATGTGTTAGTCTTTGATTCTGCTCCTTAACATGTAAAATGGCCCCAGAAGCCAATGGGGGGAAAAATCAAAACCTAGATAACCACTTGAAGATAATTGGGAGACTGTGTACTACGAAAACAATAGTTTTATAATACATTAATACAGTTCCAAAGGTGAACTGTGTTATTGAAAGGTGAATAAAGCACAGAAAATCTTTTCTTCTGTGTGAGAAAATCTGATGCCAAATAACATAGCTGCAAATGGCTAATGCTGTATTAAAAACATTTTCAAGATTCTTGTCTCTTTAACTTCAGTCCTGATCTGGAATACCCTTCAGAATAGACCCTATTACAACTTTTCTAACATTATCACATTACATCTTGCTTCCAGCTGTGTTGAATATTCCAAAAGGATATTTTTGGAAGTAAGATACAATTAGTGGTGCCAGAAACTCTCTCTACATGTAGGCAGCACGGATTATAGCTGAAGAAAGGTGGACCAATCATAGTTCTGCTGTATCATTATCTATGCCTCAGGGATATCTACAAAACTGAGAATGTCCTCGCCAATTTAGTTACAGAGGGCTTTGTTATGCTATAACAATCGAGTTTAAATTGGCCAGGATAACATATACATGAGAAGTCATTTTGGCTAAATGTTTAAGCTCCTTGAATCACAGATTATGAGGGAATATTCTGGTACATTTTGAAACTCGGAAAAATTTCTGTGAGAAAGACCATATTTTGCAGTGCATTCTGAGGGGAGAAATTACATGGCCAGATTAATGAAACCAGACAAGGAATATTCCTATATATTCAGGGTTTAAAAAGTTTTTCTTACTTATCCCTGCCACTGAAGTAGGCTGCCAAGGAAAGCACATTTTTTTTTTATTCTTATTATAAAATTATCTTAAAATACAGTAAGTACTTTAAACTGCTTATCATCCACTTCTATTCCTTCAAACTCCCTTAAACTCTGCAAAAAAAAATTATCTGTATATTAATTCAAGAAAAATTTAAACAATTTTGGAGTATTGAGGTGTATTAAGAAGAGTTATTAGGGACACCAGGTTGGCTCAGTTGGTTAAGCATCTGCTTTCGGCTCAGGTCATGATCCCAGGGGCCTGGGATTGAATCCCACATGAGGCTTCTTGCTCAGTGAGGAGCCTGTTTCTCCCTCTGCCTACTGTCCCCACCTTCTTGTGCTTGCCTTCTTTTTCTTTCTTTTTCTGATGAATTAAAGAAAAAAAATCTTTAAACATAAAGAGAACAGAGTTATGAGACAGGAAGGAAAATTCTACTTTTATCTTACATCTTATTTTCTTAGGCTAGAAAATGCAGCAGGCAGGAAACATGAATGGGGAAAATGGAATTATTGCTATTAGGCTTGGTTTTTAGGGCCATTTCCATCATTTACTAGTTGTTTGTGTTCAACACCACAATTTCCCTCAACTTGATTTTTTTATCATAGTATTATTATGAAAACCAGCCAGGATTATGAAAGTGCTTTTCAAAAGCAACAAAATAAGGTAAATTTAATTACTTTTAGCAAGCATTTTTCCAAATGGCAAAGGAACATGAAATTTCCATCATACCTTATTTTAAATTTACAATTTATGCCTAAATTTCCATTCCAACTTATAATGTTGTGGTTTTTTTTTTTGCTTTCTTCTATATTTGAATCTAATGTGTTTTACTGATTACAAAAAATATTAATGTTAATTTGTAAAACATTATTGTTTATTAAAAAATCTTGGGGGGTTGTTATTACTATCACAGTTAGAAGCATTTTATTTCCTTTTTATTCCTTTCTTCCTTTGATATAGACCTTTCATTAGTTGGGTAGGTATTACTTTTATGAAATTCTATTAACATTGCTGGTATAATTTCTAGGCAAGAGATACTTATAAAGAAAATCCCTGTGTTATTCTTCTGCAATGCTCCCCCCCCCAATTATGCAATGGTATAATGCAATGCAATAATGGCAAATTGCAAGAATTTTTATTCTAGTTCTTTTGAAAAGTAAATGAATATGTATTGAAAATATTCCTTGGAGGTTAACCTAGTAGAATTTTTATGTTTTTCAGTTCTTTATCGTATCTATATTACCCTTATAGGGAATAGCAATAAGAATAATAATAGCAACCAATGTTTATTGAACACATACTACGTGTTCACACTCTTCTAAAGACTTTGTATATGTTATTTCTATTAACACCAAAGATTACATGTTAGAGAAGGGGAAAGTTAAGTTTAGAAAATTTCAATTTCCCAGAGTTATAAGCACTTAAGTGACAGGATTTTATCTGAGGTCAGTTCTAATTCCAGAATCCCTTATACTTGTAATTACAGACTGGTACGTGTGAGACATATATCTTTAGTGGAACTGAAATATGGTTGGTGATATTTCATGAACATAGAGACCAAAACTGTAAGGGTACTAATGCTTTATCCATCAAATTGAAAAAGGTCAGGATTTTTTGTTAAATGTGTGTTGTTATCAAATCTACCTTGGGTATGATATTTCAATATCTCTCAGAATGACATTTATTTTAGTATTGTATCTCTCCCATCTTTTTCTATCTTCAGAGTTTAGTATGGTCTTTGTCATGGTGAGTACTCAATAGATGTCAAATTCCAAACTTGATGTGCTGGTTGCTCTCATTTCTGCTGTTAGAGAAATATGTAGCATGATGAAATAGACAGGAGGACAACATTAAATTGAATGCTTACTAACTTGCCAACACATTTTATACTTCATTGCATTTAGTCTGCATCACAGGCAGTGGGTGGTTATTTTGAACCTCACATTATATGACGTGTCATTTGCTTAAGTGAGTACATTTGGTCATTGAAGGAATCGGAATATGGATCCAGGTCTGTTTAATTACAACTCTAACAGTTTTCCAACTAGTCTACACAAATTTGTAGGAGGTAAAGCATTTCTTTACCTCACTGGTATGTTTTCCTCTCTGTGCAGTAGCTGATGGAAGCTTCACAACCATTCATTCTCTCAGGTGACTGACATTTTGTGGAAATACGGGAAGGCAGTATCCTTCATGCACACACAGTGGTGTCTCTCTACAGAGTACATATTTATTACTTTTGCTAATATGGAAGACATTCATTTGTAGTTAAATCCAAGTCAGCTTTCCAACTTGAAGGTCAGAAAATCAGACTTGTCTTTTCAAAATAGGTCTGTGGTTTTGCTTTGCTGATAAGGCATGATTAGCTTTCACAGACTCAGTGAAAAAAAAATTTTTTTTAACCCAGTTCAGTAAAAATAAGTCAAATATTATGGAGGTTTTATTACATTTTCTGAAAGTATTTCCACAATTATTCTACTTGTGCTTAGCAATATTTGTTTCCTTTTTTCCCTCTTTTTGATCACAGGTCACATTTCAATGAAACATTCAGTATATCTAATTAGAAAAAAACAAAATTTTCATAGAAGTGAAAAATCTATGGTATATTTTCTCTTGGGATGTAAAATTTAAACTATCCTTCTGAGGTATGTGATTTTTGCTCTTTTATAAGCAGTTCAAAAGAAAAGAGCAAAAATCCCTGAAGATTGACCTTGGTTTGGAAAGTTTTTTGAATATACAAAATATCATGCTCTACCATGTAATTTTATGGAAATTTGATACCAGGACTTATTTAATTTATACTCTAGTTATGATAACTCTAGGCTTTCTAGTCTGATTTATGCTGGAGGAACTGTGGGAAAAGAGGACATTATTTTGTGGTCATGCTCAGTAATTGCTACATGCTGTAAAGATTGTGCTATGGTAAATTGAAATAATTACAAAGTTATCTATACAATATGACATGCCTTTTATTCTCCTGGGATGGTGTACCAGACCAGAAATTCTAAAATTTCACTTAAGCTGATAATATCCTTCTAATTAATTGTAAAATATATTATCACCAGACAAGAGAGAATACCAAAAGTGCAGTGAAATAACTATGTACTAGATTTGTGAAGCATATGATGGATGAGAAAAGACTCACCTTGGCTGACCCAGGAAAGTGTGATAGCTATTAGGATATATGGGAACCTGTCATTCTTTATCTTATATTAACTAATATGTAATATATGTGTCTCTGGAGAAACTTCACACAAGAACAGTAAAATTATCAGACACTCTATCAAATCTAGTACAGGAAAGGTTGTAAAAAATGATTATTCTAAAGATTTTGTCTATCTTTTTTTATTTTTATTTCTTTATATGTTTGCTATTACCTATATCTGCATCATTGATTATTTAATTGATAAACATATTTATTTTCTTAATGTTTATTGATATTTCATATCAAAATGTCACACAAATTTACTTATTCTTGATGAGTATGTGTGGTGCAAATGTCCATATTTAAAAGGATATTCTTCTGAAGTCAAGCTAAATCCAAGAGTAAAATAGGTATTAGGAAAAACTTCCCAAATAAATATGTTATCATACAGATATGTAGATATCTATATATATTCAAAAAAAATCTATTTATGCTGTCCTTATCATTTCTTTGCTCCAGTGCCCATATATGGCATTTAGCCTAAGATTTATAATTATCACTAAGGCTTACAATGCCTGTCTCTAATCGCACCTTCTTCCTTTCTTCTCAATTTCTATGGTTGATTCAATGATCTTTCTTTTGGGTGAACATACCAATATATTTTCTTCCATAATAACTTTGGTATTCTTGTTCTCTGCTTGGAGATCACCACTCCCAAATGTTACATGATTTGTCCTTCTTGTCATTCAATTGTCAGTTCATCTACCACTTGCTAAGAAACACCCAACTTAAATTTGCCTCCCATCATCCCATGACATTTTAAAAGTAATCACCATTATATATTACTCATAGTACTTAACACTGTCTTAAATCTTCCCTTTGTTTTAGTCTTGGATATACAATTAGACTTGGCTACACAAACCCAAAGCATGAAATACTCGAGTCAGTCAATGTATGTCAGTAATCAATGGATACTAAAATGTGTAGGTGAAATTTTAATGAGATACAGAATTATGGAGACTCAATCTGTCCCTTCACAAATTAATTATTGATCTCAAAGAGAAATAGTAACTTCACAGAGAAGAAGTCTGACAGAAACTACTTTAGCCAATAGATAAAATGTATCATCATCAGTAAGAGAATCAACTGGCATTATGATCCTCCTAATATGATGCACAGAGAAGGATCGAATACAATTTTGATGTTGTTTTAGCCAGAAATCCATAACCTAAGTCTAATAATGAAGAAACTCCAGACATACTCAAATTGAGGAACATTCCACAAAATTGGGATCTGTAAGCTCTAAAAACTATAAGGTCTTGAAATACAAAGAAGACTGAAGAACAGTTTGAGATTAAACTTGATTTAATTAAAAGATAACAATTTTCTAAAGAAAATGCAGATATAAGATATTAATCAATTTTGCCTTTGGTTGACTACCCAGAAGACCGGGGTCTAGAAGTTGAATATGCGAGAGTAAAAGAATTTAAGAATTGTTTCCAAATGGGGCACCTTGGTGGCTCAGTGGGATAAAGCCTCTGCCTTCAGCTCAGGTCATGATCCCAGGGTCCTGGGATAGAGCCCTGAATCAGGCTCTCTGCTCAGTGGGGAGCCTGCTTCCTCCTCTCTCTCTCTGCCTGCCTCTCTGCCTACTTGTGATCTCTGTCTGTCAAATAAATAAATAAAATCTTAAAAAAAAAGAATTGTTTCCAATTAATGGACCTAAAAATTATTTACTGGATGCATTTGTTTATCTCATTGACTTCAACTTAATATCATCAAAATGTTATTGAGCTCCAAATAGAATGAATGTTAAAAATTGTGGGAGACCACGTCTTTTCCTGCATGAGGAGCTAGTGCCTCATGGAACTTAGAATATACTTCTACTTAGCTATTTTATCAATTATTACAATCTTATAATTGTAATAAATTTTATTCTATTTTTCTCTTTGGAAAACATTAAAGACTAATTAGTTTCCAAATTCTATGGTGGGTGGTATTTGGAATCTAGATCTTCATCCTAAAGAAGATGGCAGTCTACTGGGAAAGATAAGATGATTATTGGGACACCTGGGTGGCTCAGTCAGTTAAGTATCTGCCTTTGGCTCAGGTCATGATTGCAGGTCCTGAGATCAAGTCCCACACTGGGGCCCTTGCTCGGCAGGGTGTCTGCTTCTCCCTCTGCTTGTGCTCTCTCTCTTTCTCTCTCTGACAAATAAATAAAATCTTTTAAAACAAAGGTGATAACCATTAAATAAAATTCTATCGAAATGATTTCACTACCAGCAGAAACATTTTCTGGTCCTATAGTCCTGTTCCATTTTTTTTTTTTTTTGTCCTTTCTGCTATAATTTTGAAAAATCTCTTGTTGGATTTTAAAAGATGTACCCTTTGCTATTATATATATGCTAAGAGTAATGTATCATTCATTATGTGATTCATGTACATAAAGGACATATACATTGCTCTCACATTTTGCTTCATTGCTAACCATGTAGGTAATTCAGAGTGAGACACAAAACTACAAACTGATCCTTAGGGTAAATACCCAATAGTGCAATTGCTGGGTCATAGGGCAGTTCTATTTTCAACATTTTGAGGAACCTCCATGCTGTTTTCCAGAGTGGCTGCACCAGCTTGCATTCCCACCAACAGTGTAGGAGGGTTCCCCTTTCTCCGCATCCTCGCCAGCATCTGTCATTTCCTGACTTGTTGATTTTAGCCATTCTGACTGGTGTGAGGTGATAGCACGGGGTGTGGTGCAAAAATAATGAATACTGTTATGCTGGAAATAAAAAAAAAAAAAAAGTATATTGAAAAAAAAAAAAAAAACAAAAAACTACAAACTGATCAAATACTTCCTACACAGTTTTTCAGAAACCTGATCTGAGAGACTCTTCTGGAAGCAGAGGCTTGATTCTCCAAGACTAGTGATCAGAAAGCAAAAAGAAGGGCAAGGAGCAAGGTCAGAAGTGGAACAGGGTGAAAAAAAAAAGCCAACTTCATTGAACTCTTTTTGCATCTTGACAAAGGGAAAATGACTCAAGCTCACTGAAGCTAATCATCCAGCAGAGATTGAGAAGGGGGGTCCAGGAAATTTTTGAGAAAGGGTGTTGGGTTGTTTAAGAGGCAGTAAAGCAAGCAGAAGAAAATTCTACTGTAGCAGTGAAAGGATAGGTCACTTTTGGTCTCATAGTTACTAAAGAATCCTTAGGATAAAGAGGTGCTGACTCCAGATTAGTTAGCATCTGTAATGAGGACAATTAATCAGACACTAATAGGCATTACATTGACATGGATCAGTTCCCACAAATGTAGAGCAATGACCAACTTCATAAATCAGAATGGAAAATATCTACATGAGCTGCCAAAGAGATTAAAAAAAAAACAACCATGTTTCTCTATAACTTCTTATTGTGCCAAAATGTATGCTAATATTTCTATTACAACATATTTAAATTTGCTTTTTATTTAAAAGATGTTGGTTTTCAATGAACAGACTGTTAACTCCCACAAGACAGAGAGGGAGGTTTCTGCTTCTTTTAGAATCTTTCACAATGTTTCAAATTTGTTATATATCCTTCTAACTCTTCTCCCAGTTCCCACTCTTTCCTCCTCTAACCTGTTCTCCATATGGCACAATAGAATAATTCTTTTAACACATGCATGTCTCATTCCACTCTCTCTCGGGTTTCTGATTTCACGTATAATGATCTACACTTCCAGTTATGACCTGGAAGTAGGGCAACCATATCATTTGTCATTCAGACCAGGGCACTTTTAAGAGCGAACAAAGAAGCCATTGAAAATTGTGAAGGCATAACATAATTAATGGATGTCTTAGGAAAATTGAATGTGTGTCCTTTCCAACCTCATCTACTGACAATCTCTATCCCTGGTGTATCCACAACCCTTACCTACTAGCTGGCATGTTGTAGGCATGCGGGTGATAGACAGCCGTTGAATGTATGAATGAATGAATAAATACATTGTAAGTTTATGTTGAATGGCTCTGGAATCCAATTTTCCAGTAACATTGCCTAAGTTATTTTCAGTTCTTCCTCAGTTTTTTTTCCATTTATGTTTATAGTTTCCCTCTTGACCTATATTCATCATTTATCTATGCGCCTATTAGTTTCTCCTTTTTTTTCAAGTTTTTAATTTAAATTCTAGTTAATCAATATATAGTGTAGTCTTGGTTTCAGGAGTAGACATCAGTGACTCATCACTTACCTATAACATCTGGTGCTCATCACAAATACCTTGCCCTCCTAGATTCCAAAGCTGTCACATGCCACAACCTGGGTGGCTTGAACAATGGAAGTGTACTATCTCACAGTTCCGAAGGACAGAAGTCAGAAATCAAGTTGTCATCAGAACTGGTTGCTTTGGAAAACTGAGGACGACTCTGTCCCATGCCCCTCCCTAGCTTCCAGTGATTTGCTGGCACTCTTTGGCACTTGTTGGCTTATAGCTGCATCACCCAAATTTCTGCCTTCCTCCTTACATGAACTTCTCCCTGTGTGATTATCTGTCTCTGTTGCTAAAGTTCCCCCTTTTATAAGAACACAGTCAGTTATACTGTTTTAAGGCTCACCCTGATGACCTGAACCCTTCACGCTTAACTTGATGACCTGCAAAGGCCCTATTTTCCTATAAGACATACTCACAAGGACTGGGGGTTAGGACTTCAACACCTTTTGTGGGGACACAATTCAACCCATAACAATATGTATATAATTAGATTTATTTTATTTTATTTTATTTTATTTTTTTAAAGATTTTATTTATTTATTTGTCAGAGAGAGAGAGAGCGAGCGAGAGTGAGCACAGGCAGACAGAGTGGCAGGCAGAGTCAGAGGGAGAAGCAGGCTCCCTGCAGAGAAAGGAGCCCGATATGGGACTCGATCCCAGGACGCTGGGATCATGACCTGAGCCGAAGGCAGCTGCTTAACCAACTGAGCCACCTAGGCGTCCCAAGATTTTTTTATTTTAAAAATAGTTAATCTTGAAGCACTTGGGTGGTTCAGTCATTAGGCATCTGTCTTCAGCTCAGGTCATGATCCCAGGGTCCTAATATTGAGCTCTGCTTAGGATCCCTGCTCAGTGGGGAGTCTGCTTCTCTTTCTGCCCCTCCCCCTGCTCATAATCTCATTCTCTCTCTCTCTCTCACTCACTCTTTCTCTTTCTCTCAAATAAATAAAATCTCTCAAGTAAATAAAATCTAAAAAATAAAAATAGAACAATAAAAATAGTTAATCTCCATTGTAAGAACTTTTGGGTTCAGGACAAGGTTTATGAGATGCAATTTTGCACCTGAATCTTTCATTTGCAAGCCACAGATAGCAAAATAAGACTATATTTATTTTAAATAAATATGTATGCATATGTATATGCATGCTTGGAGTGTATGTGTTTTGAGTTAGGGGATCCAAGTCCTAAAAGTAGGGCTCAATCTAGAAACTGTCAAACTGTATCAGTTGACACACTGAAGCACAGCTCCTCCCTTGTTTAAGGCCAGATATACTGTGGTCCTAAATCTTTCAAAGTAGTGACTGCTTATTTCTTTATTAGGAGATTTCCTGTATATTCCCTTTTGCAACACAATTTGTGTATTTGTGTGCGTGTGTGTACTTTAGGAAGATACCTCCTGAATTATCTTAAATTATGGCAAAAGGATTGCCACCAAATTCTGCAATTAGATAACAGATTCTGAAGGAGAAATTGGGAAAAATAAGGTAGTACCAACATTCCTTGGTCTGTGTATTTCCAGGTAAGCTGGTCAAAGAAATATATAGTTTTTATGTTTGTCCTCCATGTATATTTTCATGTGATTGTGCCAGGGGTCTGGGAGTGGTGGTGGAATTTGATGGTGCACTATGGATTCCTTGGGTGTGAGACAGTACAGAAGAAGGAAATAAGTTAATAAGAAGAGGGAAACAAAGTGTGAGGAGTGCTTACATCAAACCTCACTGGATTGACTCCACTTAAAATTTTTCACTGAGATATCTGTCCGAGGCAGTGTTATATACGCCCCATGGACTCAGATCATGCAAGCCAGCCCTGATTTGAAAGATTTACAAAGACTGTGGCTGGTTGTATTCCATAACACATTTTTCCTTCCAAATTTATTTTATGTTTGTCTACTCAGGGGAAGCAAATTATTTGAGGCTAAGGATACTTTCCCTCTCTCTTTCTCTTTTTTTCTCCCCCAACTGCTTTACCCCATTACAACTGGGCAGTAACTTTACAAAGACTCGTGGTTAGCAAATGTTTTTAAAATTACATTCATTGATCTGTGTGAGCTTTCTTAAGGAGGGGTTTAAATCTCAGGAACTCCTTAAAATTAACTTTTATGTCATAATATTAAGTTTTTTGCTTAAAAATTATTTACGAACAACTTAATTAACTCACACACACACACACACACACACACACACTCCCAGGCAGCACTGGTCTGCTGGAAGCAGCTTGTATTGTTATTAGAGCCATAGCTATTTGTCAAATTTTCAGACACTTTGTGGGGCAGTTGTTAAACACAGCTGTTATAAAATTTACATAAAATAAGTTATATTTAAAGCGGTAATGATAAATACTCAAAACTCATCCCTTTACAGTTATTTTCCACTTTTGGCTCATAGGTGTTATCTTGGGTCTTGAGGTTGCTACCTGTGAGGGTCACTAAGGAAGTTGCACAATGCTCCACAGGAGGTACTGGGAGGCTGTGCATCGCCAGTGGGTGAGGATGGGATGACTTGAGGGTAGGCTTAGAGGTGATTTGTTTGCTTTTCTTTTTTGTTTGTTTGCTTTAAATAAACCACATTTTTTATATTTATAAAAAATTAGAAGTACAGAGAGTTCATATATACCTAGGTACCCACTTTTCCCTATTAGTAATATTTTATATTAATAGTTTACATTTGTTACAACTGATGAAAGAACATGGATACATCATGACTAACCAAACTCTGTTGAGCATTTATAGCTCTTTAATTTGTACCTAATGTGCTTTTTCCTGTTTCAGGATCCCACCCAGGAATACCACCTTGTGTTCAGTAATCCTGTCTCCTTAGGCTTCTCTTTCCTGTGACATTTTCTCAGACTTTATTCTTTATGACCTTGACAGCTCCAAAAAGTACTGGTCAGTTATTTTATAGAATGTTCCCTTATTGGAATTTTTTAATGCTTTTGTTAAGATATGACTGGGGTTATGAGTTGAGAGCATGCAAGAGTAGAGTATCACTTTCTTTTTTGTTGTTGTTGTTGTTTTATTTTTAAGTATCACTTTCAATACATCATATCAAGGGTATGTATTTTTTTTAAGATTTTATTTATTTATTTGACAAAGTGAGAGAGAGAGAGAGAGAGAGAGCACAAGCAGCCAGAGTAGCAGGCAGAGGTAGAGGGTGAAGTAGGCTCCCCATTGAGCAAGGAGCCCAACGTGAGGCTCAATTTCAGGACCCTGGGATCATGACCGGAGCCGAAGGCAGTTGCTTAACCAACTGAGCACCCAGGCGCCCCTCAAGAGTATGTTCATCAACATAATTTATGATTTGATCGCTTCAGGGAGGCAGCGTTTGTCAGGTTTCTCCACTGTAAAGTTATTCCTTTTTATACCTTTGTAGTGTTATTCTTTGAAAAGAAGTTGCTATGCACAGCCCATATCTAAGAAGTGGGAGTTGTGCTTCTCCTGTTTGGCATAGATTTTCTACATTAATTATTTGGAATTTTTCTGGATGGCACAGCTGTCTTTTCTCCATATTTGTTTGTTTATTATTTATTTATTTATATCAGTATGAATGCATTGATATTTATTTATTTGAGCTTTTGGGTTATAACCCAATATTATTTCTTTTGTATTGCTGCTCAAGTTGTTATGGCTTTGGCCAATGGGAGCTCTCTCTGTTGGCTCCCGTGTTCCTTTGACATATGCTCATCAAAGCGTGCTGTGTGTGTGTGTGTGTGTGTGTGTGTGTGTGTTGAGCACTCCTTAGTTTCTGACACTACAAGATGCTCCAGGCTTATCTTGTGTGTTGCTTGCCCTAAAACTAGAATTAGCCATTTCTTCCTTTATTAGAGTTTTTTTTTTTTTCTGTAATTGATATTTATGGTATTAGAAGCTAATAAGTTCATGTTAGATGTGCTTGGCTATCAAGCCATTGTGTCTTTTGGGGTCTGTCAACTGCAAGAGAAAAATATTACTGTATTTATACTAACCTGTATATAAATACCTATCTATACCTCTATTAAGCTAAACATGAGTTCACACTCTTTCCAAATCTAACCAAATGTCACATGGATCATTTCAGCCTCATTCACTTGCTGAAATGACTTATTTTATAGTTCAGATCTAAAATAAGTTTTGATTATTTTTTCTAAGTGAGGTCTAAAATACTTAACCATGGTGGAAATGGTTCAGTTGCTGGAAGTGACTAGAGTGGTTAAAGTAAGATATTCAGTATCACAAATATGAATTTTTTTCTTTACAAGTGCATAAAAGGAGGCTAAAAATTACTCATCAGGTCACATGAAGTGCTGAAAACAATATGCTAATAACTGCAGAAATGTGAGGGCAGACAGTTTAGGCCAGAACATGACAGAACATTTGAATTAGAATGTCAGAATCTTAGATTTCAGAAAATCCAAACTTGAACACTATCTCCATTTATCAAATAAACAATTTTTTTGATTGCACCAGTC